>NC_020497.1:5771847-5787062 GCF_000184155.1 Fragaria vesca subsp. vesca
CACCTCTCACCTTGCCATAGTTAGTTTCAGGAATTTTCTTTGTCCCAACAGGCCTGGTGTTGTTGTTCACGAGAACCTCACTATGCCTTTCAGCCACTTGCAGTAGGTTGATCAGCTTATTGAAAGTTGTGATTCTCTTGTTGTCATACTCCAACCTATACTGGTTCGCTAGTATTAGTGATGAAGTAGGAAATGTGGAAAGTGTCTTTTGGATCATATCATCTTCTGTAAGTTCTTTCCCACAGAAGTTGAGACGTGCCTTTAAGCGCAGCATGTCCTTGTTGAAGTCATGGACCCTTTTATAATCAAGCAAGCGGATTTCATTCCACTGGACGGTCAGTTCTAGGAGTAAAGTATCATGAATGTTCCCAAAACGCCCTTTTAGAGCATCCCATAGCTCCATGGGTGTCTTCAACTGAAGGTATTCCCAACGCAGGCTGGCCGGGGTCAATATGCCGCCTCAAAAACATAAGGGCATTGGCTTTCACCTTGTCAGACGGTCCTGCGTCTTTGGGGTCGGTGGGGGTTTTGATGGTGGAAGTGTAGTCCTTTCCCACAAAAGTGGTTTCCACATCAGAAACCCAACGGTGGTACTCAATTCCTTATGAGTCCAAAATATCAAATTCAGGGCGAGTTGAATCAACCATCTACATAAACAATAGCAAAGATATATTAATTACGTAGTTGCAAAGACATCCACGTAAATTATTTTCCAAGAATGATAATTTAGATTTCAATACTAAAATTCATAATGGTCACACTATTTTCGATGCTTTGTGAAAATACTTTATCACAATAATTTAGATGTTATGAATGTACTTTTCATAACAACCTAATTTATAGGACATGCAAAATGGTAATATTTACTAAAATAATAAAAAAATAGTCGTAATATATACAATCAGTTTAATAGTAAAACTAGATTTCACATTTTACCATGTCATTCATTAGCACCATAGTAAATAGTTAACAGTAATAGTAACTATTAATTACCACACAGTAAGTTAAAGAGTTACCTCAGCACCAGTGAGGTGAAAAATAATTCGAATCGGGTTAAAATGCGGGTCGGGCTCGGAGAATCCGGGTCGAGCTTCTATGTTCGGGTCGCCGACCGGGATGGGCAGATCGACGCTGGGCCTGTGAAAGGAGCTAGTGCGGCGGCGTTGCGGAGCGAGCGCTGGACAGAGCAAGGCGGTGTGTTCGGGGTTTGGGGTTTGCGTCACCGGGCTTGATCGGTCGGAGCAGAACCAGCGCTCATCGGATCTGGGCTGCTCGTCGGATCTGGGCTGCTCACCGGGGTGCGCAAACGTCGTTGGGGAGCGCTCGGATCGGCTCGAGCTCGGCTCGGGGCTGGTCGGATCTCAGCAGTAGGGCTAAGGGTACACCGGTCCGCAGGTGAGGAGAGAAAGGCAGTGATGTTACTGCCTGGGTGGGAAAAACGGCTAGGGGTTTTTGTATTTTTTATTTTTTTTGTTGACCGAAAACTCAAAACGTAAACTAGAGCAACGTGTCTGATAACGTGTTACAGAAAATATGATATGGAACAAGGTCTACTCATTCTCATTAGAAACCCTCTTTATATAGAGGTGAATTTCAACGGTAATTGCACGCACATAATGACGATAATCAATGGTAATAACAATGTACATAATGACTGATATAACTAATTGAGCCGTTACATCCGTTAATCACTAATGCCTTAATCTATTCTCGTCAGTTACTTTGACGAAGACACACATAAGGTATTTTTCCTTCAACATTATATATATTTTTTGATATATATAATTTATAAATAAACATTTATATCCCCACCTAATGCATAGACATTTTATTGTTATTGTTTTTTAAGAGTCTGTTACTGGTTTTTTTAAGCTAAAACTTGTATTTGTTTTTATTGGATTGAATAAATAAACTTATTATATTTTGATATTTGATTTGAGTTTCTTCTTCTATATGTCGTATTTCTTTGAAATAATTTGTTACTAAATAAACTGATCATTTATGTTGCTAACGGGTATCGGGTAGGGTATGGGGACCTAATCTCCAAAAAGGATGGGGAATCTTAATTATCTTATTACGGGGATTGGGGCGGATACATGGATGGTAATGAAACAAGGTATGTGTATAGTTTTGTGATACTCTTACCCTACCCTCTCTATTATCATCCCTAGTCATCATCCTGGTGTTGCCAGGGGACGCAACAGTGTTGGGCTCTAACTGCACCCTAACCCTCATCCTCTTGTTTTCAGCAAAGGTGGTGTCCGTCCTCCATCCTTCTACTACTATCAGTGGAGGCGACGTCCATCATCATCCTCTAGTTGCTAGCGGAGGTGGCATTTGTCCTCGTTCTCTGCCAGCGAAGGTTTTCATCTTTGTCCTACAGTCCTACTGTTAGTGGAGGCGTCGTCAATCATCGTCCTCTAGTTGCTAGCGGAGGTGGCATTCGTCCTCGTTCTCTGCTAGTGAATGTTTTCATCTTTGTCCTACAGTCCTACTGTTAGTGGAGGCGGCCTCCGTTCTTGTAACGCCCTGATTTGAACCTCAACAAATCGAGCACATTATAGTGTCACGTATTCATTGAACTTTAGGTAGGATTCGTCACTCAAGTTCTAAAAACGCGCAAGACAAAAAAGAAAATAAAAATTAATTTATAAAGTGAGTTACATAAAAATTTAAGCAATTATTTTAAAATGAGGTGAAACTATAAGATGTTTAGATATCTTTCAAATCAAACAAGCCCTCTCTGAAACAAAAATCAAATAACAGTTTGATTCAAGGTCAATGTTCGAAAAGCTTGCAAGAGAGATAATTTCCAGAATAATCACATACTTGATCAAAAGGCTACCCAAGGACAAGAAAAATAAAGGAACATGTAATACGTAGGCCTGTAAATGGACAAGATCTAGAGCTGATCGACATAGATCCGGATCCGTTTAGCAATAGAAATTTTTGATCAGAGCCCGACCCGTATCCTACTGAATCATTAATAACTCGATCCAAAGAGTAGTGTTACATACACACAAAAATTATACAAAATATCAATACCAATTGACATGGCGTATACCACATAAATTTCAAATTACTATTGTATAGATGATGTGGATTTTTTTTTCTTAATACCTTTTTCATATTTGGCTCCAACGATGAATTGAGTCGCCGAGAAAACCAAAACTTCATTAGGAAGCTCATACCTTTCGAGCTTCGAATTTTCTCTGCAATCTCTACATGGACAATCTACCACCATCAACGCATCAGAGTTCCCGAGATGAAGCAAACGCAAGCGGTTCTCCGTCGTTAGTCACTAAAATTGAAAGTTTTGGTCATACAATCTTCCATCGCGTCAAATAAATTAAGTTAGTGCATCCTTCAATTCTCACTCTTATATGTTCCTCCTCAAATGATCTAGGACCGGTATATGATTGAATAGATAGTGAATGTACGACCAAGATCACATCACCCTTCTTGGGTAGTGCCATAATACACCCCCTAATTGCTATTCACATACCCCATACAACTTTTATACGATTATAATTAGGGCTGGGCACGGGTCAAGTCTGGACTTTTTTTTCAGGGCCCGGGCCCAGCCCGGTTGTAGTGTGACGGGCTGGGTTTAGTCATCAAAATATCAAGGCCCGGGTAAAACCCGACCCGGGTGTGTTAATTACAGGGTCCGGGTAAAGCCCGGACCGGTATCATCCGGGCTGAGCCCGCCCGGGTTTTCGGCCCCAACTCTTCTTTTTGGCTGGTAATGAAAGCAAAATAGCAAATAACCTGTGTCTCTGTAACAGAAAGACAAATACTGCAATTGCCTCCTACTTGATGCGCTACCAAGTACCAAATATATTGTTCAGTGTTCACCATTTGTCCATTACAAATACAAAGTCATAACCAACCAAATTAACCAAAGTTCAATTGAAAGTTTGAAACTTGAAGGTTGAAACTTTGAAAGAAAACCAGAAAATCCAAACATGCATAATCAAATCAATCGATGGGCAGATCCTCCAAATCTTCAATGCACACCTTGACTTCAACTTTAATCTCCATTCTCCAATGCACTTCAATACTTACCTTGTACCTGTAAGATAAGGTGTAAAATAGATTTAGTTGGCTTGCATTTACAAATGAATGAGCATATTTTAATGGTGGCAGGGCTTAAGAGATTCAGTTTTTCAGTACAATAGAATTTAAATTTTGTTTTCCAGTGCATTAGAAAATTTTCAATTGCAAATGAATGTGTTTGTTAGCAAAGATAAGTAGATAACAACGACAACTCATTCAAGTTCTTTGTAAATGCAAAATGCCTATCTTAGTATCTTAGAGGCCAGTAGACCAGTAGTACACTAGTAAACACAATGACACAATGGCAAGCCAATCTAGCATATTACCATCTTACTCATATCAAGTAACATCACTACTGTTCTAACAACATCACTACTGTTTTAAGTTTATAACACTACAAATAACAAACAATAATGAATCAAAACAACATCACAATAGCACAAGCACTGAAGCAACATCACAATATACACCAACAAGTCAACAACATGCTATCATATATGTAAGATCACCATTCACCAATTCATGGGTATAAACACTAATTTCACATAGGAGAAAGAAGCTGATTTCACATAGATTTCACACTGATTTCACATAAGAGAAAGAAGCTGAGAATTGAGAAGAATGGTACCTGAGTCAGCCTTGCCGCCTTGGTTCGTGGTCTGAGTGAGAGGGACAGACAGTGAGAGATGACGACTCGGCACCGGAGAGACAAGAGTTTGAGAGACGATGACTCGGCACCGGAGAGACCGAGAGCACTAAGAGTCTGAGAGACGAGGCCACGAGTCCACGACGACTCGACGAGTGAGAGGGAGGCGAGTGAGGCGACGAAGAGCGGCTGCGATGGCGCGGCGATGCGAGTGAGGCGACGAGGAGCGACTGCTATGGCGCGGCGATGCGAGGCGACGACGAGGCAGTGGAGGCGCGGCGAATGGGCGATGCGTGAGAGAGGCGCGGCGATAAGAGTGAGACTGAGAAATTGACTAATTAAGAGTGAGGGCTGAGGAAGTGAGGAGTCGATCCACTCGATCGATGGTTTAGGTTTATCTGGTTATGTTCCAGTGTCATTGTACCTATTCTATAAGTTTAGGACCACTTACGAAAGCCAATTAGATAATGACACCTAAGGTCTCGGGTTTCTGGGCTTTTTTTGTTTAAAGATTTGAAGGCCCGAGCCCGGCCCGGACAGAACAAAGCCTAGCCCGTTTATCACATAACAACACACGAGCCCGAAAAAAGCCCGGCCCGCCCGGCTGGGCCCGTCGGTCCGGTCCGGGTTTTTTTTCTTCTTCGGGCTTTTTGCCCAAGCCCTAATTATAATTCAGTTTTCTTTAGCTATTACCCAACTTACCCTCCTTTTATTTTATTTATTTTTTATTTATAATTTCTCTTGTCTCTTGTCTCTTGTCTCTCTTGTTTTTTGCTTTTTCACGTCTCCTCTGCAAATGAGTTGGGTGTCTGTGTCTATCATTTCAACTTCAACTCCATTGGAAGAACAAAGAAGAGGGTTTGTCTCTCTGCATTGTATCCAACCCTAGATGAGAATTGATCCGAGAAATATTGTTTTCCTTTCGTTTCCTTTCATCAAAATTCAAGTACTAGTTCTCCATTTTGTATATCGATCACTTACTCTGAGGTGATCAAGATTAGTCTGCGGGTTCGGAAGCTTTGTACGTAGTGCAAATGCAAGTCAAAAAGTAGAACCATCATGTTTCTCATGGTTGGTAGAAGATGGCAAGATGCCATCAAATGACTTTGCAGGCTCTAAATTTGTTTTCAAACAGGCTCAGGTATAATCTATATGATTCCATAATCACATAAATCTCGCCCCACGTTGGTAAGGGCTTTAAATAATTCAAAACTTTCGTATACAATGCAAAGAAATTAGCTTCAGACGTAGCTCTTGAAATAAGTTGAATGTATTGGATTTCCTTGTTATATCTAGGATTTTCAGTTGGTCGAGAACTTGAGATCATATTAAACGTTCCAATTATCGAATAGAACAAAATTTCCAATTATAATATAGATTCATTAATCTTAACGACCTCTTTCGTAGTTTTACGGTAACGAAGAGAAAGATAGTTCAAGTAAAATTTAAAGTTTAACAATCGATTGATTTTCAATTGAATATGAAAATAAAAAACCTGTTATCCTCTCGATCAAAAAAGAACGACTTCACTTCTCCAGACATATATACATGTCCGAGATTACAACCCAACACACACACATATGAAAGTTCAATAACTCAAAATCACATGTAAACATGCTAATGTACACTTCGACTCATGTGAACAGAGCTCTGTACCATTGTTGATGGATAAGATCATCGTCTTCTCTTCTGTCTCTGCCTTGGAGTCTGTGGTGTCCATGACAAGGAGAGCCACCACTAGATCCACGTGAAGCTTTGCTGACTCAACTCCACATACGCCTATCCAATTTTATACTAATCATGATTAGCTTTGTCAATGAATGCTCTCATTAGCTTGGATTATACCCTAGACTAGAATAGTTGTATGATTCGCACAATGCTAAAGAAACAACCATACATTTCGGTCCTCTATTAAAATGAACCTTTAGTGTTGCTTTTTTTTTAAATTAATCTACAAAAGTAGTGGTTCAAGTGAATTAATTAGGTATTATCATGGACACCTATTCTATTAGGAAGTTACTTTGGATTAGAAAACTCACACTTTTTGCAGTTGAGGAGCAAACATATAGTTGACAGGTGAAAGGGGATGGACCCTTTGCCTTTGATTAGGATCTAAAAAAACACTAAAACATGAACTTTTTAATAATTAAAGGGGACATTAATTTTAGCACTTGTTTGTTTTTGAAAATGACTGATTAATTAGTTTAGTTGATCATCATTTTCAATCAAGATGATTGGTGTAATTAATTTTCTTGCGGATAGGGCTTTGAATTAGTATATGGTTGAAGCAAACAATTTGTTTTTGTTTTGATGCTTTTGGATGATCGAGTTGAGAGGATAGTTTTGTATCCATTGATGTAGAACATGACAATATATTACAGACTAATTAAGACTCGTTCATTTAAAATGGTTCCTTTTTCTTTTCTTTTTTTTCTTTTTTTTCTTGATGAGATGGTTCTTATATATGTTGCCATCTAGTTATGAGTCTACGTATTAACTTATAGCAATAGTCTGCAAGTTGGAGAATCTGAAGCAATGATCGAGCTACATTTGCAGAATTCGTTGGACTTCAAAATCAGACTAAATTATCTAAAAAATATAAAATTGAATTCATAAGATAGAAGGAACTTATCTGCGATGAGATGATCAAATATGAAAACTGATGTTTGATTAATCAGAACTCAAAGGTGACACGCCTTTTCCTTCTGTTCCCCCCCCCCCTTCTCAAACACTTATGTTCAATCGATCTCCTTTTCTTTTCTTTTCTAATTAACTATTTGCAGTCCATTTTGGTGAATAATAAGTTTCTTGTATATATACGACCAGGGGCGGCCTTTGGGCCGTGCGATGTGTGCGGTCGCACAGGACCTCCGATTTTTAGGGGCCTCTAAAAAAAAAGATATTATGTAAATATAGTATATAACAAAAAGGTAGACATATTAATGAAAGTGTACACAGCATAGTTGGCTACTTGTTTATTGTGCACAACCTAGGTTCGAGGCCTCCAACCTCTCTAATTTTCTGGCCTTTTTTCTCTCTTTTTTTTTTGGCGTTTTCTCTCTTTTTTCTTGCTCTCTAAAACCAATTTTATCTCTCCAGAAAAGCAAAAAAAAACCCTAATTCCTAATTTGATTATCAAATTTCATTAAAAGCAATTGGGTGTTGGATATCGTTGATATACAATTCACAAAGGTAATCTCATATTCTTTCTAATGTTAATTTCTTTTGTTTTTTTTTTTTTCAAAGTTCTACTGTTCTTCTTTACCTTTCATTTGGGAATTCCTGAATTGGGATCAATTAATTGGTGTGTGAAGCCATACCAGTATCTTGATGATGAATTGATGATCAGTTGATCACCATATTGAGCTAGCTAACTAGAAATCATGAATGAATATACTTATATTATATACAAGTCTTCGATAGAATGATATGGATCATGGATGTGTTAGTTCGTTTCAACAAAGTTCATATTGGCCAACGAATTGCTGCTTTAATGTTGCTGATATTCCCTCCATGTTTTAGCATCAATAGTTTTGATTACTAAGCAGCCTAGCTTTGTGCCTGTTTATGTAATTGGGGTTTGAGAGAGTAGAATTTGTTGATTGTTCAATGTTCATCAGTTCATATGGAAGAGAGGAATACTAACTTAGGTGGTTTGAGGATGGCAAATATGTATATATGTTCGGACGTAGGAATGCAGATGTAATGTACATGATTCCTATTTAATATATTGGTAGTACTATTTTGCAGTTTGATCTCTTATCCAGACAGTTTCTTCAATCTTCAGATTTTCACTTTTCAGACAGTTTCTTCAATCTTCAGATTTTCACTTTTTTTTTTTTTTCTTTTGCAACCATTCATTTACTCTATATTTTTGTAACTCAGTTACATATTGAATCAGTGATTTTTTTTTTCTTACTTGTGATCAACCATGTCACAAAAAATAGGGCCACATTTAAAAGTTTGCACAGGACCTCCTATTACTCAAGACCGGCCCTGTATACGACCAGTTGATTGTGAAATGCTTATTAATTATTACAGACTAAGACTCTTTATCACCCTCTTTCAAACTTGTCCTCCGGTCGAACCATTCTCCAAAATTCTAGTCTCATTCTTTTTCCGAGAAAAACTTTATGTTTCACTATTTTCTCATTCAAACGTGTTTCACTATTTGAAGGAATGGGCCATGACACTTCTATTATATATATACTAGAAGTTTTGCAAATTTGAAAACTTTTTCTATCTGCTCATTTTGTTCATGGATTCATAATCTCACCCAACATTTTTTGTTTGTAGTCTGAACATCAATTTTTGTTTTTTTAACAAAGAAAAGGAATATTATCCATTCATTCTTATCCATAACCATTCCCCAAAAACATGATTTACTACAAGAACTTTCCAAAATCTGATTTTATAAAACCCCAAAATAGCAACTGGCATTGTCATCATGAAGCCAAACTCTTCCTTACGCGCCGGCGCCGGCGTGTCCGAAAATACCCAACACAACTGAACCCGTCAACTCCAAACCACAGCGCGTGTATCACACGTCCTTCTCCCTCTCTCTCTTTTCGTACGAGGTTCCCCTGTTTAAGAGAGAGCCTCTGCTGCTTCTTTCCTCAGCCTCAGAAAAAATCATTATCAGAACATCCCGAGAAACCTGTCCTCCTACGGCACGAGCTGTACGGATCCGACCGTACCTACGTGTCCCCTCATCTTTATTATCCTCTCTTCCCTTAAAGTTAGCGCCTTTCCTGTTCCTGTCTCTCCCTAAAGATTCGAGCTTTCTCAGATTCACCTAGGATCACAATCCCAATCAGATTCAGTATTCATTAATCAACGTTGTCGATTTTGGTTTCTGGGTTTAAAATAAGCCCATGTTGTTGAATCTGGGTCCAGGTTTGGGCTCTGTTTGCTTCACATTCCTGTCCTTAAACCTGTCTCAGAAGATCTACAAGTTCAGATTTAAGCTCAAGGTTTAGACTTTAGAATCAGAAACAGATTCCTGGCTTGTTTGGCTTCGTAAAATTTTGTGTTCGGGTTTGGATTTGGGTGATGGGTGCTAATTTATCGGGTGGTGTTACGGACGTGGAGGGTATGGTGCAGCCGAGGCTTGGGGATATACCAGAGAGCTGTGTGGCGTTGGTTTTGATGTACATGGATCCGCCGGAGATTTGCATGCTGGCCCGATTGAACCGGGCTTTTCGGGGAGCTTCGTGGGCCGATTTCGTCTGGGAAGCGAAGTTACCGGCGAATTATCGGTTCATTGTGGACAAGGTGTTTCATGAGAAGAGTATGGTGAAGAATTCAGGGAAGAGGGATATCTATACCAAGCTTTGCAGGTCTATTTCATTTGATGATGGAACAAAGGTAGTTCTTTTATGCTCTGAGTTGTAGTCTGCTTATTTGTTTATGTATGAGAAGATAGGCTTGTTTGGATTTGGATGAGTTTGGCTTAATTTGTTTTGGAAATTTTCTTGTTTTTTGAAGGAATTTTGGCTAGATAAGAACAATGGTGGTATTCATTTGTCGATTGCTTCAAAGGCGTTGTCGATTACAGGGATAGATGATCGAAGATATTGGAATTTCATAGCAAGTGATGAATCTAGGTGAGCCACTGAGCCCAGAGTGAATTTATATGTTCAATTTTGTTTTAGGCCTTATGTTAGAATTTGATATGAGCCAGGAAACCAGCTTGATCTTCAATTGTGTATCTTTGCCCCAATTTTTGCGAGCCTTGCACCTTTTTGTATATGTAATGTTTCTTTTGTGGTCCGTCTGTTTCTTGTTCAATAGAATCTGAGATGACAGGAGATTCAAGAACTTGATTTGTTGTGCAATTAATTTGTGTAGGTTTCAGACAGTGGCTTATCTCCAACAAACATGGTGGCTTGAAGTTAATGGAGATTTTGACTTTCAATTTCCATTAGGGAAATATAGCCTGTTCTTTAGGCTCCACCTTGGCAGATCCAACAAGAGACTTGGTCGCCGAGTATGCAATTCGGAGCATGTTCATGGCTGGAACATAAAACCAGTGAAGTTTGAGCTTACGACTTCTAATGGTCAACGGGCTGTATCAGAACATTACTTGGACAACCCTGGAAATTGGGTCAATTACCATGTGGGAGATTTTGTTGTTGACAATCCTCATGCTTTGATCAAGATCAAATATTCGATGACCCAGATCGATTGTACACACACCAAAGGCGGTGTTTGTGTAGACTCTGTGTTGATACACCCTAGTGGTGTAGGAAAAGAGCGTTAGGAGGTAGAGCTGCAAATTACTAGTTGCAATGAGTGAGAGATAGAGATTACTGGTTGGTTTTAGGGGCATGTAATCTCTTTTAGGTTGAGTGTGTATATATATTGTATCTTTAATTTGTTAGGAATTTTGAGTGTTGTTTGCAGCTAAATTTTACCAGAAGAAGAAACTGCTTCGATGTATTGTGAGTTGCGAGTCTTATGATCGAAAGCTATCAATAATCGATGTATTTCATTTGAGAAAGCACTTACCTTCTTGTTCCTTTGTTATGTAGTTTGGTTTTCTTTGCTTTACTCTTAAGCTAATGAAGGGTGAAGCCCTTTGTTTCTTCATGGTAATATGGTATTTCCAATTAACTTCAATTTGTCTTCGCTGTACTCATCAATCATCATCCTGGCATTAGTATTTGGATTCTCGCCATCATCCCCATCCTAATTTGTTACAACAAATTGTCAACTTTTTTAGGCTGGATAAATGCCATAATGATTATTTGGTAAATGTTCCTATGGTATTCTTTCTGTTATTACTTTTGCTGATTTATCTGGTGTCTAATGCCACAGAATGACTTCCTTTATACAAAGTGGTACTTGCTGTGACGGTGTTGCAGTATCTTATACTCCATCCATGGTTCTATTCCCTTGATTCTTGACTGAATTCTGTTAGAAATAGGAGGTTAAAGATAATCCTTAGGGTCACCTAGCTAGCTCGCAGGGCAAGGTGATAGCAGGTTCTGCATTTTTACAATGCTAAGTCCAATTAATGCTTCGTTCCCACTATGAAGTAAAATTTTGTGTTTAGTCTGGTGTCAAAGGTAATCAAAATATGGTGTCTCAGCATGACCTGTGTATCTTGCTGTTGCTTGTGAAATTTAACTTATATGTAAATCCCCAAAATGGCTGAATGAGCTCGGGGACAATGCTTGAGTTTCTTTTTTGTTAATTTTATTGGTTTAAACTGGTAACTCAGCTGTGATGATTTTTTGACTTGTTTTTCAATGTAGGGATGCTATAGTAAGTCCATTTCTGTTAACTGTCTCACTAATAACTTATGTATGATCTCACTTTTGGTGTGTATTGATCTGATGTTGGTGTGTAGTGATAGTTCATGTCTCTGCATTTGGAGTTTATTGCCATCGTTGATCAGCACATTAATCACATTCAGGCTTCAGTTGAAGTTCAGTTGCTTAGAATACACCAATGGAGTTATGATGGCCAATTGGCCATAGCAGACCTAGTATCACATTCGCCAAGACCATAACTAAAATTCAACCAGAATACAAGAAAGCGATGACAAACAACTGTAAATAATGTTCTCACACTTTAAAAAGCCATTCAAAAATGAACACACTATAAATACACACACTATAATAAGATGAGAAAAACAATTGGTGGTTAAGTTGCTAATAGTCATAATTAACATACAATGTCAGGCAAATAAGTATGCCATCTTCTACACAATGTCATGCACTCATGCAAAGTCATCTTTTACACATGGCTATACATAGTTGACCCAAAAAGAAAATACAGCTTGTAGCTATGAAAATATTAGCAAAGCTAGTAAGCTCAAGGTCACGTATCTGGATAAAAAAGAAAGAGAAAAAGAAAGGCGAAATGCATCAAGCAAAGGAAGTGGCAAGTTACCTAGCATCTAATCAAACCCAAAAGGCATTAACCCACATTTTACATTTACCTAGCATCTAATCAATACCACAAGGCAAGTTACATCTTTTCCCACATATCCCAGTGGCAAACCACCATCTGCACCTCCATCTTCAAGTGGGAAGTCCCCTCCACCATCGGGGAAATCCCAGTTGCCGATGAGTTGCCGGATCCAAATCTAGGACCGCTTATTCCTGT
Source organism: Fragaria vesca subsp. vesca (assembly GCF_000184155.1). Classification (NCBI taxonomy): domain Eukaryota; kingdom Viridiplantae; phylum Streptophyta; class Magnoliopsida; order Rosales; family Rosaceae; genus Fragaria; species Fragaria vesca. Next base: position 5,784,668 of record NC_020497.1, read on the forward strand.
CGTGATAAAGCCGCCCGCACAAGAAAACAGGTTAACCATGACATGTATAAACGAACCCAAACCGGCGACAAAGCCTTCAAAGCCCGGACTGCATTGCCGACTCTAGCACGGAGATAACTTTCACCGCCAAGAGCATATCATCCTCCTACCAGCGAAGTGGGCATGGAGATGGGTGCTAGTACCAAAATGATGAACCCATACTTCGATCCAGTGAGGGAGACCCAAAATGATCAGATTTCCAAAAGCCACAACAAAAAGACAAGCCTTGACGACGATTTGGCAAGTGAGGGAGAGGGCACGAGACGAGCGACATCAAATCATAACAGGCATAAAATGAATATATGAAATCTAATAGAGTTTTTTTTTTTTTTTTTTTTTTAGGGTAGGAAAATTTCATTGATCAAAGATCATAACGACTAAAACGGTTAAGCATAAATAGTCCGAAGACCATACAGGCAGCTACCAACTGCAAATTGAAAAAACAACTACCAACAACTGTCGAATACAATCGTATTATTGACTAGTCTAGAGATGCAGCAAAAAGTCACAGCAAAAGCAAATAGAAACAATAAAAAGCATCCCAAACCCCACTAAGACCCAAAAATGCCACCACCACTCGAATCTCTAGACGCCTATTGGAGTTTAAGCATGGAGACTAGAGAAAAATTAACTTTTTTTGCTTATGTATAAAGGGTCCGAATCAAGGGACATCTTATTTTACACATCTTTTTACACCGATTTTTAACCATTAGATTTAAATGATTTCAATGGCCATGATTAATTTCATTTATGTGGCAAAATGACATGGAAACAATTGTTTTTGGTGAGAAAATACACCAAAATTAATAGATAAAATATAAATTTATAAGAAAAAACAAAGAAGAAGATGAAGATGATCGAAACGTCTTCATCTTGTGATGGACGTCTTCTTCTTCTGGAAATATTCATGAGAGGCCTTGCTCTCGATCTCCTTTTGGCATCGATTCTCATTTTTGCTTGAGTTGAACCATTAAATCCATCATCCCCCAGTCCCCTTTCATTCCATCAAATTAGTATTAGCAATTGCAGTTTTTATATCTCTGTTCTTCTTCTTGGGTCTTTAATGGCTTTCCATATATATGCCCCATTCTTTCTTTTACCCAAAAGCATAACCTATCATAATTCATTCGATCTAGGTTTAGAATATACATATATAGGGTAATATATAGATAGATGAAGCAGATTGATTTTGTGGTTTTTTTTGTCTCCATTTGAAGTTCTAAACAATCGACCGTATAGGGTTTTGCAATCAACTTTAAATGGAGAATATATAGTTAGAGGGAGGATGATGATATGTTTTCTTTTATGCGTGAAGAGGAAAAAGATGATGTTTCATCTTCTAATTTTCTATTTTTTTATTTTTATTTAGAAAAGAAAACTATTTCTATGTCATTTGCCACATCATAAATGTAATTAATCATGACCATTAAAATCATTTAAATCTGATGGCTAAAAATTGGTGTAGAAAGATGTGTAAAATAAGGTGTCCCTTAATCAGGACCCATGTATAAATTATATGGAAATTATTGGAGTTGTTGTAAAATCTACCTTTTTTTTTTTTTTTGTAACAGGTACAAAAAAACAAAAAAAAAACTAATGAAAACCACCAAACTTTTATGACCCTAAGATGTGATCACAAAGAAGAGAAATTGTATTATAGAAGCGGAAAAGTATATAATGATTATATTCTGACTTGTGTTTAATATATTTCTTATCGTATGGGCTATTCAGAAAAAAATTAAATAAATTGTAACCCTCTTTCAATACCATATTAGACAACAACAAACAGGGTCCACCATTATCCCTAATTCAACCATAACAACAACATTATCCCTATTTCATTCACCTTTCACATCTCAGCTTTTATCAAAGCCCCTTCACGTACAAAAGGTATGCATCTTCTTGTTCTTCATGGATTAAGAAAAGAATAGGATTTTTATTTAAAAAAAGGAAAAGAAAGAATAGGAATTTTGCTTGAAAAAAAAAAAACTAACAAATGTACATTGTACGATATGAAAGTTCTCCCTAATTTTTTGTTAAGATCTGTTGGTTTATACTTTATAGGGCATTTGCTCTTATGTTTTTAGAGGTGTGGGAATGGACGAGGTTGCGCAAGCTCTCGCAACTAGAGTAGCTCATTTAGAGAGGCGTTAGGTTTTAGTTAGGATTAGACCCGATTGACTCATGGATGTCGTCAATAACGATAGACCCCTTACTGGTGCTAGTATTAAGGAAGTGAGTGGAACAACTTTATTTATCACCGATAATTCTTGTTGTATGTAAGTTCTTATTTTCTTTATAAAAGTATTCCTTTCTCAAAAAAAAAAAAAAAAAAAAAAAGGAGAGAGAGAGAGAC
>NC_020497.1:5787156-5803724 GCF_000184155.1 Fragaria vesca subsp. vesca
CACAACACTCTCTCTCTCTCTCTCTCTCTCTCTCTCTCTCTCTCCTCGATCTTTCTTTCTCTATATTCCTTTCTATCTGTCATAGGGTTTGGGCCTTTCGCAGACAACCCTTTTCTTCTTCTTCTTCTTCTTCCCCCCAAAAGGTAAAGTTCGATGCTTTCTTCCAATCCCATCTTCTCTGATTTATAAAGTTCTCGCCTATCTCTCTTGTTTCTCTCCAATTTTGATGCGATTTGTGTTGTTCTGTTTTGAATCCCTAAGTTCCCAATTTTTATGTATAATTCTCGATTCTGATGTATAACAATTCGAAACGTTTCATTGGCTATTGATAATCTCAATATTGAATTGTGGTTTCAATTCTGCAAATTTTGGATATTCATGACCTGGAGAACAGTAATTGATCTGAGGAATGTGATCAGTTTGATTTTGTTTTATCAAATTAGTATTCTTCAGTAGTTCTTCAGGATTTGCATGCTTTGCTATGTTTTGATTTTTAGGATTTAGTGGTTTTGGGATGAAAGCTTGATTCAAGTTTTCTAGTTTAGATTACATGGAATGATTTGCATTATTTAAAATCGGTTTTGTTTTCTAATTTTTTTCAATGATCATTGTAAGCTGGACTGAATGGTTTATTACAATGTGGATTCAGGTCTTGAAGCTGAGGAAGGCATCCGGGTTGTGTTTATGGGTATGTCGGAGTTAATTGATATAGCTCCTTGTATCGATTGGTTGAACGGGCTTGAACCTGACATGTCGGTGAAGGTCCTGACCTGTTTAGACAATCCAAAGGATCTTGTTCAAGTTAGTACTGTCTCACGCACTTGGCATTATATTGGTAAGCTAAAACTCTTTAACTTTAAGTAGTTCTATTACCTTAGTATATGAAATAGTTCTAAAATGTAAAACATTACCTATGGTTGTATAGCATAAGCAGAATGTATGTAGCTCATGTATTAAGTCAATCAAAAGCTGATGGTTTTATTTATTTTGTCTGTTAGTGTCTGCTAAGTTGTCTGTTGCTAATAGATAGTGGGTGCTTGGTTATATGATTTCAATGCTTATACTCTCTAATTTATATGTTTTCTTATGGTTGTCTGTGTGTGGCATCCATTCATTATAGATTGAGGGGGTTTGAAGAAAGCTTACTTGGTCTTGAATGATTGAAACTAACGTGGGTATCCCATATTGTGGAATGAGACTTGAAAAATTATGAAAGGAAACATTTCACTTCTCTGATTTTATGCTCTCCATCTTGGAGGATTTAAATTGGCATTCAAGGTATTCAGATAGTTTACCTTCTTAATTGTGATATATTATGGCAATGTCCCTCCCCAAAGCTGGAGCTTAGAAAATCCAGCTTAACAAAGATCATTTTAAGGATCGTCATCAGCTTGAAAAAAAAAAAAAAAAAGAACAAATAGAAAATCTGATTCCTACAGTCGACTATAGGAACTCTGCATGAAGCAACATTTACTAGCTCATGGGTTTGACTGGCATCAAGAGTTTCAACAGCGAGACAAACCATGCAGTGGCAATATGGCTGTCTTGTCTTACTATTCATGGAGAGTTCCTGGAATATATGGCTTCTGGGTTGAGTGAATTTTTCTGGATTTTAGCGATGAGAAAAATCTGGATTATGGGCGCGATCAAAGAAAATCAAGTCAGTGGAAGCTGTAGGATAAATCAGATGGCGCTGGTGTATATCTAACAGGTAGTGGTGTGCTGGGTTCTGGTTGTGAAGCTGTGTTGGTGTACGAAGAAGATAAAATATTAGCGGAAGTATCTGACTTCTTTGGTCCTATTCTCACCATTTTGGACAATTTATATAGGAATACAGTGTATTTATATATCAAATATTAAGCTATATATCAAAAGCCAGAAACTATTTTGTAGCCTACCTTTTAATTGCAATGAATTTCCTGCCTGATTTTCTTAGTCAAGATGTGCTGCTGACAACGTATTTCATTCAAAAAAACTTACACAAGTTTGTAACTTCTAATGTCTTGCAGTGGTAGAAAATGGTCTATGTAAGAAGCTGTGCTTGAGAATGTTTCCTCAGTTATCTAGAGTTGCTCATGTTGTCGAGTTACACGACTCTGATGCCAAAGAGTGTGCGGATGTTGGATCTAGCAATTCAAAGGAATGGGACACGTTGGAAAGGGAGCATAGAGTCTACGCCTTTTTAGCTCATGCATGTACATCTTTCCCTGCTAGTGATTGCATTTCAGGGGCAATCAGTGCTTCCAGCACCGACAATTTTCCGGAAGAAAGCATTAACAATACTCTTTACCCAAGCACGAGGGTTGGGCAGAGAGCTTCATACTGGTCAAGTAAAGGCCAAAAGAACCCTGCAGTGCCTGAGATGCTGACTTACAAGTTGAAGTCTGATCTTATTATAATTACTGAAATCAACGTACATCCTTTCCAAGGCAAGTATTTTAGTTTCTGAAATTATGGACTTCACTAATTTGTTTTGATGTTATAAAATTGTCTGATCTTCTCTCTCCCTCTCTATAACTCTCTTTTACTACTTGCAGCTTACTTCCAGCGTGGACAACCCATATATTCTGCCGCTGGCGTTCGATTTCATATGGGGCATGCCAAATTCCCTATTGATGTAGAGAGTGACCCAATGAAGGAATCATGCCATGATGACAAGTTTGAGTGGGCTTACACTTCACAAGTGTTCCCAATGGCTCAGGTATGTGATCTGATCTAAACTTGTCTCCTACCTTTCTATACTTGCATCTTTGAATTTGTTGTGTTGAAATATTCTCTTCTCCAATAGAGAGCCCGTGTTGTTTCCTTGTATACTGAATACCTCCTTTTTTGGGTTAAGGTGGTTTGTAATAAGACAAGTTTGGAGACCATGATTCTTGTAAACATTTCTGCAACTTTCAGAATAGAAACTTTGTTTGGGGGCTAGATTATGACTTGTATTGCAGTAAACTATTACACAGTTTTGAAACTAGAAACACTGCTTGTGTGCATTTTAGGACTTTTATACAATTAGCACTGGTCTTCTTGTTGACTTCAAGAGTATATATATATATATATATATATATATATATATATATATATACTTTTTTAGGTATTAAATTTTAGGCTCACAAGTTTATGATCAACTATCCTAGTGGCTTTATGCTTGCCAAGTCTTTCGTCCATCCTTTGACAAATTCTTTAAAGAGATGTTGGTACAAGGCTAGACCTTATTTGATCTTCCAATTCAGGTAACTAATTGATGACTTTTTTATCTTCCCAACAGAAGGACTGCTTGCAGACTTTTAAGCTTCCAGAACCAGTTCTTTGCATAGGTGGAATTTTGCAGATTGAGTTAGTCGGGAGGGTTCAGAGACAAGAAATGGATGACCTGTTCTATATATGGTTTGTTCCGTGCTTTATTTCTCTCAAGTGTTATAACAATTAAAAGTCTTAAAATGAAGAACATCAATATCTGAGAGTAGTATACAGTCTTATTATTACAATGCTGACGAAGTCAAGTAGTGTTTAAAATCATAGCCATCAAATCAAATCGGACAATTTTACTTGGTGGTTCAGTAATATGAAGGATGGATGCAAGTATGTGGAATAGTGTCTCTTATTTAGTTGGTTGAATAATTTGCTTTAAAATTGTTAATGGAGATATGTCAGTGAAATGCAATGCTGGTCCTCATGATTTGATCATCTAGTATGGTAAACTGTGCCAAGCAATGGACATGGAGCTGATGTTCAAATCTGACACAGAAGAACGTAGTTTTCAGATTTAGGAATGTTTTGGCAATATCGATTAGTGGAATACATAATGTGTTTATTGGGTCTGTAGTTTGGTGTGGTAATAATGACCTTCTTTTGTTGTCTTTGATACTCGGTCATTAAGATTATGGTCACAGACTTGTCAGGCATGATTGAATAATTGAATTGTAGAATACCTTGACATTAAGAACTCGTATATTGCCTTATGTGGGAAGAGAAACTTAAAAGATACTACACTGGAACACAATTTGGTGGTATTTGGAAAGGTCCATTTCTTTAGTTTCGGTTGAACACTGTATACTTGTTGATCCTGTTTTATCATTAATCTGCTTCTGTTTTATCATTATCTGAGCATACATCTTTGTTACGTCTATGTACTTCTCCTATTGAATTTCATTGGTCACTATATCTTCTCTATTTGGTATTGAATAACAGACTCGATTCTGCCTATAATCATCTCGTGATGTTACTTTAGAGAAAAGCTAAAAATCATCCCTGTTTCCGGCATCACTTGAATTTCCTCCTTTCTGTCTTTGATGTTGCACAAACATTGAAGAATGTAGTGGAAATGAACAATTCAAAACATGTGCAAAAAACAGGTGTAAATATTTCATTATGAGATGGACCGTCATTGTTTGTCGTTTTGACTTCATTTACCCTGTTTGATGTTTTGTTGTTTCCTGCCATTTAACAGTTGCACACTCACATGTGAGCTAATTTTGTTATAGTTCGGTTCACATGCTTTGATAGTTTGATTATACAAAATGCCTTCATGTCGCGGGAAAAAAAATATCTCCCTTTATCCCCATATTAATTTTAGATAGTTCATCTGGACTGCATTCCGGGTTGGCAACAATTCTCAGTTATAAATGTTTCCAAAGTTGCAATCTTAATTATAACCGTTATTGCTACTGATAACTTGTTCTTTTAGCATGTATATACTAAATTTTGGGTGCTTTGTTGCTTCCTCAGTGTGTCTCATGTTGAAGTCAAGGGGAAATCACTAGGACCTGCATTTAGTGTTGAAACCAATGTACCATCTGGGTTGTTTGTGTTGAAGAGACAAACCAAGTTCAACCAACCAAGCTCACCTGAGAACAAGTTCAATGCTAATTCCACTGGTGATTTGGAGAGACACGTTAGAGAAATGCTTCCCATTGTGCTGCATGGAAATGTAGTGGATTTTGAGGAATATTATGAATGGGATGATGCCGATTATGAGACAGACGAGGAGTTCGTGGTCTAAATCATTTGTGGTTATGATTTTTCATTGTTCATTTTTTCTTTTTAAACTCAGCTTCTATCCTGCTTTGAACTGGATAGCAGCTCCATCTGTGGCTACTTTTCTTGAGCGCTAGACTATAGTGAGAGTGAGAGTGAGAGTGATGGTGTCATAAACTGTCGGTGTAGCTATCTACTTAAGGTATTATCGTATTATACAATTAGCAATTGTTATATTAGGTATGGTAATATTAAGAATCAGTCTGCTGATGCTCTGGGTTTTGGAAGGTGTCCAACAAACCTGTAAGGTCATCCTCGATTCCATTCTTAATATTCCTTGTAACCAACCCTGTAAATGTATGTCTGCCAAATCTTTACCTATGAAGTTTTGTATTCTGATGTCAAAATGCATAGTTCCATAATTACGGAAGTTTGATGTGTATGTTGCATCGTTCATCAAGACAGCTGACCGATTCAAAACCTACTTCTCAAGTCTCACAAATGCCGTTCATGAGCTGGTATAGTCGAGATCAATCAACTAGGATCGGATCCCTGGTGAAAAAGAAAAGAGTAGCTTTCCTCATCTCAATTTGAGACAGTACTCACACAAAGAAAAGAGTAGCTTTCCGACAGAGTATGCACACAAACGTCTTCACTTGTCTATCGGATTCCTCTACTTTATTTGTTCGTTCACCTGCCCGGTCTGGTCATCTTACGTGCTGGCTTGGACGAGTACAGTTCACTGATTTGAATCACGTGAACTAAAGCTCCAATATCCGTAGTACTTCAATTTCTTACTCGTAAAGTCAAGATCCTGCGCATCAATCACGTGAACTACCACTTACTGCTATTAACTCAGTAGACAATCAGACGAGATGCTAATTGGAGAAGAACTAACCGCACCTAAAGCACAAGCATACAGATTCCTAGTGTTCGTTCAGAGATTCCACTATACCCTTTTCATTCGGGAAAGCAGCTCCAGCTAAATCCTTAATGACATCATCTCTAATGGTGCTGGTTTTGGACCATATGTAGATGCCAACTAGTTGATGCTGCACATTTTCTTCAAGATGGAACTTTTCTCAAGGATATTTGTATATTTCATCAAAAATGTTGGGAATTCTTTCCTAAGTTTTGTAAACCTACAGATGCATACCAATATTTATCGAAATTCAGGCAACCTCTGAAATAACACTATTCATTTGAAACCAAAATTGCTAACCGCGCCCTGATATGATTCTCAAATCAGAACCACTAATCACATCACCATGTATTTGTGAATCCGAAGAAGAATAATACGTATTTGTGAATTGGGAGAAGATGGTTGACAAGGGAAGTGAACAATACTCAACGGATGATTTTTTTGTTGTCGATTGCTAACACTTGATTGCTTTTTTGGAAACAAGAACACATTATTTCTGTTGAAGAGCGCATAACATGGACGGTAACAAAATAAGTGAAGTTGTAAGTTCACCCTCCTGGTTTGCATACTGTTTGCACTAATAAATATTCATATCACAGTCTTGATAGTTATTAGGACACTGAAGCTCAACGGGGAACCTGCTCTTTAGGATGTTTTAGCCTTCACCGGAGCTGGCAGTAACTGCATCACCGAAACAAAGGAGAATGTCAGAAGAAAAACTATGCAGCAGTTAGTAATTCAAATCCGAGCAGAATTATGCAAATCCGCTAAGCACACATAAAGATAGACAGCATAGAGAACAGTGGCACAGATACCTGATAACACGAGATCAGAGAAGTAGTAAATCCCAAGGCTCCAGTAACACGTGGTGTGATTTTCTTAGGTGCCAACTGAAGCAACCCAATTGCAACCACTGTATCCATGGCTGCTTTAACCAGGGCTAGTGACCTTTCATTCGATTTTTTGAATTTAGCACGGTACGCCTCATTCTGCAGCCACAGATGCACAAAAAATGTAAAAATTGCAGTTACTTGAGCCAGCGAAATTATAACGTGTCGATACACTGAATAAGGTAAATTCAACATACTTGATACTTGTCACCAGTCTTCAGATCTTTCTCCAACTTTTTAATTTGTCCAGAAAGCCTTCCTAGCTCCCCAACCTGATTTAGGAGGCAACAGGAACAAATAGTTCATGTTATATGTATACTAAATAATAAATAATACATATAAACAGCAAGGCATAAAGGATGAAGAAAACACACCTCAACTAAAGTGGTGCAAACTGAGGAACCCATCCAACAGTAAAGAGATATACGACCAATTAGCTCAGCACGTTCTTTGTTCTAATACAAACATAATATTTCAAACTAATACCACAATGGTTTTACAGAATCCAATTCATAACAATGGAATTGAAGGAAGTACATGGTAAATATATACCTTATAAATGCCTGTTCTGCCAAGCCAGACAATTTGGTCAAGAAACAGAAAAGTTGACAGCAATGCATTTTTCGACTGTACAAACAAGAAGTCATAACTGAAAAATCATTATAATATGACAACAACAGGTAGAAATCACATTCCGGTAAGAAGTAAACCATACCTTTCCAAGCAGAACAAGAGGAAGAGGAGTTCCAGGAGCAGTTGGACTAATCAGACCATGAAGATCATTCACAAACTGGAACCAAGAAGACAATTGATAAAATGTTCAAGAATGTAACTTACTGAAATTCAACTTCCATGTCATATTGTGATTGGAGTACTAAAGGTCCATTTTCTTCCTTATAAAGTTTGAAGGAGGATTGGAAATAGCAAGAAGGGATTCATTTAAGCCTCATCCTTACTCACTCTGGTCCTTCCAGATGATTGTGGAAAGATCATCAAATAAAGCAGAAATAGTATTTTGGCCTATTGTTTAATGCCAACAGTCTGTATGATATTATATTCTATTTCTAACCTTGAAAAGACGGAAAACTTTACGTGCCAAACTAGTCGTTTTGTCAACATTTTGGGCTGTCCCGGGTTGTCCATTACTCAAGAATTTTGAACCATATTGTATCGCCCTGCATATCTTGTCCCTGGCCTCAGCCTTGTTCAGATAAAGAACTGCAAGAGCAAGTTCAGTTCTAGTTGCATCCAATGTACTCATCTCTTATCTTGAACCTGCTGAATGCAGTTGAGACAAATTGTTAGCACTAATCATGTTGGGGAAGCTTCTCAAGACATGAAAATAATTATATGATGTATAAAACATATACAAAGTTATCATCCAATAAGGAAGTTCCTCTAAGCCTCTCTTACAAGGTTGTAACTGTGACCTTTCAGAAAACAAGTAGTATGTACAAGTTTAACAAATTATTGACTACACCATAAACCAAAATTGTTTATTATCCCTGGTTTTATCTGATCAACATTATTTTAAGAAAGATAGTCTCATCCTTACTATCTCAACTCTCAATAGAGCCAATGAAAAGTAAAGCACAAATCTTGTTGTTCAAATTGTTAATCAAACAGTAGCAAACAAATTGTCAATCCATCACAAAGAGAGTAATGCACTATAGTCTATAGCGATCAAAGACAGCATGAACTATTCCTGTTTGCTATCTGAAATCAGAAGTTCTATATTCTGCACACACCTTATAGCTCAACTTCAGAGCTGATATACACAAACAGACACACGAAATTCAAAGATCACAAGAACATAATCCGAGAAAAAAAGGGTGTACTCAGCTGAGTATGGAACAGCAAGTTGGCAAGACTCTCATTTTTCAAAGATTTCAAATCTTTAACCAAGACAGCAAATACGAGTATACAACAGCGATCATGTATGTAATCACTCTCCCAGCAACCAACCATAAAAGTCGAGCATGCATTGACAATTAAATCAAAATATCTACAATTTAACTAACATAGCAACTATATAAACAACAATCAAATAAATATGTAATCATCCAGTATTTCATCACTTTCATAGTAATAACCCACTTGTAATTCATAACCAATCAATAGAAACATGAAAATCCCAAAGAAACGATCCAAACTGAGAAAAACCCTGAAAGTTGGAGCAAACAGATCAAAAACCAACACCCAGATCAAAGTTTGAGCACACAAATCAAAACCCAACACCCAAATCACAAACCCAGTAAGAAAGATACAATCTTTAAGCTTGAGATTGGATCAGAGACTGTGTATACCTAAAGTTAAGGTCTTTCTGGGTTTGTAAAGTTCAGGTCAACAAATCAAAGATATAAACTTTTGTGAAAGATAGAAAGAGATAGGGAAGAGAAATGAGTACCGAAAAGCGTGCCAATAAAAGAGCCTCGATAAAGCAAAATCTGACAGAGGATGGCTGCTTAGCTTTGTATCTGGTTTGTTTGTTTAGAACGTCAGCTCTGTCTTTGGTTTATCCTTCTCCTCTTCGATAAATTGATAACGGCGTGTTTGGTCGTCCTTTTTCAATGCATGCAAACAACCAACCTTCCTTTTCACCCAAAAACAAAAAAAAAAAACCAACCTTAATTATATTTTTACTTGGATACAACCAACCTTCATTATTCCTATAAGAGCAAATACACTCATTTTAAATGGGATGGAGTTGGACAATTCTCAATTCGGGATAATACACTTTATCCAAATCAGCCTTTTGTTTTTGGTTCGATAATACAACAACGAGATCAATCCGACGACTAATTATTATTCATAATTTATAAAAATATTTAATTGATAAACAATTATTATCTTTTACTTTAGGATGTTATTAACACACCTCTTTTTCTCTGTTCACACCCTCTCTTATTTCTTCATGGTGTTTATTAGGCCTTCTCCAGCTGATGGTTAACAAAAAAAAAGAGTTATATATGAGAAAATACAATCACATTTACTACTATTCATCCAAATAATAGGTTCTATAATCAAGGTTTGCCTATCATATGGTATACTATCATATGGTATACTAGAATTTTCTGTATGGTATGACATGCTATACTATATAGTATACTAGAATTTTCCGCCTTTTTATAGTGACTACCAAAAATCCACAATATAGAACTAATTGAGGCTCTCCTTTCCAAATAAAACAGTCACTACACTTCTTTCCAAGGACTAATAGTTTGTGATGTTCTCTGTGATGGTGGCTGGGACCTACACATGATAAAAGATTTTCTTTCTGAGGATGTGAAACTGAAAATCTTGAGTATGCATGCAGGAGGAATCCGAAGTGGGGATGACACGACCATATGGAAGTTATCTCACAACGGTAACTTCTCTGTTAAATCTGCTTATAGCTCCCTTTTCTTGAACTATGAGATTGAACCAAGACCATGAGACTTTATTTGGAAGCTTCAAGTCCCTCCTAAGGTGAAATCTTTTTTATGGACTCTTGTCCATGATAGATTGTTGACGAACAAAGTAAGGGTTCATAGAGGTTTGGCTATAGATGCTCATTGTCCAAAATGCAACTTCCCGATTGAATCCGTGGACCATCTCCTCAGAGACTGCACTATTTCAATGCGGGTCTGGTATGCTCTTTAATCTCCAAGTGAGTTCCCCTCCACTTTCACTCTTCCCTTCAATGACTGGTTGATTTTTAATTTAAAGTCTCCTATGAAAATGCGATATGAAGTTCCTTGGTGTTGCTATTTTGCTACGGGGCTTTGGCATATATGGAAATGGAGATGTAGCCTTATTATGGATCAGAACTTTAAATTCCCAGGTTGGCCTTTCTTAATTATTCATCAATTCTCTATCGGATCAGGATCCTCTCCTTGGCTGATCCCTATCCTTGGTTGTCCTTGACTTCCAATCTCAACCATCAATTGGAAATCCAATGGTGAAGAACATGTCCAACTCAGCAAAATGACAATAAATGATGCGAACAATAAATGACATCAACAAAACCATGTATTTTCTAGTTATCTCCTCTTTATCTTCTCCGTTCCACAAATTTTTTGTTCTACTGTTCCACCATCATCAAAAACTCAAGCAGACTTCCAGATTTGTTTCACCTCATGATCTCATTTATCAAACAAAAAGTTGTTCATATCCATCAATACCCAGCAAAGGAGGAGCCTCCTCATCAGCTTCTTCATTCCTATTCTCATTTATCAAACAATGAATTGTTCATATCCATTAATACCCAGCAAATCATTTCTCTTTATTTATGCCCAGAATTTCAATTGCCCAGAAGGTTACCCCACTGACGAAGAACATTCATTGATTCCTCCATCGTGTTTCTCAGATTATCAAATGAAAGTAATCCCTTCTGCCCTTCAGCCTATGTACGTAAGCATAAAATGAAAACAGAAATGACCCATGTACCTCGATTTTGACATATACGGTTTTTGACATCTCCCGAATGAAGTTTGTGTAGAGATGAAAATCAGAAAGAACAAAGAACAGAAGATTGGAGAATAATAATTGATGAAGATGACGACGAGGTTATCGATATAGCTGTTTTGATTCAAATGAAATTGGAGTATCCTTGACACCATAGCTGACATGGTTGGTGGTGGTCCGATTGAAATCTCCAGAAAAAGAATGAAAGAGATAACGAAGCCAAGAAGATGAGATAGAAACTGAGGCGTCATGAAGTTTTTTTTTGTTCGATCTGTTAACGGAGGAGATGAGATAACGGAGTTGTTTGTATTGGAAATTGTCATTTAGATATTTAATGAATAAAAGCTAAGGTGGCTAAATTATAACCTTTGGATATCTAGTTAACGGACAAGATTGGAAGTCAAGGACAACCAAGGATAGGGATCAGCCAAGGAGAGGATCCTGATCCTTCTCTAGAGACTATTTTGAGGCAAATAAGGTTGATCACCCAAAACCTCCAAGAAGGGTGGTTCAGATTTGGACAAGTTCTTGAAGCTGAATTTTGGGGTCTTTTGAAAGGAATGGAGATGGCTTGGCAGCATGGTTGTGTTTCCTTGGAAGTTGAAATGGATTCTCTTGTTGCAGTTAAGTTGGTTTCTTCTGCGATGGATCATCTTCATCCATTTTATAGTCTTGTGGCAAATTGCAAGGAGTTCCTCAGTAGGAATTGGAATGTATCAAATTGCAAGGACTTCCTCAGTAGGAATTGGAATGTATCTATTACGCATGTAGAGTAATTCAGTGGTTGATTTGTTAGCAAGCATTGGTCATGGTTATGAGCCTAGGTGGAGATTCTTTAGCTCCCCTCCTCCTGATGTTATTCCTCTTTTCGAAGCGGATTCTTCAGGCTCTTCTAAGCCTAGATTAGTTGTGTTTTAGATTTTTTGTCCTTGCCTTCGGGCTTCCATGTAATCAAAAAAAAAATAATAATAATCACTCCCATATAATCTTAGACAAATGTTCAGTTTTGGTCAATTACAACTTCAGTGTATCCGAGGCTAGCAAAACCTATTCGAGTCGTTGAAGAAATCAGCTTCCATTGATGAAGCTGAATAATTAATGTACTGCTCTAGCAATATCATCTGCTGATCCTAACTTACATCCCTCCTCAATCTGCATTACCAAGTTCAAAGTGAACAAAGCATTAGATTAATACTCACAACTCACCGCACACCTTTTCCAACAACAAATCAAAACGAAACTTCATCAAGGACTAGGGCAGCTAGCTTAGGGTACATACATGCTAGCCTTGGTATCTAGCTCTAGGGGTTGCCTATGTTCCAAGTCAGAATGGTTTGACCAGAAAAAGACTAGACAGAACAGAATGTCGAAAATACAACATGATTTAAGAATTTGGTGTAATACCTTGAGATTGAAAGAGTAAAGCACCTCGTCTTCTGAAGAAGTAATGTTGAGGTGCAAAACTGTTAGCCTGATATCTTCAATTGCAACAAGGGCTCTCACCAACTGGCCAGGCCTCTTTTGACACTGGACCTTCAAGTTCACATGAGTTTGGATCACTGTGACATCTACTTCTGCAGCCTCAGACTTGTTTTGTGCGGTGACTCCATCATCCCCACAAGTGTTTCCTTCCTCAGTAGACCCAATTCTGCATTGGGAGAGAGACATGAACATCCCATTTGAAGGCATTGTCATGGTTGATGATGAAGATGGTGAAGATGAGGTCATGGAGTTGTTATTGTTAGGGTCAACATTGGTGTTGGTAAAGCCTTCAGCTCTTCTCGTTCTCTTTTGTGCTTCAAGGGACTGAAGGTGCTGCTCCAACTCCTTCACAAAGTCTATTGCTCCCCCAACGATGGAAGCTTGGTCACCCTTTAAGATTAAGACAATCATTCTCAGAAATGACACTAATTTAAACCAATTTAAATTAGGTTAAAAGCAGATCATTATTACCCTTTGGATGTAGGAAGGCGGCATGAGGGATCTGAGAACATTGAGATGATCATTCATTTGGCATCTGCGGTTGCGCTCAACAGCAATGTGGGTCATTCTCTGGCTCTCTACCTCCTCTTTGTTCTTGGTTGGTCTTGTTCTCTTACGCTTTTGTCTCTCTCGGGTGGCCGGAGAAGAAGCGGTTTTGGTTAAGTGGGTCTGTGTCTGGATAGGACTCATTTTTGCTGAGTTGAGTTGTTGCAGTTTTTGGTTGCAATCTGAGCTCACAACACCACCACCACCACCACCAACCTCAACAGTACCAGAAAGTGGGTTGTTTTGGTGAGGGTCTTGTCCTTCAGAATTTGCTGGTGAATACAACTGTTGTTGATTGTCTTGAGTTACACAGCTTTCAAGTTCCCCAAGTGTGTGAATTTGGGCATTTTTGGTACTTTCCATTTTCGGCCATGCTGTTGTAGTGGTGTTGTTGAGGTGATGTCTCAACAACGGTTGAAAGCTTGGCTCTTTTGGAGTGAAATTAGGAGGGAAATCAATGCTTTGTAGCATCTGAAGAAATGGCATTCTATCTTCCAACCCTGAGAGGTATTGTGCTCCCTCTTCTTCCTCAAATCTCAAGCCATGTGTGTGGTGGTGGCGGTGAATCCTTGGTCTAAGCACTGCAAATCCAAATGGCCTCCAAAGAACTGAAAATGGCAAAACAAAAAATCCCATTAAAAATGTCAATAAATTGGCCAAATCTAAGACGCATAAACGTATGAAAGTTTCAAGTAATGAATTAAAGTTAAAGCAGTACTAAAAAAGAAGAGTAAATTCCTAAACTGTATGGATCTTCAAGACCAACTGTATTCTTTCAATGTGATACAGCATGAAAGTTATGAGATAAAATAAAGAATAAAAAAATTGTGTAGAAAGCATGCCTATTCTTAAAAAGACCTCCCTCCCACATCAATCCAAACCATTTTTGTTAAGTAGTAAGAGGATTGTAGAGATGTATAAAGCAGGTTTAACCAAAGAACATGAGACAACTGCTTCATCATGTTAGGAACACAGAACCTCAGAAGAGGCTGCAGAACTTCCCTTATGAAGGGATAAAAGTTGTTTCAATGACATATTACAAATAAAAACCCATTTGCTGTTTACGATAGAGCATGTTTTCCTCAGAGCCAGATACTTTAAAAATTGGAAAAAGAAATATTTGATTCCACCTTTCCATTGATCTGTTCATTCCCCCAATGCCTCCTTTGTGAGTATCTCTAGCGAACACCATTAAAACTACTTATTCCCAACTTAAAATCAAAAGACACGCCACATTACTCTGATGATCAATTGATAGAACCCAAACAAAACAAAAAAACAAACCAAATATCATACTATCTTACCCTCCTGAATCCTGGTTCCATACTTCCAGAGAAGACAACAACAACAGGAGATTCACTGCCGGTAAAGCACATCAATGCCTTCCATATTATAAGTACAGATGTAACATTCATACCTGAAACAGAAAAATTTATCAAAACCACAACATTGACCACATTTCTAAAACCCAGGCATGACCACAACAAAGTGACATTTTTACGATAAATATTTTTTTAAAAAAAACCTCCCATTCAAAAACCCTTTGTATTAAAAACTGACATGGATCAGGTGGAGGGTGGTTCAGTCAAGTTCTCAACTTCAAATATAAAAAACACTTGGAATCACAACCCAGAAAGAGAGCCCACATATCAAACCCGGAAGCTGTAACGAGGCATATGCTAGAATTATTCTCTCAAAGTTTCACAACCAACACCCAGAAAAACTCATTCAAGAAAAAGCAGAAAAAGAAAAAGAAAACCCAGTTGGCTTATGAAGAGAATAAGGACTAGCACTACTAAGTTCAAGATCCTAGTAATCTACAATGGGATTGGGTTACAGTTACGCTAAACCAAAGTAGAAAAAGAAATGCTACCCAGAAACCAAAAGGTTATGAAATCCTTGAATCAAAACTTGGGTTACTAAATCCAAGGGGTTTGGCACTAACCCACTAACCCAAAATCAGTATAGTGTGTGAGAGCAAATGAAGAACCATACCTATAAGGCTACAGTTATTTCAATTGAACACCACAGCTATAGCCTTTTCAAAAAACAACTGTAACCAAAACAATTGAATCTGTGGTGTTCAAAATTGTAGCCTTTCCAAAAACAATTGAATTCTGAGCTTAAATGAGACATAACAACAATGATTAGGGTGGAGGTCCCACATTGGAGTTAAGGTGAGTATTTGGTTCAGCATAAGTCTTGGGAACCAACCGTATCAGAGAGACTGAGCTATATGAATCACATAGTTGTATACCATTTATGTAAGGCACTATAACCTGGAACATTTATTTGATATTTTGAATAAACAAAAACTTCATATGCTGAATTGGATTCAAAGAGAGGTTAGGCAAAAAAGCAAGAGAATTTAACTTTGAATACAGATAACACTGTTTTTTTTTTTTCCCGATAGAAATACATAAAACACTTGGAATGGGAATAGAATGTTAAAGAAAGAGTGCATCAGATTTGTTGGTAAAGGTACAGGCATTGCAATGAATGGAAAAGAAAGAAAGCATTTTTGAGAAGTAAATGCAGTCAATTTCTTGAATCTTGGAAGGGATTCAACAAATAGCACAGAGAAAAATAAAGGGTGTGTACAAAATAGGAAACCAGTAACATAAAACATACACAAGGAGCCTCTCCATTAGTGAGCAGCAAGGAAGTTGGTGAAGAAGCCTTAATTAAAAAAAAAAAAATGGCCAATCTTTTGTCTCTCTAACTCTCTCTCCCTACCAACATACATTCCATAGTGAACAAATGCAATAAATGTGAAATCCTCTCACATTCCTCGGTTTTCTGAGAGTCTAAAATGGAACAATATTAAATGCTGGGGGTGCATTCTGTTGCTGATGTAACTTTGAAGAACTCTAGTACTTGAGATGGAGGGGCCTCAGAAGGAGGTAAAATCCCAGAATGGGAAATACTAACATGGGGTAAGAAATGAAGGGTGGAAATTAATACTCTTATGAACTTGATTGAGAGTGATATAGTAGATATACTTGAAACCGGAGAGAGAGAGAGAGAAGAGAGAAGAGAGAAGGGGGACTAGGGTTGTCTGGTCACTACTGGAAAAAAGCAGATTTCGTCTCCTAAGTACTTAGGAGACGGAATGTCCGTCGGCTAAGATCTGTTGCCTAAGTGTGGTGAGGTACTTAGGCGACGGAACCTCAAATTCTGTCGCCTAAGTGGTTCTTACGCGACTGAATACTTTCGTCTCCTAAGCACTTAGGCGACGGATTTTATTTTATAATAAAAAAAAGTATCCACTTAGGAGACTGAATAGTTGAATTCCGTTGCTAAAGGCT
>NC_020497.1:5804222-5826876 GCF_000184155.1 Fragaria vesca subsp. vesca
TATTATATTATACTTTTTATTATATTAGTACCTAAAGAGCCTTGATGCAACCCTTTTTTATTATATTATACTTTTTTCCTTTTTTTCTATTCGGTTTTTTTGTAAAAATTTTATTCACACGTCCTAAATCACTTGATACATATTCTAATTTTTTAGTAAATATTTTTTTTCACAAATTATCCACTTTGCCCTTATTTTATTGCAAGCCAATATCCTATTCCTCGAGTCTCCAACACGGTTCATCGCCATCGTCATCTCACACTACATTATGTATAATCATATTTCAATAATTGAAAACAAGAAAGGGCGATAAAATAATCTATAAAGATGATAATTTGAATTTCTTGGAGAGATTTTAACCTTCTAGCACCAACATAAGATTTGTTGCTAGGCTATGAAAAAGAAGAAACCCCAAGCTTCAAAACAACAATATAATCGACCTCATGTCAACTATGTTTTAAGTTTTAATATTGAAATTATTATTTCTTGGGTGATTCAGATATTCAATAGTTTGGTTTGGAGGCCACCCAAATAGTTGACCTGCATCTTAGTTTGTTATTACATATGATCCAATTTTACAGTTGCAATGTTATACATTCACCTCAATGTATATAGACTCTTAAGATTATGATTATGCTAGACAACACAATGAGAATAGCAAAATCAAAGAAACCTTCATCTTCTGGGTTTAAGGTTTAAGAATTGGACAATTTTTTTTTATTATCTCAAATTAGTTATGAGGGTAAAGGTGTAATTAAAAAACTTTAAAAAAGTGGGATGTGCATTTAGTGTTCGGGGATGTGTGAATTAAATTTCTCGGTTTTTTTTTTTTTTTGACCAGGGGTTTTTTTTCATTCTTAAAGAGCACTTTGTTTAACGACCAAAAAAAGAAGAAGAGGTGGTGCATGCACCTGAGCTAAAGCTCAACCTGTCTTCAAATTGGGACGTGACAAATCGCGTTTGCGAGACATCACTGCAAATATCAAGCCATGGAACCAAACTAATCGGGGAAAGAAAAATTATGGGCATCCAAATTTGGAGATGAGAGATGGTAGGAAAAGAAAGATGGTAGGTAGTGAGGAAAGGATCAGAGAGATTTTGGGGCTAAGGTTATGGTTGAAAATTAGGGCATGATGGAAGGGAAGGGGGAGAAAACCGAAAGGAAAGCAAGCGACATAAGCCTCAACTCTGAGACAAAGCTCAGGAAGGCACCCACGGCGGGTGAGCAATGCCACCGACTCTCAACCCAACAAGGCTTTCTGCTTTCCGTAGCTTCGTTCAAAAAGTCTAGGTGCTTGACAACAAGGTTAACATTCAATCTTGTGAAGAGAACCTCTTTCTCATTTGTTTTCATCTAAAAAAAGATCGAAACAAAGTGAATTGGGGAGGACCATAGAATTTACACCACATAGAGCCCTTCGATGAGGTGCCAATGACGTCGCTTTACTTTTGGGTTTGAATCACAAAGATCTCATCCTTATACTTAACCAAACCTATGATCAAGGATATCGTCATTGTGGCTTATTCGTATATTGATACTGATCATAAGTTGTTTCGAAATGAAAAGAAAGATAGGGTATATGATCATGATATCTCGCAGCCATTTATTCTAAAAAAGAATTTCAAACTGGATGCAAAAGTGGAGAAGGAGATTCACTTATGAAAATATGTCATCGATTTGTGAACATTGCAATTTGATCTATCATGTGGAGGAACATTTCCCTCTATTGGAAAGGCAAATTTTGAAGACCCCAAGTCAACAGGTACCAACTTTGAAAGTAGCACCACCTAGAGGGGTGCGAAATCTCATGGAAACAAACTTTCGTCTCTAAGGTGGGGTGCTTAACCCTAACAACAAACCTTTCTTCCTAGCAACGACGCCAACCAAGCCTCGGCGCCTTATTGTGCTGAAAAAGAAATTCTTCCAAGTAGAGGGAGACACGGATGAAGGTAACACAACTAACACTTTAGCCTTGGTTCCTATTTCATCTAATGTTGCAGGTGAAAAGCAGGGGAGGTGATCCTTGCCCTAGCCCTTCACAAATCCTTTATTTGCAATGATGAAGTCGAGTTGGAAGCAGCATCGCAAATGTAAGCCTGTGAGGCCATTGGTGATAAGCAATAAAAGCTATGTTTGATGCAATGAGTGACACTAACCTGCCCATCGGCAATGTGATTGTGTCAAAATTGGGGTCTACTTTCCTAGGTAAGGCAGTGGTGTCAACTCCAGCAAAAGCCCCTACTTAAGTCAGGGATGCGACAAAGAGACGTACAACAACCTCCCTCTCCTGCAAAATCCTCACTTAAGTTTTCTGCTCCTCTGCACATTTTGTTCAAGTCTTGTTTTGATGAAGTGCCGCAAAAGAAAATAAAAATGTCGTAGTACATTAAGCTTCAATGCGAGTTCATTAGGTCTAGTTGGTACCGTTAGAAATGTTCTGATACCTAGGGAACAAGTGAGCCTTCAAGCAGGTAGCACGCCCTAAAGAGAAAACGGGGACGACCAATAGGTTCTAAGAACAAGAAGCCCTCGAAGGCAAACCAACCACAGCTCACCAACAAACCAAGAGTAATTTTTCCGACAAAGTTGTATCTTTATAATCTTTTGGTAAATTGTAAAATCCCCCCTTCACGCAAGCTTTTTTCAAGTTGCAACTTAGTTTAACCAAAACAAAACTATAGTTAAAACCCCTTCACATCCCAACAAACAATAAAACAAAATCATACTTCTTAATCTCAATAATCGATCATCAAAACATTTTTGGCTTGGGGCATATACCCACCAATTGTGGGTATGTTTGACAATAAATGTGTCGGGACCAAAAAATTTGACAATTTGGATTTCCTAGATTAATTAATGTATATAGCTAGCATTATTATGATATTTCCTATTTGGATTTCCCTCCTAGCTTCTTAACCAATTTTTTTTTTCAAGTCAATTCACAATTTGTACTCTCTCTCAACTCATCAACTCATCTCCTTCCAAAAGCATTGACATTTGACACCCTTCCAACAACATTGTCTCCTTCCAACAGTTCTATTGTGATGGGTGAGTCTTGGTGCTGGCTTATTTCTACTAATTTTGCCATTCTTGGAGTTGCAAGTAATCTAGAAGGTCTTTTTCCAAATTCAAGTTGCAAAGATTCTTATATTTGGTTAGCTTCTACTTCTGGAATTTTCTCTACAGCTTCTACGATGCATCAGATTCGGATTCATTATCCTATTGTTGATTGGGCAAAGATTGTCTGGTTTACCAATAATATTCCTAGAGCCAGTTTCATCCTTTGGTTGGCTGTTCATGGTAAGCTTGCTACTCTTGACAGGATCACTGCTTATTATCCTCAAATTAGTTATCTCTGCCATCTTTGTGGTCTAGCTCCAGAAAATATCAAACATCTTTTCTTTGCTTGCTCTTTCTCGCTGCATATTTGGAAGTGTTCTTTCTTCTTATGGGGTGCCTTGGTTGAACCCCCCTTGGCCTTTATTTATTGAATGGGCTTCTTCTCGGAGGGGAGGTAAGTCTTTCTCTTCTACCATCAAGAAGCTCGGTCTTTCCGTCTGTCTACCTCATATGGAAAAAGAGGAATAATCGTATCTTTAGGAATGAAAGATGTGCTCCTTCTGTTGTTCTCAAGAATATTATTTCCATGATCAGATGTAGGCTCATTTTCATCAAGTTTAAGTCATCCATTACTAATAGATATATTACTGGAAAGGGGAGGTTAGATGTCTCTTAATCCTTTCTTACTTTGTTCCTTTTCAGGTTTTGTTTTGTTTTCGTTTGGTTAGCTTACTTTCTGTTTATATAGCTTCTTTGTCTTTGGCTTCAATAGTAATGGGCATGCCCTCCCTTTTTTAGTTTAATATACTCGTTTATTTACCCCAAAAAGAAAAGACATTTGACACCACACACTTCATGATTTTGACAAATAGATACTAGCTCCCATATCATACTATTCTTGGTTCTACATTATCTTGTGGTATATGTATGATGATTGAGATATCTGTTAGTTCAGGCCCTAATGTTTTCCATGTTATGCTGGGATTTCTGTCCTTACACACAAACAAAATGGCCCGATTACTGAGATATCTATACCCCTTTGAGCTTCAAATTAAATCATTCAATCACAGTTCACAAATCACATGCATCATGCATGCATGATTCCATCTTTTCAAGTATTGCTATAGCATTACCTCTCTTTCAAGGCACACTACAGTTCCCCCAATCCCTCTACGATTTCGCTTGAGTTTAATAATAATGATAAACCTTATGAATTGAAAGGCCATCTCTTATCGTTTTTGCTTTGGTTGCTTTCAGCACCACTCGTACTGTCACCTGTTCTATAAACACTTTAAGCATGTAATCTGTCCTATAAGGCAAATTCTCTATTTTTCCTTTTTTTCGTTTCTGGGTAACAAAGATGGATGTGAATGGCAGCTAGCCCCAACTTTCTTGTACTTTCACATTTGCCCCAAAAGTAATAGAACAGTTCAGAAGCTCCCGTCTTCGATCAATCCCTTAAGAACCGACTGAAGTGTGGCAAGAAAGCTCACGTATGTACATTCTTCTATTTTCTGCGTATTCAGCTGGGAGTCTATAGTTGAACTAGTACTGCACTAAAAATTAAGTGATTTTTCACATGCATCCGGTACTTTGAATAACAATCTTGCACCAGCTAGCTGTGGACTCACATATGTTTTGTTCAGAGGGCGATGAGGAAGTGTACATGCTAACTTGTTTTGATCTTGCATCACACTTTCTCTCGGAAAATTAAGATTTCATAGAAAAAAAACTCTCGGAAACACAAAGTTCTAATACCATATTAGACAATGACTAGTCATAATTAAAACTTGAGCAGCTTTGTGTATAGAGAGTAAGTGACAAATTTAATCCACTGATCCAGCTAGTTCTATCTTATCCAAAATGTAAAAAGGGTGGATTGTGGTGACCTAACTAGGCAGGCAAGCTAGTAGGTGCACCCGTCCCACATTGCCCGGAGGAGACAATGTGTTGTATGCCTATACTTATATGTGCAGAGCTAGCACCTTATATTGAAATGCGTTTTAGGGTGAAACCTCAAGAACAAAACCGTGAGGGCCAGTGGGCCCAAAACAGATAATATCTTAATAGTAGGGACTGGGTTATTACAGATCATAGTCCACATAACCAGAAGCAGCTCATAGTCCTAAAAAAAAGTTATCAGATGATTCAAAATTGTTTATCTTCTTCAAGATGCGATTCCTGAGCAGGAAAATATATAAACTAGAGTACTCATGGAGATGTGGCAGCATATTATATATAATTATTACCAAAAAAATTTTTGGAACTACTCAGGTACTAGTACCTGAAAATCCCAAATATACTTGGAAGTAATTGATTGAAATTAAACCTTATCCTGTATGAGTACTTACAAGGTCAAGCTTCACTGCTGCCACATCAATAATATGTACAAGTTATGCTGCTTTCAAATCTTGATCAAAGCAAAAGAAAAAAATAAAGGTTCTTCCACAATTTTATATATAGAACAAACTCACTGCAGGATCCGGAAGAGATACAGGAGAAACCCAGCACGGGTATTTTTGGCTGCATTTTTGGAAGCATTACACTTTGAATACCTCAATTTCAATTTTCAAGAGCTAACCTTGCAATTAGTATATGCAGTTATTATGCACAGTTGAAAATAAGTTTTATCACCTTATAGTTCACCTTATAGTTGACATCTAGCTCAGGGACAAGTAAAGTTCACAGGCTTTTTCTACTATTTAAGGATGACAAAATACCTCTGGCACCTTCGTACGTAGACCAAATCAAGAGAGCGTATTCAGCGCACCCGTCCATCTCCGCCGTCCATTTGACGCGGACTTTTGACTTTTTCAAAATGGACGGCGGAGATGGATGGGTGCGCTGTATAATTTTCACCAAATCAATTGTACACCGTGAAGCCATCATTACAATCTAGCATTCTAGCTAATGTTCAACATTAGCATTCTAGCTAATTTTGAAGACGTCTGGAATGCTCCGGAGTGTCCGTGTTCCGCGTTTGTTTTCTGACAGAAGTAAAAAGTGAATAAACCGTTTAACCCATCGATTGCAAGCAAGCCGTTGCTAGGCGCGTCGTGCGTGGGTATTAGTTTTAATTGTTTTTTTTCCTTTGATAAGTTTTATTCCTCAGATCTCTGAGGATCTGAGGACTTAGGTAGTGCGAAACACAGTTTCGGTCTGGGTATCTCTCCACCATCTGTCATCATTCTTTGTTTTCTGGGTTGGATCCGGCTTTGATAAGTTTTATTCCTCAGTTAAAATACAGTTACTCATTTCAAGGGGCAACAATGGACCAAAACCCAGATAGAACAGGTAGCAAGCATTACACACAAAAAAGTAACAGAAATCAAAACCTATGAGATTATCCAGCTGCCATGTCCCTTATCTGTGTTGATGTAATTGACAAGAATTTCATCCTCATCAGGAGTCCATGGACGTACCTCTCTTCAGCCCATTTTTGTCACAACATGGAGTCCTTCCCATCTCTAGATTTTGATTCCAAGCAGACAAAAAGAAAAAAGAGAGAGAAGGAAATAACAACCACCACCAACACAAAGCACAAACCCACCACTACCAAACCCACCAACACATTATCTTTCTCTCCCTCAGTCCTGCAACTGAAAAGACAAATAATGAAAGATCTGTGGAAACGACCCAATAGCTTCGCCGAAGAAGCAGCCAAGAAATCATACCATCACCAGTTCGCCGCCAAAATCTCAAGCGATCCCGCGAGTTCGCCGCCGATGCCCTCCAAGATAGCCGACGAGATCAAAACGGCCGCTCTTAAGCAAGCCGATCAGATCAAGGAGAGGGAGATAGATTGATCTTCCACATCCAACTTGTCTGCCCTCTCTTGATTGCGGTTACTGAGTTATGCAACTCACGCGCTCAAGGAGACTAACGGGAGACTAACACGGACGAAATACACAACCCAATGGAGGATCGACACGTAACCAAGACAAACGCGGAGCATGGACGCTCCGGAGTATTCCAGAACTCACCAGTTTGGGCCTACATACCTACACAGTCCTCCTTCAAACTCTCATGAGGAGAAACACACAGCAACTCCTATTAAGATCTTGTCAATGGTACACGGTACACTGATTGATTGATTGATTGGGATACGCTAATGACTGCAATACCTGCAGATCTTAGGTTAATATAAACACACTAAAAAAATGTAAAATTTGCTGGAATATGCTGAATCTTTAGCAAAGTTTAGGAGGCAGCAACTATATAAGCAAGCTTGGCTAAACAATTTTCGCTCCGAGAACCATATATACAAGTTCCAAAACCATCTCATTCTGTATTTTCATATAATAAATTGGGGTCATTGTAATCCAAGTTCTATTTGATACTCATGAAGTCACATATTGACATATAACCCATATATACCAACAGGAAAGTCAATTGCACCAAAACTGGAGATTTTAGAAAGCGTGTTGAGTATCAGCTGCTCTAATGGTAGTTACATAAATCACCAAAACTGGATGCAAAATTGGTACAGAAAACAGATCATGGTTAGTCTTGGTTGGTCCATGCAAAGCACTGGAATGATCAGGGTCATGACTTTCTGGAGTTCCAGGTATGCGATTAGCTAGTAAGACCACCACGAAATGCTTCAAACTTGCGAAAATGAATACAAGGCCAGGGATCAGGTTGGAAAATTTTATCTTTGAGTTTGTAGGTTACCCCAAGAGGGTCTGTTAGAGTCTCACTGTAACCAATGTTGTTAATTAGCAACTAATAATGCCAAGCATTTGAAGTAACAATTCAACAGAGGGCATCTGGACTCTGGAGTATCCGAACGATTTAACTCGACACGCAAGATCACATACTGCTAATTGCTGCTGGTGCATGTGACCTTAGACCATAATTGCTACTGGCAAACCTTGTTTCCAATTGACTTCACCATTTCATGCATAATTGTTGGCTCTTCTTGAAGGTATCAAACTGGCAGAAACTTGAATTATCCCAAAGTTATAGTTGAGACAGATTGTTTGTTGCTGGTGCATGCTTTGAATCAGGATACATCTGATATATGAAGCCTAAGACGTCTTTATATTTGATGAGGCTAAGGAGATTATGAATAGACATCATGATTTTAGACTGATTTATGCGTGCTCAGCATGAAACTAATAAAGTTGCTCATATCCTTGCCAATCTTCTTGTGAGAATAACATTTGGTTTGTATCCGCTCCCATCATGATAAAGGATGTCATCTTGAACGAGTGTAATCGTTAATTTCTTCGATGGAGTTATTATTTCAAAAAAAAAAATTGCTCATGTCCCTCCGAAATTATGAGATTGGGACCTTTTGTAGTAACTATTTTCCTTAATGAAATATACATGATTAAGCTAGTACATGATATAGGTTGCTGGTGCACATATGTTTGGAGTCAGAACACAATAATGGTGGTAGTTCTCCAATTGATTCATAACAAATGTTATCTTCCATGATGTCACATCATATGTTATTGTGATCTTGAAGTGCAGCCACAAGAAAACTAAAGACAAATTGTAGATTTTCTCTCCTGGTTACTATGATCGGATTTCTTTGCCTAGAAGGGATCGACATAAGGTCTGAGCTCCACACCAAATGGACTGGTGCTTAAAACAGTTTTTTTTTTTTTTTAAGAATAAGTGATTATTATCGTGAAACTCACGTTAGAGTGCATAAATTGTCAAAAAAATATGTGCGCATTAACATGAGATACTTTAGGAGGAAACATGACTTAAAAAGAGTTTGAAAGCATCCTTACGTGAAAATGGTATAGGAAGTGACATAGTTTCATTATCGCCTCATAAAATAAGTGCTAAAATATATGTTTTATTTACATTTTAGAGACAAGTAATGATAATACGTATTATGACTTGATTTATCGACGAAATACGAATTATAATAATCGTGTGAAACTTAACTATAATTCATAAAGGCATAATTTCTCACTTCTTAATTGTCTTAGAGCATCTCCAACAAGCATGTCAAATTTTTTTGTCAACTTCAAAATTTGACATGTGAGTTGACAATATCATTTTTGACTCATTTCCTCTCCAACAAAAGAGTTAAATTTGTAACTTATTTTATTATTTTCATAATATTATACATATACAACTTTTTCTTAGAGGAAGAAGAGAAAACAACAGGGAAAGAGAAGAGAGAGAAAAAATGATAAAATAGTGAATGCCGTTTTCCCTTGCTTGTGTCAAATTTGACTATATAAACCATATTATCAATTACACGTGGAATTAACCACTTTATTGAAGAGTTTTTTGGGTTGTTAAAAGTAGTTATTGGGCTGCCAATTAGAATTTGACTCATTTGTTGAAGTTGATTAGGAGTTAGGAGTTCACTTATACTGCAATCTTTTAAGAAAGTCTGAGCACATCATTAGTTTGAAGTACTCTCATGAAAGCCAAATTTATAGCATTTGAAAAAACAAAGCAGGTTTAGCACATGAACCAGTCAGTGAGTGACCAAAATGAAGTAGTAATGAAATTGAAATTGAAGTGGAGTGGTTGGGTTGTTTAGAATCAATCCAAGGACGAGTGGAGATGGAATGACTAGGAACAACAACGGAAGTGAACAGCATGGGTTGATATCAGGTGATGAGATAATAAGAAATATGTACAAACCAGCTCTAAGTTATGTGTTATGACGTATAAGAGTGCTCTGTCAATTTACATATATATTTGACATATTATGTTGTTAGATTTGACCTAAAACTTTTCGATTTAGATGAACTCACCTAATCGTTAATTTCAATTGATAGTTTGATGACATAAGATATCATGTTTTACAAAGTAACAATTTCATATAGAATGATATATATGTGATAAAAGAGTGTTGAAGTTCTCCTCCAACAACCCTAGTGCATCCTTCTCCAAAAGCACTACTTCTGTCATGGCATCCCAGAAAATTGTACCGACTAATTCTGTCATGGCATCCCAGAGAAACATTTTCAATTTAGTAGCCCGGCCCCTGTTGAAAACAAGTCTTCACATGTCAAAGCAAGCTAAATTAAAAAGAAAAAAAAAAAAACAGTGATCAACAGTTTGAAAAACAAATGGAATAAACCATCCACACCAATAGCAAAGGAAGTAGATAATGGACTTACAATTACGATATTCCTTTTTTTTTTATAAATAACATTCGAATAGAACATAGACAACATAGATTCCCAGGCTTGCGCATGCCAGTTGATAACCTACTTTGCTTCATATGGACAATGAAACAACTACATAGTAAATACACAAGATATGCTTACAACAGTACACATAGTTTCTGTTCCACCTATTTTCTTGTGAAGAAACTTCTCAATTTTCCTCTCTCCAACTTCTCAAGTAGCTTCTTGGCTCCTGGTATGTCCATCTCAGTAAGCTTCTTGAGGTACCCGATTGCTCCATAGGATATCATCAGCTTCTTACACTTCTTACTCGAACAAATTAAGCCAAGGGCACAGACTGCATACTTTTTGGCAGTATTTTGTGGACTAGGGTCAAGCAATTGGACCAAATTTGGTACACTTTTGTTGTTCCGTTTCACTTCTCTACAATTGTGTGGAAGGCTCATCAAACTTGAAATCGCTTGTGCAGCAACCTCTCTGGCACTGTTTGATTTAGCCTCGAGCATCTTGATAAGAAGAGGAATGTAGCCTGCCTCACCGATCAATTTCTTCATCTCAGTTGAGCTGCAAACTCGGCATATAGCTGATGCAGCCGCTTGTTGTGCACCTAGTGAACCGGATTTAAGCACGTGAACCAAGCAAGGGAGGAGACCAAGGGAAACCAAAACTTCCATAGATACTGAACCGACCAGGTTCCTCAATGCCGCAACTGCAGACTCTTGTGGCAATGGACCGGCTAGATAAGCCAGTAAACTCCGAATTCCACCTTCTGATATTACAGACCGTCTTAGATTGTCATTGCTTGCAGTGAGATTCTGCAAACACTCGGCTGCGTATTCTTTGGACCCCAATAACATCCCACAATCAAGAAGATTGATCATAACCTTTACAATTCCTTCCTCAGCTAGAGTTTGTCGAACCTCAGGGACAGCTGATATGTTCTTCAAAGTGCTAGCAGAAGCAGCCTGAGAAACTGAATCACCAGTCTGACAAATCTCAATCAGCGGTCTAACCCCACCATGTCCGACAATCGCTCTAGCTGCTTCAGCTGACATTGACAATCTCTGAAGCGAAATTGTGGCCTTTTCTTTTCCAACAGCACTCCCAGATTCAACTAGCCTTATAAGAGGTGGCAAGACACCTTCAGAAACAAGCCAATTCTCACAACTCCCCGATTCTGCAAGCGAGCAAATAACAGTTACAGTCTTCTCCCGGATACGAGGAGATGTTGCGGTGAGCAGTTGGACCAGGGCAGCAATATTGCTACGCCCCAAAACCGACAACACATTCTTTTCGTCCTCTTTCATGAGCTCAACAAGACTGTCAAGAGCTTTGTGCTTTGCTTCCAAGTGCCCGATCTGAAGCCGAGCAAGCAATTCCCTTATATTACCATGTAGAGCAGCTTCAGTTTCAGTTGAAGAACTAGCCATAGACAAAGGCAAAGTGGCTTCACCAAGCACCCCAGTCTTGATCAAAAGGCCACAATCTCGCAAATTCAAGTCCAATTTACCAGACAAAGAATCAAGATCACTCTGCATACGAAGTTTTCCTTCATACTTCTCCTCCACACAACACTCTGCCAATTCAATAGCTTCTTTCAATGTCTTAGATACTGACTGCAATTGCTCCTTACAAAGAGCATTCTTGGAGAAGCAGGGATGGCTAGACAAGTCTGATAATCGTGAAGGAATCAGCTCCAACTTTGAAATGATCATCTTCCATCTACCTGGAAACCCCTTTACCTCTCTTGCCTTAGTCAGAGCCAATGGAACAAGCTCCCTTGCTTGTGATAACCATTCTTCAGCTGACCGGGTATCAGTCAAAACCTCGCTGCCACTTTCTTCCACCATGATTTCAATCTGGGTATTGATCAGATTGGATACCAGAGCTAGACCAACTGAAATTTGAAGAAACCCAAGCTTTCTAAGAATGAAGCAGATGAAGAAATGCAAAGAAAAGATAGAGACGCATATAAGATTTGGAAAGGCAGCGGAGCAGTTGCAATCATAAAGATATAAAATTAAAGCTGCAATTAAATAAGTTCAGATGCAATAAAACAAATAGGCCAACATCAAGAGCTTCGAGAATCTTGCATGATCACAACAAGCTCGTTTTCCTGAAAACAATATCGGACCAACCATATGGAAAATACCTAAAAGATGCCCCATGACTCCATGAGTCCAAATTACTGTTGGCAAGTGATCATCATTAATTGCCAAAGCAAGATTGAATTTCAAAAAACAAACTTTTGTAATGATTCTACTTTATAATACGAATTTGTTGATCGCACACCCGCACGGTACCAAAGCAAACACTCTAAGCTAAAAAGTAAAGAAAGTTTGCTTTTTTAAGGGTAAGCAGTGCCGCCCAATTAACAAGCCGTCGGTGCATGTTTTTTATGTAAAATCAACATCATATTAAACGAAACTGAGCTTATACTAAGTGAGAATTGTTTATGAAAACTTAAAGCAATAAACTTTGGGATCAAATTTGAATCGTGAATTTGGCTAACCTCATCTAGATCAAGATGTCAGGATCAAAATTTCATGGAAACAGATTGAGAAAGTGGGAGTCTTAGTCTTTGTTGCTGTTTCTTTCTCTTAAATGAAGCTAGGTGGTTAGACAGAGGAAAAGACTTAACTTTGAAGAGAAGGTACAAGTCTCTATCCCAAGTTGCATAAATAGAGTGTAATCAAATTCAGCAAGATGGACCAAACCCCACAACACAAATACATGAAACTTCAAACACAGAATTATGCACAATAAAATTCATACCTTCAATTGATTTGACTTCGCTTAAATTTCAAACGGTTCCACCATTGACAGCTACAACAATACAATGCCTTCTTGACCTCTCAATCTCAGTCCTCCTGTTCCTCCAAGCACAGAAGAAAACCCATGAAAACCCAGAACTAGAACAAATTGGGTAAATCTCAAGCTTTACATATAACATATACAAAAAGCAAAAAGATCAAAACTTTTTCACATTCTGTATTGAGGGAGTTAAAAAAACCAGTCAAGAACCAACCTTTAAGACACAGAAAACAGAAACGTGTCTTCTTTTTCTTCAGAGAAAAGACCCACTATAGCTTGAGCTTCAATCTTCTTTGTACTTAAGTGTCAGCAACCCAGATCAAATTGACCTTCAAACCCCTCAATTTCACTAGAATACTAAAACCCTCTTCCTCTATCTCTATCTGATCTCAACCCACCTCACCAATGCTGCCAAAATCAGCAATCAAAGATCAGCTGGATCTTTGTTTCTCTATCACTCACTTTCAAAGTAACAGCTTCTCAGTATCTGAAACTACCCTGAAACCAATTCTGTTTCCTAGTAAAGATGGTCTGAACCCATTAAACACAGATAGTGAGAACTGAGAAGTAGAAGAAGAAGAAGCTCAGTTTGAAAGTCCAATCCTTCAAAAGCTTTGAGCTTTTATTGACACTAGTACACCCAATGTGGTAAAAAAACACAAGAATTCAAAAAATCAAATTCAAATTTCTAAGGGAATGAATATGACAAAATCTCTGACTTACCTCTCTGTCTCTCAGATTATGTTTTTAAACTAAAAAAGATTTGTGCTTTGCATTGGTGGACAGAGAAATTGTGCTTGTGGTTCAGGAGCAGGGGTTAAAGGGCGAGCAGGTTTGAGGATCTGACGGTTGTGATTGGGACTGTGACAGAGAATCCGACCGTTGCCGATTGGGTAAATTTTTGAATGTGCTTCAATTATTATTATTGTGATTCGAATTATTTACCTAACCGAGGTGGTGACATGGGTTTAGTGACACGTGTGAGGTGACTTTTCAAGGTTGTCACACGTTGGAGAGTGACAGTTTACTTGGGAAATGATACAATTATGAAATTACTGATTCAACCTTTGATGAGTGTAATGAATGTGGAATTTGTTCATGATTATTTTGGGTAACATAATGAAATAATGAGGTGGGATCATCTGTAAATAGAAGAGAATGATTTTATCTTATTCAAATAGAGAATGATTTCAACCCAAAATAAATAATGAAAAGAGAGGGAATGAATCGTTTCAAATTGAGTTACAGAAGTTGTGATGCTCAAGATGAAGTTTTTTTTCATTAATAGAATGAACTAAATGATTGTATTCCTAGCCAGAGATTTAACAATAGAAAGAAAAGATTTTTGTCTATTTTGTATGGACTACTAAAAGTTATAAAGATAAAAACATGATTATTTTTCATCAGAGAGAAAAGCACTTCTTATCAAAGATGTGCCTCATATTTGACGAATTATAAAATTGTATCACATATTTATTAAATTGAAATATCATATATGACTAGTATAAAATTAAAAATCATGGTGAGTCTGTTCTCGACAAATAATGTGATGCAATGTATTATTTTGTTTATCTTATTGTCATCTGAAAAATAATTTATTTTTATTATTATTTTTTATTTTTTTATTTTTTAGAATGTGACTTTTGGTAATTGAGCCAGGTGCTTTGATCTTTTCTTGATCAAAAATAGCAAGATGATTTGGTAAGGTATATATGATTGGTGAATATGCTACATTGCTACTTGCCATAATAGTTTGTCTTAAATTGGGAGTCAATTTGTTTGGCAATTGTGTTCCTCATCAACGTTGGTAAGTATAGTCTTATTGTAGAATGTAGTAGTTTTGGGTCTTTTAGAGAATTGTTAGTCTTAAATAGAACAATATAGTTCATATAATTTTGGAACATAATGTTATCCGAGTTAGTTATAAAATGAGTTTATTCGGCTCATGAATCACAACAGCGGTGAGCGGCAATGATCCACCATGATCGGCAGTCTCATTGGGAAATAGACTGCCACACCTAGATGGCCAACATCTCTCTCTCTCTCNTCNCTCTCTCTCTCTCTCTCTCTACTAACTACTCTCTCTCTACTACTACTACGTACTACTACTACTACTACCTACTACTACTCTACTACTACGTACGTACTCTCTCTCTCTACGTACGTACTACGTACTACTACGTACTACGTCTACGTACGTACTACTACTACTACTACTACTACCTACGTACGTACGTTACTACTACTACTACTACGTACGTACGTACTACTACTACGTACGTACTACTACGTACTACGTACGTACTACTACGTACTACGTACGTACTACTACGTACGTACGTACGTACGTACGTACGTACTACTACTACTACTACTACTACTACGTACGTACGTACGTACTTACGTACGTACGTACGTACGTACTACGTACGTACGTACGTACGTACGTACGTACGTACGTACGTACGTACGTACGTACGTACGTACGTACGTACGTACGTACGTACGTACTACGTACTACGTACGTACGTACGTACGTACGTACTACTACTACGTACGTACGTACGTAACTNTCTCNCTNTACACNNNTNANATNANCTTCNNACNTNCNCATCNCTNCTCTCTCTCTCTCTCTCTCTCTCTCTCTCTCTCTCTCTCTCTCTCTCTCTCTCTCTCTACAAAACAGAGTTGAACATCCATCATTGTTACCTCCTTACTAGTTACTAGTTACTACAACTCCCAACTGTAAACTCAAATGGGAAATTTACTCTAATTAACTACTTCCTTAGTAAACCAATCAAAACTGGTCCATGATCACTCTGTTTACTGTCATGAAAGTAGCAAGTATGAGCTGCCGTGGAGCTTTCAAATGGCTGCGTACGAAACAAAGAAAGAACCGAGAATTTGGGGAACGATGAAAGAAAGGCTTTGGTTATGGCGCTGGCGTTTGCGTGGCCTGGACGTGACGCTGTTGCCTGTGTCGATTGTCGGCTGCCTCTGCCTAGTTTAACCTTATGTCTTTGTCTTCTTCCTCCTCTCTCTCGTCCTTTTCCCTCACAACACACTACTTTTCTCCTTTACGTTTAAAATCCTATGAGTTACACCAACAAGGTTTCAATTTACAAATGAATCCTATGAGCTACAACCTACAACTTCACCATCCCAGATTATCCCCGTTAGACCTAGTGCGACATATCTTTAGGCCTAATTATCCCTTAAAAAAAGAAAAAAATATCTTCAATACTCATTCTATCATTATAAATACAATCGATCATCTTTATAAAGAGTCTTGCACTCGTTATTTTGCTCATGATACCATTTTTCTAGCTTTTGAGTACAGTTTTCATGACAATAAACATTATAGGGTGGGTAATTAGAGTATGGCGTTGTAAAATGTAAACATTTGCCTACATGACAACATCTTATTGACCAGTCGGTCCAATTTAGTAATTTTTTTCTACGACGAGCCAATATAGCGATTTGATGAAGAAACTAAACAACACCTAGGCTTAATGAATTATCAAGGTGTTGATGCCAATGATGGTAGTATGCTGCCTGGACTACCTTTGAAGACTTGCAACTCCAAAATACCAAAACATTCAACACCCAGAAGTGTTGTTGGTTTCAGGATGGATCTTGGTAGCTTCAAACATGTCGAAACATGCCTGCCAATATACGAAAACATGTGGTATTAACAATTAGCATGCTGTCCTATAGTAAAACAGAAAATGGTAGGAGTTCAAACTTCAAAACCTTTACCTAATTCTAATTCCAGGGTGAACTTTGATACAAACATTTGAGGGAAACCCCAAGAATCCCCAGTGGCAAAATGCCAAAAGAGACGATTCTATCTTAGAAAAATCTTTCAAAGAGAGACTTCTCCACAGGGACATTAAAAAAAGAAAGCCTTCCGATAAAGAAAACATACGACTATAGGTACGACCTCCAATATTCACACCACACCAGGTTCATCCATACCACCCCTTTTAAGATTTTAAACTCACAAATGAATGAAGTATAAACCAACACAAGAGGCTCCATAAACCATATCATTGGCTACTTAATAAACTTCAAATTCACCACATCAATGAAGTTTCAGACCGCAAAGGAAAAAGCACAAAGCACACTGATGTTCAAACTCACCATGTATCTGAATACATAAAAATAAGGGAATTATCAAATTTAAGAATGTCAACTACGATCGATGAGTCATTTCCCACAACAGAAGTACAAATGAGAGGAGACCAGCTCAGCTAACCACTACTGGTTCTCATGATCAAGATCGTTCCCTTGCTGGGGGTGAACGGCTGCATTATCAACAACAAAAATATACTTAAAACTCAGGCACATTATTATTTTGATGTAAAACTACAATGGTGACAAAGCTAGTCCCCCCATTAACTACGGCCGAGACTCCGCGTTCTATTACCTTATGCCCCATTCTTTTGTCAAATGTAAATCCTAGATAGAGAGATTGCAACTTGATGGAATCTAGCATTGAAGCTCGACTTTGAGTCATTATTTTATCTTCACCTAATGCTTCAAGGCATTCCTCCAAAACATAACCCCACCCCCCCCTCTTCACAAAATAAAAAGAGTTCAGGTCTTTGTCAAACCTGTCATATCTATCATTGACTGGGCTTGCAGCTCGCTCATAATCAGGGCTCCTTCTTGTAGCTCTATCATATTCGGGACTTCTTCTTGGTTCAGCTCTAGAATTCTGACGGGAACCATGGCCATAATCTGGACTACCCCTCTCTCTGCGGTATGGACTTGGAGATCGCCCACGATCATTGCTTCTTCTCCTCTCGGGAGATGTATCACGGCCCCGTCTTTCAGGACTGTGGCCATTTCTTCTATCATCATCATCACGAACAGCATACTCCACCGAAATAACTCGGTCCATGAACTTGCTGTGCACCAAAAAGAAACAAATTATGCTTAATAGAGAACAAGCTGCAAATAATTGAGATGATTTCCACAAAGTAGCATTTGAAAGAAAAATAAATAAAAGAGAGAGAAAAGGCATTGAAGTTGTCCCTTGTGTAAAATATTTCTAAAGGGTGAAAATATAAAGCAGGAACAAACTGAGGAGACCTAAATTTTGAATAATAAAAAATAAAAACTTTGGTGACATAACCCAAAACAGCACATTCAACTGTCCTCGCAAGCAAGAAATAGAACTTGGTAAAGAATCATACACCCTATGCTGTCGCAATGAAATTTTATAAGAGCTCAAGGGAGTTTTCAAAGGCAAAGAATTCTGAATTTATAAATCAAACAAAAAACATAATCGAACTTTGTCAAGAAATCGAACCTTGAATTTGTTGCCTCCAACGCTTTGGTAGCATCCTCCTGTGATTCATATTGGATAAATGCAAAATTCCTCCTAATCCTTATGTTCATTATTTTCCCATATAGATCAAAGTGCTTCTCCAGATCCCTTGTCCTGGTATGGATAGGATCAAAATTGATGACAAACAGGGTTTTTGACGGCTTTGTGTTCGCTGGAGGTTTTTTTGAATCGTCAGGTCTCCTAATCCCACGTTCATGCTACAAACAGAATATAGAGCGATAAGTGAGTGCAAAACTGAGACAAAATAATCAAGTAAAGACCCTGACAAAAAGCTTATCCATGTGATCATATGCAGTACAAAAAAGAACATAGCTCAAGAGAAATGCATAAAAACATAAAGTAGATAAGCATTCTTTGTGATATTTTGAACCAACACAATCACAATAATATACTGATGAGGTGCAAATTTGGTGAAGTACAACACTTGTATGTATTAGATCCTGATACGGGTGTTGACTGACTTCTTGTTAATTACGTTATTGACATATCATAAAGTGATAAATTATTGTATCGTAAACCAACCACAATACCTTGGTCCACTCAATACGAAGGCGGCGCCCCTTCCTACCAAATTCTGTCCTGTCAAGCTTTCGAATTGCATACTCAGCATCTCGCTCATCATCCATATAGACAAAGGCGAATCCTATTTAAACAATGCAGATAGAAGCAATCCTATTAAAACCAAAATGCTATGTAACCAAAGCAAGTGCAATTTTGTTATGTAATTTTCCTATGTACAATTATTACAAGTAAATCCTAAAACCTGACAAAATCTTGACTTCTCAAAAACTAACAAAATCTGTACATACAAAAACATCTATTAGAAAGTAACACAAAACCTGCCATTGGCTGCGATATCATCATGGAATCTATGATTGAACATGTCGGTAATTGAACACTGAGGAAAAGTCATGAGGAAAGAAAAAGCAATGGTCTGAGGGAAAGTAGGATGGCAGGGCTAGGGCTGATCATATTAATTCTTCTCGAAAAATAAACTGAACCGTGGCACATGCTACAAAAGAAATGCAGACAAGCAGATCCATCCAAGAAGAGCATGGACATTCCAAGTAATCCTGCGCCAAAGAAATTGTTGAGTATGGCGGTTTACACTTCAATAAAAAGTTACCTGCTTCTCTGAAAATACCCTGTACACCCATTCAAATAATGATTCAAGTAATGATACACTGACCCTTTTGAATAACAGCTAAATTCTTTTCTTAGAAATATGCCTTCCTCTAAGTTTACTATAAATCCAATAACCCAATGAAAGAGCTCAAGTTTCTTAATATGAAGGAGATCCACAGGACATAGGTACTTCTACATGCCCATAGCCATAATTTTCCTTGAACGGAAAAAGGGATACTTCTACATGCCAATATTTTGAGATGAACATGAGAAAAAGGTTATGAAACATAAACAGACCATGCATTTTGCTGATACACAAAAAGGGTCAATGAGGTATATCTTAAATGCATCATGTTTCACTGGTTGTAGACCACAGGTTTCCTTTCCTAGAACTTATCCGGTAACCTCACTATAAGGAAACGTCATTCAGAAATACAGTAGCAGAATATCATGATTGTTGAGTAGTCATATCTGTAGGAGGACAAACGTCCCTGTTAAATCACTCTGTTGCCGACGGACTTGATGTTAGTCTGTTACACCTCTAAACAGCATTCTACTTATCAAGTCCTATCATTCATCTCATAAGGATAACAATAGCTGCTCAAACTTCAATCCACATTCCATCACACAGAACACACCCGAGCAGGATGATTCAGTCA
Organism: Fragaria vesca subsp. vesca; assembly: GCF_000184155.1. Taxonomy (NCBI): domain Eukaryota; kingdom Viridiplantae; phylum Streptophyta; class Magnoliopsida; order Rosales; family Rosaceae; genus Fragaria; species Fragaria vesca. The sequence continues at coordinate 5,824,347 of NC_020497.1, forward strand.
TCTCGCACTTCAGAGTTATCACCACAGTGAACATACCGGAAATCTTCCAACACAATACATATCCAACAAACTCAAACGAAAAACCAAACATAAACGAGACGACCAACATTCAACCGTCAATGACCTAGCCTTTTGTATATACTAATTCCAGGTAGTAACAGCAAAAACTAGATCTTCAATAAGAATTTTTTTTACCCGATTTGACATCCACCCTGTCGACCTTTCCATACTTATTGAAAAGCCTTTCGACATCCGACTGCCTTGCATCAAAATCCAAGTTGCCACAGAAAATAGGCTTCATTTTCTTCAAGCTCCAATCTTTTTATGCCCTACCAGATTTGATAACAACACAATCAAGTAAACACAACCACTCAGTCAGCTCTATAACCCTTAAGCTAATATGTAATCAAAGTAATTTAATTTTACTTTAGCGGTGATATGGGTAAAGAATTATGAAGCTTAAGTACATAAGAAAGTGAATCCAATACAGGATCACAATGTTTAAATCATGAAGCAAACAATCTAAACTAAACTAAAAGGTGGGTTCTTTATTGACACAAGCTAGTAGTTCTAAGTTGAAGATGTTAAAGATCTGAGCTTTAGTACCTCGGAGTGATTGCAGGGAGAGCTGAGAGGAACCCTAGTTGAGGTAGTTGCGCCAACAGCTCTTGAACTGCTTTGAAGGCTCGAAGACAACCCGAACAGTCTGTCTGCCTATGTTCTAACAGAGGGAAATAACGAGAAACGGCGTCGTATGACTTCCCTACTATTTGTAACCCTAATTTTGGTAAGACTCTTTTGGTAATCTTCAGGCCCACTTGGATATGACGTCATTGTATCTAGATATTTTTGTCTCTTAAAATGATATTCTTCATTAATGTAAAAAATAAAATTGAGACAAGTATATGTACTAGTCACTTCGTAAAACGACGGGTCCTATTTATTTGGTATAGTAAAGTTGGTCTAGCAGCTTAATATGGAACCCTCAATCATTTAGTGTTCAAGTTCCAGCTCCCACAAGCTTGTGGCCACTAATTTTGAATTTTTGAGAGGCCTCTGGATTTGTGTATACGATGAGAGATTAGTCTGATTTTGTTGCGATACTCGTGTGGATTTGTGTCTGAATACTAATTGGATTTTGAGAGGCCAATCATCTAGAATTCGAGTTCCAATCATCTAGAGTTTGAGTTCCAACTCCCACAAGCTTGTGGCCACTAATTTTGAGAGGCCTCCGGATTTGTGTGTCTGCGATAGGAGATTAATCTGGTTTTGTTGCGATACTCGCGTGAATCTGTGTCTGAATACTGACTGGATGAGTGTGTACTAACTTGTTAACGTAATCCCGAGATGGTTTGTTATCTCACTCTCAATTAGAAGGAGAAAAACGATTGCCTATGTGACTTCATGGTTATCTTCCTTTGCTTTAAGTAAATTGAGTTGGAGTTAAAAGAGTGTCCAAATCCCCACTGATGCTATAGAAGGGCATCACCAATTTTTGATCAAATGCTGCATGCAATGATTGGAGATTATTCACTATCGTAGATGGAATTCAAAAGAGAAGTATTTCAGTTCCTGTTTGCTAAAAAATCGCCTCGGCCGAGATGAGGGCCGAGGGTCTTGAGAACAATCGTCCTTCTTGATTGCGTGGGCGTGCCAACTCGTGGCTTGTTGGCCAAACGAGGTTTTTGATAAATATTTTGCGCTTGATCTAACTTCTTCCAAGCGATTGTAGGTCGAGGAAGGAACCGTCTCGGCCGTTGGGTTCTCTTGCCTTTGTTGCAAGGACTTTCGGCGTTTTCACCGATGGTACTCTTCTTTTTTTGTGATTTTTGTATAAGTTAGCGAGAAATAAAGTGTGAAACGTAAAAGAACAAAATTTAAATTGCACGAAAGTTAAAGTGCGGAAAGTAATTGCGAGAAATTAAAGTGCTTGAAATTTAAAGACGTGGAAGAGTAAATTGCAGAAAAGTAAGTTGCAGAATATAAAGAAAGTGATAAAGTGCGGAATGTAAAAAAACCGATAAAAAGAAGAAGAAAACTAGGCTATAACAAGAATGAAAAGATTGATGTTGAAGAGAATTTGTAGAATTTGATAGAGTTTGTATTGAAGTGTTGTTGTGTTGGTCGGGGACCTTTTATAATGAGGTATATGTCTCCTATATATACTATTATAGACACAAAAATTAAGGAAGGAGAAAACAATTAAATAAAATAAATATCTCGGTCTTAATGACCGAATCAAAGATATGCTCTGTATTGTTTTCTCCTTAATCACACATTTATTTATTTCTTCTTGCGGCTTCGTTGGAATTGATTTGCTAATTATGTTAAAATTTCGGTTTTCAATTCTTCCAAGGGAAAATGCCCATTTAATACTAATTAATAGGACTAATTGCCCATTCCAATGAAAATCTGTTTACTATGCCCAATTACACAAATCTGAAGAAAAAGATTAAATTATCCTTAACTCTATTAATAACCATCTCATCTCTCTCCTCTCACCCACCGATTAGCGCTCTCTCTCTCTCTC
>NC_020497.1:5826896-5847241 GCF_000184155.1 Fragaria vesca subsp. vesca
CTCTACTCTCTCTCTCTCTCTCTCTCTCTCTCTCTCTCTCTCTCTCTCTCTCTCTCTCTCTCTCTCTCTCTCTCTCTCTCTCTCTCTCTCTCTCTCAAAGCTCCGTCGTTCTGCTTCTTCTTCGATCCGGCCATAGAGTTCGCCTGGATCTACGTCGCCATCGTGGTCGTCAACGATCTACTCTAGGAGAAGAAGGAGAAAGATCTCCTGCCATGAAGCTGTCCCGCCGCCGATCGACTCCTCCGGCCAGTAATACAACCGCCACATCGCTGCTCTGTCTGTCGAACAGCGAGAGTGGCTTTGTTCAAAAAAAGCGCTCTTTCGAACAACGAGAGTAGCGCTCTGAACGAGGCTCTGGAGCTCTACGAGAAGGGGCTGCACGTGGCGAGGACGGGCGAAGAGACAGCGGATCTCAAGGCATCAAGGTCGAAGACGCTGCGGTTAACGAGTTCAAGAGCATGACCAAGTGCGTGAGGGTGTTGCGAGACGGCGCAGGTGATCAGCACCCTAGCCTTCCGGTGATGGCGATGAAGGCGTTGTTGGGGTTAGGGAAGTATGGCGAGGCGGAGAAGGAGCTCAGGGGCATGGTGGTAAATAACGGCATTCCCGAGAGGGCTTGGGTTTCGGCGGTGGAGGCTTACTTACTTTGAGTTACAGAATTGGTAAGGTTCTTTGTTCTATTGCAACTATTAAACTTTGGAGTTTGGACTTTTTAGGCATTCAATTCAATTGGTTTGTTATCTGAACTTTACATGCTGCTGATCATTTCCGGTTGAAAGATTTATGTAATAAGTGCAGACTTGTTTGAGAAAGCATTGCTGTATATCCCATTTGACATAGAGAATCGAATTCTTCGAGCCATAGGTTTTTATGCATTTGGGGGGCAGTAACGGGGTTTCTGGGGTCTGAAAGTTAGTTTTTAAGGGTTAGAAACCGAGTTTCTACAATATTTGGAGCAAATAAATCGATTATTGGGGATCAGTAACTGAGTTACTGAGGATTACTAGGGGTCAGTAACCGATTATTGGGGGTCAGTAACTGAGTTTTTTTTGTCAGTAACTGAATTTTTGGGGGTCAGTAACTGAGTTACTGGGGTTAGTAACTGAGTTTTTTGGGTCAATAACTGAATTTATGGGTCAGTAACTGAGTTTCTAGGGTCAGAAATTGAGTTCTAGTGATTGGTCGCCGGAGAAACCCAGTTACTGGGGGTCAGTAACTGAGTTTTTTAGGTCAGTAACTGAATTTCTAGGGTCAGTAAATGAGTTTTTGGGGTTAGAAACTGAGTTCTGGTGATCGGTCGCCGGAGTAACCCAGTTACTGGGGGTCAGTAACTGAGTTCCGGCGATCGGTCACCGGAGTAACCGAGTTACTGGGGGTTAGTAACCGAGTCCGGCGGCCGGCGGCCGGTGTCCGGGATCCGGTGAGCTGTCGGCAAAGTCTTTTCTCTCTCTCTCTCTCTCTTACATTTTCTCTCTCTAAGCATATATATATAAGGACCAATGGTAAAAATGTCTTAAAAATATTATTTTATTATAAATTTAATAAAAATTTGTGTATTTGGGCACAAATAAATCTCTCTTTCATTTAATTGGGGTTAAAAATCTTATTATCATTAAAATGAGGTTTAGTTTTCAAGTATTTAGACATTAGTTATTTTCCTTGCTAGATTGTTAAAAAAGAAAAATGAAGTCTATATGAGTCTTTGTCGAAGTACTTAAATTTAGCATACTGCAACTGCATGCTCGGCGTATAGAGTTGGATAGAATAAATGTCTGTAAAGGCGAGATGATATGTTTGAGCTTATATACTTGTTCTAAACGGAATTGATTGGAATAGCCTAATATCTTTTGTACTATTCTTTGCCTATATTCGAGCCATATATGAATATATATATAAGCTCGTTAGATCCAAAAGAAATTCATGAAAGATATTCCTTTTCATTTAAATCCAGCTTCTGTAATTTGATCTTGAGATTTGAGCATCAAAGTATATCCTCTTGAACTATGATATAAACTCAGTCGCATCACCTACCATTCCACCGCCATCTTCACCCTCTCTGCAACTCTATCCCAACTCCCTCATTTTCTCTTCAATGGCAGACCCAGCACTCCACCCCGAGACTCCCTCTCACCACAAAACCCAACCCCTCAAGCAGATCGCCATAGACTACACCCCAGACGCCTGCACACACTTCACCGACTCCAACACCATCACAGTCACCTTCGACCACCGCGGCGGCGCCAGGTGGCGCACCCCCACCCGTTTCCTCTATGGCACCTTCAGCGCCCTCATCCAGTGCCCAAGTGGCAACACCAGCGGCCTCAACTTCAACCTCTACCTCTCCTCCCTAGAAGGTGACAAGTCCCAGGACGAGATCGACTTCGAGTTTCTAGGTAAAGACATGACCATTGTCCAGACCAACTACTACACTGAAGGGGCTGGAAACAAAGAAGCGATCCATGACCTAGGGTTCAACTGTTCCGAAGGGTTCCATGAGTATGTGATTAAGTGGAGTAAGGATGTGATCGAGTGGTTTATAAATGGGAAAATGGTGAGGAGGGTTGAGAGAAAAGAGGGTGAGGGTTTTCCAAACAAGCCTATGTATTTGTATTCTTCGGTTTGGGATGCTAGCTATATTGATAAGGGGAGGTGGACTGGGAAGTACGTTGGATGCGATGTGCCTTATGTTTGTGTTTATAAGGATATTCATGTCCCTCTTGAGACTGCTGTGGAGGATTAAGATCTTTGAGGTTTTCTTTGAGTTTTGGAGGGTCAGTGTACTTCTGAATAAAATGGTGTTTGTTTTGTTGTTGATGGTGGGGATTTGAATCCGATCATGTTTGTGTTGTGTTTATTTGCCAAATTGGGAATATGCAGCTTTTACTACTCTTAGATTTGTGCAACTGTTTTGGATCACAGACCAGTAGAAGTGTGTAGGAAAAATGTTAACATCCAATGAGATCGATCTTGGCTGCTTTCACAATAGTGTTGTATGGCTAGACAAGATAGTGATGTAACAAGAAACTTTTGCTACTGAATTCTAAAGTAGAGTCTTTACTATTGATATTGTGACTTTGAATGTTTCATATGGCCCTGCGATGTTATTGATCATGGGATCATTTCAATTTGATTTGCTTGTCAAGGATATAATCGACTTTGTTTTTCTGTTTCGATTCTGGGAACCTTCACGAAATTATGTGTTTTGCGGAATGTGGAAATTGAGATGGTGGAATTTTGTACCAATTTTAGAAGGCTTTTTGTTAATGGGGATCGAGTAATCTGTTTCTTCTTGTCCAACAGTACCATCATGCCCTTTCCAAAGAAAAGAAAAAAAAAGAACAAATAGAAAAGAGAGAGAGCATCTATCTAGCATGCACGATCTTACGAAAGTAAGCTTCCATTCTTTCTTTTGAAAAGGACCCAAAGAATGGGGATTGAGACCTATGATAGGAAGTACAATAAACACATCTAGCAAGCAATACTAATTTTAGGTCGAGCATGCACTAGCAAGTAGTCTGTTCCAACCTTCCAAGTTCCAACAATGCAAGTGCATCAGCACCCACTTCTGCTCACCTACTGTTCAACAATGGTAGATAGGAGGTTTGGGCTTCAGATGCTCAAAAAATGGAGACGATGAAGTCAAATTTGGTAGGTATGACTGGAGTAGTGCCCCAGTGGCATTTTATATAGAGCTTTAGCAGGATCTTATAACACAATTCATTTACCAAACCATTAAGTTAATGCCAACTGAGATCAGTGGGTTTCAACTACTAAACGTTGAAGCAATACTATTCATGTAGTGTTTCACAAATGGTGTGACTCAAATTTCGTAACGGAAAAAGATAACAAGTTAATAATTTTATAAAGTGGGTAAACAATAACCCACGATCGATAAGATACGGTTAATAAGTTAAAACACGAGTTTAATAAAATATACCAATTAGTACTAAAATATGATATACTCAACTTTAATAACAATCATTATTACGGATTGTTACGGAAATCGCTCGGTCTTTTGAAATGAAGACAACTTTAAAAGAATATGTTACACTTTAAATTTTAAACGGTGAACTTTCGTCATTTAATAAAAAGAATAACAAGTTGTTTCGAAATGTTTTTCAATCAAAAACAAAGTTGTTGAAATATTTAGATGATTTTTAATTTAGTGTACATTAGGGGGATCACCTTGGGGCCAATTGAATTTCTGATATTTAGTCTACAAATCAATGTTTTGAAAGTTGTTGAGTATGACTATACTTAGTAATTTGGTATTTTCCAATCATATCTAGCATAGAAAGCAGAATCTAGTCGTCAGAACAAGTACCGTAGACAGATCCACAGGCATTCCTTCATCAATTGATCAATTTTATCTACTTTGTTTTTTAACTTCAGACTTTCATACCAAGCAGGCAAGCAAGCAAGTAGCAGAGACTATTCTAATCCCCTGCTGCTCAACCACAATCGTGACAATGACCAAGACGAAAAATATAAATCAAAGACTAAATCTTTAGTGTAAGAAAGCCATCAATATAGTTAAAAAGTCTGAGAAACCAAAGAAAAATCTATCATATTCCAAGCAATGCATCCCACTCGTTGAAATAATAAAGCTTTCATACTTTTCAATACACAAAATGGCCATAGCTGAATTGCTGGAAAAGACAAAGGAAAATCCTTTTAGCCATTTTGGACCCAAGCCTAGGCCTTATCCTCAAGTACTCAAGTAGTATGGTTGAGAAAGCTCAGGAATGATGGTGAGAATCTCTCTCTTTCTTCTTCTTTGGTCTTCTTCTCTTCTTTGTTCCTTAAAACTAACATGGGAATCTCAACACTTAAATATCCACTTTTGTTTCAACCGTCAGATATAGACTTAACCACCCACTGTTAATATTTGCTGGGTCCAATATGGACCCCATTGATGAATACGATTCCAAAGAGCAAGAAAACGAAGTGCCTCCTTCCTTCCACAACTCTCTTTGCTAATTGTTCTCCTCTACCTCACCATCCATCCATTGTGTTTTATATTAATATTCAAAGCAACTTAGGATTGGCTTTGAGTCCACCCAAAGCTATTCAGATTCTAAGCTTTTGTTTCTGATTTGTGATGGGTTTTCCTGAATCTCCCTTTCCATTTCTGGAGTGATTCTGATCTGGGATCTTGCTACCCTTGAGTGTTTTGCTGTATTTGAAGTTGTGGGTGCTCATTTGTTCTTTGTTCATTTCAGCTGAGCTTTGTTTTGGGTTTGGAGTTTTGAGTGTGGAATTGGGTGAGTGAGATTCAGAAACAAGTAGAAGAGTCTGACATGATGGGGTCGGGTATGAACTTGATTACTACTGTGATTGGTTTTGGTATGAGTGCAACATTCATTATATTTGTATGCACAAGAATCATTTGTGGGAGGCTGAGAGGTGTTGAATCAAGGCCTATGTTTGAGGTTGAATCAAGAACTGATCTTGAGCAGGTATGTAAGTTTTTCTCTGATTTGGGTACTTCTCCCAGTCATCAACTTCTGTTTATAATAGCATGTATGTTCTTGTTGAGCTGGTTTCAGTGATTCAACATCTAATTAATTTAGCATCTCTTAGTTTTTTTTTTTTTTTTTTTCTGGGTGAACATCTGCTTGTTGTGTTCTAGCTTTGATGTGAATTCTTCTGTTGTTGAAGGTCAACTCTGGAAATGGAGAAATGATAATGGATACAACAATCGTAGTGTGAATTGTAATGTACTAATTTTGCCTTTTCTGGTTTGAATACTAGTTTTGCTTAGTATTGTAAAAAAATAAATGAAACCGAAGGTTGAATAAAAAATGGTGGGAAGACTTTGCATTAGGAACGGGTCTTATTACTTATCTCATCACCTTTCTTGCTTGAAGAGGTTGTCTGCTCAATAACAATGGCAATGATTGATTGAAAACTTCTAAGCTATCATAGAACGACTGATTTTGTTCCTTCATACCCTTTCTGCATAAGTTTTAGAAAGACTGATTTGTTTCCTTCATAACCTTTTTGCATATGTTTTCCCTGCTAGTGATGCAATTTCAGTAACCCCGAGACATTACATTTGGTTAGCTGTAACTAACTTCTGAGCAATGTGTTCTAAGTTTTTGTTGTTTGATGGCAGCCGGAGAATCGGTCTAATGGCCTTGAACAAGTTGTGGTTGCTGCAATCCCAACCATGAAGTATGATCAGGAGGCTTTCAGTTCAGTGGAAGATGCACAGTAAGTTTGACAACATCCTTCTCTGCTACGGTTTAAGAACAAGTACTCTATTTTGTTTTGAAAATCCTCTTTTCTTAATTGAAAGATGTTAATTTGGTTTCCCTGATCTTAAGCTGGCACTTATTCTTTCGGCACTCCTGTAGCATTAAAGTTCAATCCTTTGCGTTTGCAGGTGTTCAATATGTCTTGGGGAGTACCAGGAGAAAGAAATACTGAGAATTATGCCAAAATGTGGCCACAGTTTTCATCTCTCATGCATTGATATATGGCTGAGGAAACAGTCTACCTGTCCAGTTTGCCGTTTACCCTTGAAAGAATCTTTCGGCCCAAAACATGTGAGATCAGCAACGTTTACCGTGGCTCGATCTTTTGATGATTCTGAGAACATTCAAACCCACGAACATTCTCAGCAGTGGTTATTACCGAATTCAGCAAGCAACAATGTTAGCAACCAAGGGCGGTTAGAACCTGCTCCTGGAAACCCCTCGGAACCTACTCAATCGAGAGAACCGGACACAAGGCATTGATGAAATCCAGAGATCGGTTGCGGGATCCAAGCACGTATCTTCCATTTAGCAAGCAAATCATCTTTGTGTACAAACATGCCATAGGTGACTTACCTCTGTTTTTTCCTTTGCCTTTGAGCGAGAGGTTGATTCCAAGTTCAGTGAAAATCAGATGGTAGGGTTAGATTTGATTGGAGACTTCTCATGATTGGTAGAATGGTATGAGCTGAGGTTATGCTTTTTGAGTCGGTTTGAGAATGGAGCAAGCTTACACATCGTAGTCTGATTTCTGTATATATAAACTACATCTGGAAAATTAGATTGTTTAGCTCTATAATCATACATTGTGTTTTTGAGCCATTCATTCTACAGTTCCTAATGATTGCTTCTTTCTTTTTTGCTGTGGTTCAAATGTACTTCACACTTCCTGAATCTAGTATCTAAATTTGTTACTGCCACAAAACATCAGGTTTTCAACAAACTGATGTGGTTGTTCACTACATTTTTGATTGAAAGAGGTCATATTTTATTAACTCAGCAACAGGTACAAAAGTGGGGCATAAAATTGAGTAGATATAGAAATAGCCTCCGCCGAAGGCGGCGGCGGTCAAAACCCTAGTAGAGCTAGGTCGGGTTCGCATAGGAGCGTGAAGTAAGGTCAACAACTTAGAAAATAACCATTTGTACTCATCATTTTTGTACTCACAACACAGACGTAAATTTCACATACCGCAAGAACAAGGCTTAGCAAAAACTCCCAAAATCATCTGTTGGGATATACATTAAATGATGTAACCGTTGTACATAACTTGATGAGGTTCGGTATGATAATTTACTTTTTAAACATTTTCATTTGATGAACAAATTTAATATAAATTTTACTCTTTAAGCATTATCCTTTAGTGAACAAATTTGGTGAATGACCTCTACTTCTTAAGGATTTGTTTTTTGGCGGACAAATTTGGTATGAAATTTTACTCTATAAACATCTTCATTTGACCAACAAATTTGGTAAGTGAGCTCGTCTCATAGTCACAGACACAAAGAAAGTTCAAAACCGACACGTGGAGCACAGAAACGAAATTTTTAGGAAAATTCTATGGAAACCTAAGCCACTACGACCACATCGTGACATCGTTGTCTTTTCCCTCTCTCTCACACTTATACCAGTCCACTCAAAAACACAGAAGACAATAGAAGCTAGACTAGAGACTAACCGACCGAACCACTAGAAAAAGCACATACAATTTCTGGAAGGATGACAATGGCGGGTCACGTGGCACTCATATCGTTCTCTTCTTCCTTACCTTCTCTGCCTGGTCTTCCTCGTCTGTCCTCCACAAAGCACCGACCTTTAATCAGTGAGTATGAAGTTAACTATAAACAAACTCAATCCCAGATTGCAATTTAGCTTTACTTGACCAATTCAAGCTAATGGGGTCATTATTTAAGTTTTGTAAGAATACCCATATCGTTTTTTGATGAAGTGTATGAACTTTTCTGTGCTTATTGAATTGGAGTATTGGACTGTTAGTATTGTTTATACAAAGATTGCAGTTTTGCAACTTTTTTTTGTTTTGATTGTGTGTGAAGAAAATTCATGGTGATTATTGATTTGTCTGTAATTGTTAGTGAGTTGAATATGGGAACAAGAAACCATAAGGAAACTTTATGTCATTGATTTTCAATGCAAGAGAGTCTTTAGAGTTTGAAGTTTTGAAGCTATTTCATTGGAATGATGGCTGTCATGCTAGAAATCATGAATCATGGTTAAAGTCATTCTTGTCTGTGTTTCATTTGTTGATTAAACTCATAAATTATGGTTATTTGGCAGTGGCGGCAATGAGTGATGATCCAGTTCGTAAATGGATTCTCACGGACGGAAATGCAACAGAGATCATAAGAATTAGTCCTATAGGCGGAGGTTGCATCAATCGTGCTAGTCGTTATGACACTGATGCTGGTTCTTTCTTTGTTAAAACAAACAGGTTTGGCTGCATGGTACTTTTGATGCTCAAAGTGGTTTTCTTTGATATTTAAATTCAAAGTGAATGCAAAGTTGTTTCTGATTCTTGGATATCTTGGTTAAGTATGCTGTTAGAGTTCTCCTTTCTGTTTCAAAGTCATAAGTAATTTGTTTAGATAAAGCTGAATCAGGAGCATTGGACCATCTATGTTTGAGGGAGAGGCTCTTGGCTTAGGTGCCATGTTTAATACCGGATCAATTCGTGTCCCTAAGCCATTCAAGGTTTGGAAGTTTTATCTTTGTTGGTTTATAAGTCACAGTTTATAGTGAGAATTAAGAAAGTCCACAACAAGGCGTGAAAATCTGGCATAACCTTTCTATTATAGGTTGGCCCTCTACCTACCGGTGGTTCTTACATCATTATGGAGTTTATTGACTTTGGTTTATCCAGAGGTAATCAGGTGAGGATGAGGAAAAGTTCATGAGTTTACGTTGGTGGAAGTAACTTATAATCGTACTAACAATATATTGGTACTCAGTCTGATCTAGGCAGGAAGCTTGCTGAGATGCATAAGACTGGAAAATCTGAAAAAGGTTTTGGTTTTGAAGTTGACAATACCATAGGCAGGTAGTCTTTCTGGGCATGGGCAAGATAATTGAAATTCAAGGACATTCCCTTGTCATAAACCGACACATTTTTTCCTTGCAGCACTCCGCAGATAAACACTTGGTCATCAGATTGGATTCAGTTTTATGGGGAGCATAGACTGGGTTATCAGTTGCAGCTGGCTAGGGACCGGTATGGTGACAGTACCATATATGAAAAAGGTAAACGTTGTCTTATAGTATTCTTAATGTTAGATGGTTGATCACATATCATGGGTAGTCCTAAATTTCTACTTATATTTGAGGAAGATGTTTATTAACCAAAAAGAAATCATGAGTTTGAAGGTCCCCTATAACTGCAATTTCACCTGCTACTTTGAGATTGCTTCCATCGCCAATGTCAAATACCCACAAGTGTTGATTGGAAGGCCGAATTTTAAACTTCCAATTGATTTCAATGGACAATGATACTAGTTTATTTGTGATTTGAAAATGTGTTTTCAGCATTTAGATGTGAAATATGTATTACTTGGGTTCTGGGATTTGAAATGGGCACCGACATATTTTTGGAGGCCAGTTGGACACCGCTTCTCTTACTTTAACTTACAACCTTTCAATTGGAGTCAAATATTTATCTTCCAATGTGATAGGTGGGAATAATTGCTTGTAGCTAATTGAATGTGTTTGTTATTGGGTTATCACATTTAACAGGACAAAGATTAGTGAAGAGTATGGGACCTCTCTTTGATAATGTAGTGATTGAGCCATGCCTGTTACATGGGGACTTATGGAGTGGAAATATCAGCTCTGACAAGAAAGGCGAGCCAGTTATACTTGACCCGGCATGTTACTGTAAGTTAAAAATTTGTTCAGTAACTAAATTGGTGCAGGATAACTAGAAACCAAACTGTGTTCGTTTTAGCAACTAGCATGTGTTTTGGTAACTGTTCACAGCATGACACCATAATAGCCACATACATCTATATACGACTTATACAGCATTGCATATCTGATGATAGAAATTGTAATAACACAGATACGAATCACTCTCATGGTCATAGACAGACAGAACACATGGAAGCACTCATTTGGTTTCGACTGTTATTACAAAATTTGAAATGTTAACTTTGAAAATAGAGCTCGAATTAAACTCTGAAAAACTAAATGACGAACCAAATCTGCTCTTCTGATTTAGTACCAAAGCCAATCGTTTCCTTGTATAATATCCGGACAGAGTAAAAGACAAAATGAGTGTTGAAGAATGTAAGTAATTTGGCTCATAAGACAATAAAATTCCAAATAATGGAAGCCGTGTCATACAGAAACAGAGACATAGAAGAAGTCAGATGAACAGAACCTTCGTGAGGCATGCAGCTAGAACAAGTAGCGGATGATGATGAAACTGAGGAAGTGTTCTGACTTCCCTTTTTTGGACAAGGATGTCCCTTTTAATTGTTCCTAGGTTCCTGGGGAACATAGGACACATATCTGGTTCAGGTACAAGGATATGTACCAACTGAGGCCGAGGAGTCTTGCATTGCATGTGCCAACATGGTTGCTTCATGAAGCTCTTCCTTAAAATTTAAAACATAGGCGTCACGGACGTTGGGAAGTGGTTTTTCTGCCAAGACTTGATCTCGAAGATCTAGACCCATCAAGAAGTGAAACAGTTGGTCTTTTTCAATGCTGGATCACCCTGTACAGTTTTGATCTAACATGGTGGGTCAAGGAAGTCAAGTTCCTGCCCGATAGCCTGAAGAGTAGAATAAGGATCTCCCATGTTGATGTGTGTCACGCTTGGTGCCATAACTCAAAAATAAAGACCAGATCAATATTGTCATGGTATATGTTGGTACAGAACTACAGATACCCAGATATCATGAGCAGTGGGAAGAAAGAGAAAATTGGCATCAACATCTGCAGTCATAGAGTTGAGAAGCCATGACATAATCATGGCATTTTCCTCTTCCCGTGTTTAGTTACTAGGATCTTTTTCATCTGGCTGTGATCTTCTCCAGTCAAGTATCACAACTTTCCTTTCCCTGTGACATACAACTTCCGAAATTGACACCAACTTGCATAGTTTGTCCCATCAAATTAGTTGGCTGTAAGCTGCATGCGCGTTGTATCATGTCTTTCCTAATCTACCTAAGCTTTTAAGCAGTAGAATGAAAGAAGAGTCAAATCCTTTAGTAGCTGTACAAGGACACAACAAGAAAAGTATTGAATTACAATCAACCAGCGTAATATGTTTATTGATTCTTGCATAATTTGCAATATTTTCAATGTTTTCTAAGCAGATCTTGAATATATCTTACTTTAATTTGTTTCAAGGAATATTGTTTTCAAAACTTAGAACTGATATTGTCAATTGCATTTCCTGCTAGATGGACATAATGAGGCGGAATTTGGAATGTCATGGTGTGCTGGCTTTGGCGGATCTTTCTACAGTTCCTATTTTGAGGTAGTCTCCTTTTTTCTTTCAAAAAAAAAAAAAAAAAAGGAAAACCAATTCAAAGTAATGAAATATTATGCATATATGTTGTGCTTGATATTTGTACATTCCTTTCTTTTGCTCAATGATGTGATGTTTGAATGACACCAGTACAAAATTTATGAAACCAAAACAAACACCATTTTATCCTTCCTAGTCTTCCAACAGGCAACAGCCGCTTAAAAATTGTTCATTTATTAATGGTTTTCTGTGTGCCTCCAGGTGATGCCCAAGCAACCAGGGTTTGAGCAAAGGAAAGATCTATACATGTTGTATCATTACTTGAATCATTATAACCTCTTTGGTTCTGGTTACCGTTCCTCTGCCATGTCCATAATAGACGACTATCTTCGGATGTTAAAAGCTTAGGCATTGTTTGTAAATCCATTTTCAGTCCTCATTCTGGTTGAAGTCCAAGTTCGTCTGTGTATGAGTCATGCGTTGTGAGTACCGTTGTACGGTCACAGTAATGTATGCCAATCAATTCCGGTGGCTTATAATAAACCAAAAACCCCAGAGAAGAATATGCTGGTTAAATTTATACACTTGCTTCAACTAACATGCCTCCCTAAAAGAAAACATTTTGGGCTTCAGCAGTCAGCACTCTCTACTTGTACTGAAAATTATCGTATACCGTATCAAGATTCACCTGTCATGTGGTAAATAGGTAAGATTTTCATCTTAGACTTTAACACCGGTCAACATTAGCGGGATTCGAATCTTAATATGACGGTTTCACAACCGGATGTTCTTACTAACTCGACTACTATCCGGTTCTTACTAACTTGACTACCTGTGAGGGTTTTGCAACCGGAAGTTTTAACTAACTTGGCCGTTTACAGTGGTTAAAAAGACGTAAGATTTTACTTGTCTCAAATCTTGGTCGAAAATAGAAGCTTTTATCACCAGGGAAACTGCTTCACTCTTCAAAAAGACAAAAACGCAACCTTTGATCCTTTCTCAGTCACAAATTCTCTCAAACCCCCGAAAGCATTAAACTCTGGACCCGTAAACTTTTTCATCACTGAAATCGTTTTTCCCAAGACTTCCAATGGACTCCATGGATGAGGTGGAGTCAGAGCCACCGCCGCCGACGCGGACGCCGTCGCTACCACCATTATCAAACCTTATTCTCTCCCTTGAGCAAGCAACCCTTATGGCCAAACAGCTCCCATCTACCACCGACCCAACTCACCTCCTCCACATCCACTCCTCCCTCCACCAAGCCCACCACCACCTCTCCGCCTTCCTCTCCACAACCCACTTCCCCCAGCCGCCGCCCGCCGCCGAGAACTCCCTCTCCTCCGCCACCGGCAACGACCCAATGGACTTGGCCGGCGAGGAGGAGAATTCCAAGGCCACTATTGAGAGGGTGGAGGAGCAGATGAGGAGATGTTTCATTAAGAATAAGAGGGGGAGGAAGAGGCAGCTTTCGCCGTCTGCGGCGGCGGAGGAGAGAAGGGTTAATGGTGATGGGGTTGGGGGGAGTGTGGTGAGTTTTGATCCTCATGAGACTAGGTTGAGGGCATTGGAGCTTGTGTACCAGTTTCATTTGTGAAAAATGAAACAGAGCAGAAACAGAGGTGGTGTGTTTCATTAGGATGATGAGTTTTGGAAGAAATGATTTGGGTTTCTGTTTCAATGAGTAGCTGTCTCTGTCAGTCTGTCAGTAGCATGTTGAAAGAGAAAATTGTTTTGTGACTTCAATTGGTATTGATTTTCTTACTGATTCTTACAACAAACAGATTCGTGTCTACTACCAATGTACAATTTCGTATGAATGGGATACAGATGTGTCTCTGCATGATAATATTACAAGCATTATACAATACAATTATACGATACACAATTTATAATCACAATTTTGGCTATAAACACGGTTTAAGGACCAAAGAATTCATGATTCTGCTTGAGCAGTACTGATATGGATCCTGAAAACAGTTCTGCAGAACAAGTCTGCCAATAATCCATTGATTTCTCCATTTGCCAGTTCCATCAGTAGAATAACGGAAGTTGTCCAGTTTGCCTTGTATGCTGTTGCATCACTCTTTGAAATATGGTGCAACTCATGGTGTGGAACAGGCTAGCTTGCATTTGGTCTTCCAGGGAAACCACGGATAGTTACTCTGTCACAATCATATTATGCAGCTTTACAAAATCCTCCGTGGTTAGCTCTTCTGGTCTTGACTGCAAAAACAATCGGAAAAATTATGTAGCAAAACAGATTCCAGGAGCCATGGGATTATGAAAGCTTTTTCCACATATTGCTAAGCAGTACCGTGGCAGGTCGACCGACATTTTCCAAAGCACTTTCAATCTCTGAGGGTGTGCATATGTGCTGAAGTGATTTCCGCAACATTTTGCGTTTCCCATTAAAAGCTGAATTCACCTGTGTCGATATACAACAGAAGGTGCTCTAGTGAGTAAGCAAAACTAAATAAAAAGAAGTGATGTACTCGTTGATCTTGCTGGAAACAAAGATATCTATGGAAGGGAAATACCCAATCCTAACTTGTGAACTGTAGACAGGTAAATAATATGCTGTTCCAACTAGAATGATTACTGAAACAATAAAACCTACTACTGTCTCTAACATAATTCCCAGGTTAAAACTGTGAGAAAAGTTTGTTACTTTGCGATATATTCTGATAAGTATGATATTAGCATCTGGAAATTGGAAATCACCATAGAAAAGAAGCTTTTAGTCGAGGAAACTGAGGGATACTGTGTAGGTTCCTTCAGCCTAAACTTAACAACAGCAGCATCAACCTGCAGAACAAGACAAATGGTCAAATTCCATTTCTGTTACTCCAGTTTTGGCAATTAATATTTTGTTTAAAGGTTCAATAACATCGCTCAGTTATGTTATCAGCTCATTCCAACAAAGATATAACTAGCATTGTTATAAACCATATGTTTCCCTTTATGGAAGATAAATTACTTACGTTAGGCTGAGGAAAGAAGTTTGCCCTGGGGACCTTAAATTTGAATTCAGGATCTGAAAAGGGAAAATAACAAAGAGAATGAAAAGTCAAATACAAATTTCCCACAAAATTTTGAGAGAATACCTAAGTTCCAGAGGGTCTAGAACCCTCCAGAAACATGCATAGACAACTGTTATTCCATTAACTCCTAGTACTGTAAATAGTCATCACAGATTAGAAGAGACTGAGTATACACTTGCATCTCATCAGATTATCATCTCTCTCACTGTTATCACTTTTTTCTATATTTTCTGGTTTGCTACACCATGAAGAGCTCTAAATGTTTGCTTAAATGATCAAATGGCTACCATGTCGAACACAAAAAGAAATTAAATAGAAGTACCTGAATAGAAATTGATGAAGATATTGATAGGCCGGTATTCAGATGTCCGCAGATATGACTTGACCAAGCGAAAAGCTGTCTCCTCCTAAAGTTATATATCATTGTAGCAGAAGGGATCATATCATTACTCATATAAGATCCATAACTTGAGACACTGTAAAAGTCTAGCATGCTTTGATAGTTAATGTCCTATAAACTCCGGATTTCTACTCTCTGCTATTAAGCTTGTTAGCCAGACACCCAATGGTCATAACATGACCACAACAGGAAATAGATTTTGACTAGAAGGCTGCATAACATACCTTAATGTAATAATAATAAATTTACAATAATAGATAAAATGAATAATGCTAACCTGGAGTAAGAGAACTACTTCAGAGAAGATGTCACCCATTGGAAGAAGTTGTTTGACTACATCTGTACTTATATTAAAGGGTATGTTAGCAACTACCTGCATTGAAGCAACTAAATTAGTCCATGTTAGGCTTTTTACAAAAGTCGGAAGAAGTTTTGGGACACTGTAAAGTGTAAACAAGGGAACAACTCTTCCAATTTGAGAAAATTCTTTTAAGCAACCGAGTATGATTCTTACTTTCGCATGTCTTGGACTTGCCCCGGATGACTCTATACTACTCAACAATGATGACATATGTGAATGAATATGACATTTGACAAAGTCCTCTTGCAAAACCTACTGATTGACAAAACGATATCAACATAAAAAACTCAAACGCAGAATAATACGATTCCATTCTCCGCCAAATTCAAATGATGGTACTCCAGAGACAAATGAATTCCATGTTCAATTCATCCTACATAACAAAGCGAAACATCACCAAAACTAGGCTTACCTTCAACTGACCAGTCTGCGCAAACCTTTCGCTAACAAGGGTAGCCATGTATGGATCCTAAAGCTCATAAAACATGATAAAACATAAGTATTAAGTTTGATACAGAAATAGGAAAGCATCTTCACCATTCACATAACAAATACTTGATGAGCTCATAGGCAATCAAGTAGCAACCTTTTCGATAGCGAGCACAGTGGCACCAGCATTGATAAGAACATTAGTCAAAGAACCAGTTCCGGGTCCAATTTCCAGCACCACATCACCTTCCCCAACTTCAGCCGCAGCCACAAGTTGGTCATTGACCTCCGAGTCCAACATGTAATGCTGCAAATGCAACAAAAACCCACCAACCAAATTCAAAACCCAGTAAACATATCACACCCTACTCACAATTCACAGCTGACAACACACAATTGGGTCCAAACTTACATCTTATCTTCCAAACAATGAAGAGAACACAGAATCGACTTGAAAAGGAAAGTTTCTTATTTGGGGAGATTGAAAGAACCTGGCCAAGTGATTTGCGGGGGAACCGGCCTTTGGAGTTGAGAGCGGTAAGAGTGGCGTGGTAGTCATCTGGGTTCTTTCTTCTTCCTCCTCCTCCGCCTGTCTTTCGTGTTGTTTTGGCGCAAGCTGTTATATAAGTTGGGGTCGATTGTCGTGCGCCGGGGGTGCTATTCTGCGCCGCGAGTGTGGGTTTTGGGTTTTGTATTGGCGGGAGAGATTGGTGAAGCAGAAGAAGATGAGGGGCTGAGTTCATGTCTCTCTGTTTGTTGTTGTTGGCTTGAGGAAGTGTGTGTGTGAGACTAGCGTCCTAGACTAGAAGAGGCTCCGTCCCAAGAAATCAATTTTCAACGAGTCCTGGCCCATATTTTGAGATTTTATTTTAGCCAAAAGGCCACCAAGATATTTTATCTTGTATGAGGCCATTTACATGAATAATTTCATTAAAATTTCGTATTTCGAGTTTTAAAAATAAGTTAGTGTTATTAACATATCTTTTAATTTTTATTTATTTTTCTATTCACATATTTTAATTTTATTTACATACTTGTGACTTAAATTTGTTCCATGATATAGATGGGGCATGTTAATAACACAAAATGGTGTGTTAATAACACTAGTCTTAAAAATATCAAGGATTAGAGCATCTTTAGCAATGCTAGCCATTTTTGAGTTAAATTTTAGTCAAATTAGTTAAAATATCATTTTAGCTAAACACTTTAAAAATGTGGCTGCATCAATGCTCTGTATTTTAGCTGACATTACATCAACATTATTCTTCAAATAGAGATTAAATAGTTTAAATATATTTATATATCAAGTAAAATACCTTACAAAGAATGTATTAAATTATAGCTAGTCTCATCTGAGTCATCTCGCTCTCTATATTTAGCTAGAGAGATAGTTAAAGGGCATAATAACTAAAACTTTAGCTAGTATGCTGGAGCTCCAAAAATATATAAAAAAAACTAAACACGTTCTCTAAAATAGCTAAAACACGCTCTCTAAAATAGCTAAAAGCTAAAATAGAGAGTCTGTTAAAGTTGCTCTTATACTTTTGACATTAACTGTGACCGAATATTTGTAGTTGAAGTTGTTGGCTACTCTACGAAGGCCTTAACAATTACCAAATTAGCTGAAATTTTACTGAGATGATCTACACGATATTATCTAGATACTAGACGGTGGAGATGAGAAAATTCGATCGAAAAGTGGTGCAAAAATGGAAATCCACATCAAAACTTTGGTGCGGACGTCCGCACCTGAGAATTACTATATATATATATATATATAGTTCGGATCTAGAGAGGATCTCCTTAAACTCTTAAAGTAAAAATGTTTTTAGTTCTAGCATGTATTTTGACAATCAAAGTCACCCATCTCGTAGGTACTTACCCACATATGAATCATACAAAAAATTAGCCAAAATGAAAAAATGTTTAACCATTTGATTAGCACAATATTCGTTTTAATTTTATCTAACGGCCTACAATTGTTTACGTTAATTTGAATGACCAAATGATTATGGAATTAGTTGAAATTTTGTAGACATGTTTCTTACATATGAATCTAGAGGATCAACGGTTGAGATCGTTAAATGAAGTCATCTACTAATGTAAAATAGTAGAAATCCTCAAATTCTTAAAGTAAGGAGGTCATTTTTAGATCCTCCCTATATATATAGTAGATCATCTCCACAAATTTTCATCCAAATTCAAATTCGTGAAGGCGGTCATAAATGTGATTCACCGATTATAAACTTGAACGGTTCTTGTTTAACATATTTGGATCGTTCATTGATTTGATTTAGTTCGATTTCTTAACGATTACCAATTTAGCTAAAAATTTGTATAAGTGAGATCTTTTTATATAAACCTAAAAACTGAACGGTTGATATGAAAAAATGTGATTGAAAAGTGGGTTAATAAACCATTAATGAGAAAGTCATCAACTAGTCCTTAACTAAATGGTCCTTATTAAAACCCCTCACACATTTTTCTTATCTATATAAAAATATCCAAAATGAGAGAAAGTGAAACCTTTTCTTGTCTTTGTGGAAGAAAATGGGGTTGGAATTGACACAAATCATGAAATTAACTTGAGAAGATGAACTAACAGTTTAATACAGATTGAGTTATGGAAATAAACATGAAGTAAAATTTAACAACTTCCGGCAAAGTAGGAAGTAGTTTGAAGACTTTGTAGCAATTGCCTTGAGAGGATATTTTCTGTGAGCAATTGCGCCTGAAGTTTCAGTCATGTTTAAATCAACTTCTTTTGTACCACGAGACAAAGCCCAATCAAACTTAGTCACAAGCTGTTGCATGTTGTCATCTTGTGGTAGTCTTTTTGTGGATGTCTCCAAAAACTAATTAAGTTATAAAGCCCTCCGTCCTATCAAAGTCTTTGTATGTGAGCCGTGACCTATTACTGGCTGGCCTAAGTGCCTAACCAATATATCGGAAGCCAAAGATTCAATATCATCACTTCCTACAATTAGTAATGTCATAAAAAAGATGAAAGTAGAACTTTGTAATCGACTCATTAACAGAATAGCAAATCTCTTATACATCATTCAAAAAGATTTAAAACACAAATAAATCCACTTGTTTTGTTGTTAAACAAATAAGGATAATTTTTAACAATTAAGGACAATTTTTTCTCTACATGTCATGTGCAATGATTTAATTTACCAAACTAACCCTACACTAATTAAATATACTTTTAGAAGAGAAAAGTCTTTCATTTTAAGATTTTTCAGTAAATAGAATACAATAGTAAATTTTCAATAATTTAGTGTAGTAGCAGTTAATTTTAGTAGAAGTAGCAATACGTAGTAGTAGCAACATGAATCAACAACTTACAATAACAACACACAACAACAACACACGCAGTAGCACACATCAACAACACACACAGTAGCAACACACATCCACAACAACATGCAGTGGCAGTACACGCAATAGCAGCACACAACCACAACACACGCAGTAGCAGCACACAATAGCAACACACAACAGCACATGCAGTACCAGTACACAACAACACATGCAGTAGTAGCACACAACAACACACAGCAACAACACACGCAGTAGTAACACACAACAACACGCAGTAGTAGCACACAACAAGAGGCAGTAGCAGCACACAACAACAGGCAGTAGCAACACACAACAGCACGTAGTAGCAACACACAACAACAGGTAGTAGCAGCACACAACAGCATGTAGTAGCAGCATGCAACAACAACACACACAGTAGCAGCACACAACAACACACACAGTAGCAGCACACAACAACACACACCAACATCACACACAGTAGCAGCACACAACAGCAACACATAGCAGACACACAGGAGCAACACACGCAGTAGCAGCACAACAACACACGCAATAGCAGCACATAACAGCACACAGTAGCAGAACACAACAACACACACAGTAGCAGCACACACCAACATCACACGCAGCAGTAGTAGCACACAGCAGCAGCACGCAGCAACAGCACGCAGTAGCAGCACATAGCAAAATACAGTAGTAGCACGAAGCATGAGCACAGATTAGCTACAAATGATCATTTTTTGCTGTCAAATTCAAAAGATATGGGTTTTAATTCCAAATAATCTTTAAGTAAATCAAGTTGTAGAGATTGAAGAATAATCAAATCAGATCTGGTTGGATTCGGCGAAGCCTTAGTCAACATTCATTCTTTCATTATTCTGCTCCTCCTCCCTTCCTCGCCTCCTAGCTATTTGGTTGGAGCGGTGACCGACGAGAGGAAGAGGAAGAGGAAGAGGAGGAGGAGGAGGAGGAAGAGGAAGAAGAAGAAGAAGAGGAAGAAGAAGACCGGCGAGAAGAAGAAGAAGAGGAAGA
>NC_020497.1:5847261-5858780 GCF_000184155.1 Fragaria vesca subsp. vesca
AACCATGAACTATAGCATGCATTTATTTAAAATAAACGTCCACTCACAAATTAGGCCTAAGCCTGATGTCGATCTGGGGCCTCGTCTGCTCGAGCCTCTTCACGTCCTGTTCCAAATATAATATTAATTTCCCAACCAATAATCCAATATTTAATCAAAATAGGCAAAATTACCCGAGAGCCATAAATACGCTCATCATTGCCTAACTTCGATATTCTTAAATCGGAACGATCCGAACTTAATTATCATACTCAACAGTCGTAAATACAACCTCCCCAAAATACGACTTAAATCCTACGGCCGGATTTTACATTAATTAACCGCCAAAAATACCAAACTTCGGAAATTCACAAACCTATCCAAATCTCATCCAAAAATTTCATAAATCACATCAATAATCTCCCCTTAAAATTCCAAATTTAACAACATTAAAATCTCCCAACCGGTGGCGGCTCCGCCGGCAGCGGCGGCCGGAGGCCAATTCCGGCGACCTCCAAAACCTATGAAATTTTGACAGAATAATCTCCTCATCATGCTCTACAACTTTCCTGACCAGCACATCACCCAATTCCAAGCCTAACTAGGCTAATCGAACGAAAACATCCTAAAAGCCCTAGAAATTTCAACTCCACATTTCTCCTTACCTAGCTCAAGAGGGAGTGAGCTGATTGGAGGGGTTGCTGCACGGGAGGAGGGCTACAAAACCATACCAAGCTTGCTCGGATTGATGGCCGGAGGAGGGAGTTCCGGCGAAAAGCTTCCCGGCGGGTTTTCTCCTCTTCCGGCGGGTTAGAGGCTCGGGGGCTAGGCCGGGGAGGGAGAGGAGGAGATGGGGGTCCGAGCTGGGCTAGAGCAGTGGCCGGACGCTGGCCGGACGGCGGCAGCTGGTGGCTGGGAGCTTCCGGCGGAGAAGGGCTCGGGGAGCTCGGGGAAAAGAGGGAAGGGAGAAAGAGAGAAGAAGAAAGAAATGGGTCTCCCCCCTAAACCGGTCCACACTTCTCTTAAGCCCAACTAAAAAAAATAAAACACCCCGAAAAAATAATACCCGAATAAAAATTACTTTTTACTAGCTAAAATTTACCATTTTTACTGTCGTCATAATTTCCTCCCGAATAATCCTCCGCACATAATCGTCCCCGAAACCCCTTTAGGGACCAATTAAACTATAATTTCAATGACGGAGACGGTAAAATTCTTATTATAACCAAGCTAGTACATAAGGTAAAAATTTACGGGTCGGGATGTGATAAAAAGCATGTCTGTTAGAAAATTTTTATTAACACATCCCTAATTACTAGATATACATCTCATTTTTAATACACCACCTATTGACTTTATTATTTTAACATTCTATTAGATACACATACCCAACCTTCATACAATACTCTCACTAAATACACAATCCATTTACTAAATACACATACTTTTTTAGACCTGTTACTCAATTTATTCAAAAAAAGAAAAAGAAAAAAGAGAGGATTATATATAGCATCATCCCAAGTTCTAGTTCGGTGTTAGTTTGAACGACCTAGCATGCGTGAATAGTAAAATCTAAATTTCAAACTTCAATTTGTACTATCGATAGTAAAACCTTGATAATTTAATATTTGATAAATTAATAACCTTGATTATATAATATTTTTTGCCAGTCCCGAAATAAAGAATTAGCAAAATTGTCGTCAATAAATTAACAATCCCGATTAAATAATATTTTTTTTCGGTCCCGACATTATTAATTTATAGAGGTTTAAATTATAGGGCTTGACATCTTCACATACGTTGTTCTCGTATAGAAAAAGAAAACTCTTAAGCGAGATATTTTATTTTAACAAGTTTTCTTTACTTTTGATATGAATGTCTCTTTTGGTAATTTTATGTACCCACAAAGTCTTATATAATTTGTATAAAAAAAGATATGTATATCTAGCATTTAGGGACGTGTTAATAAAATTTCTCTGCCTGTTATTGGTAATTATGAACTCAAAAACATATCTAGTGGTAATTTTGTAGACTTCAAAGCTTCTGTAATGCAGGGACTGATAGAATAAAATAAGTAAATTAAAGAGAAATCCAGACTTCACCAATAGATAGTTAGATACAGGAGAGGATTTGGGATTTGGCATGCTGATCGAATTTCAGATAAGCGATTGTTGCCGGTGTGTACTTCACCATTAACTTTTAGATCTTTCCCAACCAAACAAAGTCACATTACAAGAACCTGTAGAGCTCATAAGCAATCAAGTAGCAACCTTTTCGACTGAGCACAGTTGCACCAGCACTGATAAAAAAAATTAGTCAAACAACCAGTTCCCTGCCCAATTTCAAACTCCACATCGCCTTTCCCAATTTCGGTCGCAGCAACAAGCAGGTCATTCATCTCTAAGTTCAACATGTAATATGCTACAAGTGTTAGAGATATAAATCACACATGGGAATTTAGGACCTTGCATGTAGGTTTATAAGGATTTGGGTCGTTTCACCTATTGCCAATTAGTTTTGGATATAAACTACTTTATCAACAGCTGACATATTTTACTTGGAAGTTACAGCTGACATGTTCTATCGATCATATAGTTATACACTGGCAAATGTTCCGAGAAGAAGGGTAAATAACAATTCAGTATATGTAACAGTGGCGCAGCGTAAAGAAAAAAGGTTCCACACGCCAGAGGGAAGCTACAGAATGTTACAGAAACTGCATGTAGACGTATCAAGCAACGTCAATTATCAAATACAGAGTCTTATTTTTTTTTTTTTGGTCTGAAAAATACAGAGTCGATGATCATTCAGGGCCAGTCTCCTTTGTCTAAGCTTTCCCACCAACAAGGCAACAAGGCACGAGCAACACCAATGCATTCACCAGTATGAAAGGAAACTTCACACGGTTCGTGATTGTATGTTTGAGAAATGTTAGCATACCAAGCTCAACATGTGGTAACTTATTGCGCCATATCAAAGTAAAACAACCTGTATCATCGTTGGGAGGGCAACTGTCGCACTTCCAAATTCCACCAGCTCTAGACTCATGGCTACGTCTCTTTGTCCTAGTGACTTATTCAAGCACTGATTCTCCAACACCTGAATTGATGCCTAAAAATTTTACAGCATCTTGGCCTTCGCCATAGAGAATACATACCCCGCACCTTATCACATCCAAGCGACCCTGGTACAATCTGTCAACAGCATCGATGGGAGACTTGGACTCTTGCAATCTGAATTCTAAAGTCACTTCGGCAGCATTGTGGAAAAGAGAGGACAATTGTGGTTTATAGCACACAACCACGTGAACTGAGTTCAGCCACGTATCCCACTTCTCCCCCTCAGTAATAGTAAGAAAGAACTGAGAGGTTTCACCGTTTAAAGATTTGAGATTGAATGCACACTCTAATGGTGTGCCAAGTATAAAATATTCAGTCATTTTAATAACTGCACAGAGAGCAAGATCCGAGAAGTTTGTCTCAGATGGATGCATCAGAGGAAGCTTGATGTTTATTGAAGATCCCTCCTTCTGATATCTGAACCACTCTGGAATTTGATTTCCCGGACAAGACATGGTAACCGAGAATGGATATAACCTAAGCCTGTTGTCAAATAATTCCTGTATCACAGATTAACGGACATAATCATGATTTGTTAAAGAGCAGAGGAATATTATCGTCAATCTAACTATAATGTGTGTGTTGTGAGAGAGAGAGAGAGATACTGGATTTATCTCTTTGCGTTTTGAGATGACTGCAGTTGCCATTCGCATAATTCTGAGCTTTGCATCCTCCATTATGCTGCTTCTCGCATTCTCATCCAAATTCAGGCACTGACAAAATGTATGTTCCTCGTTACGATGTACCAACTCTGGATCACATATTTGATCCAAACCTTGTGTGAGTGTCGTCATTGAGCCTGACACTGTCTTCAGATTCATGCAGACATTTGCCCTTAGTTCTCTTAGCAGACACGGTAGCTCTGGTAAAGATTGAAGCTGCTTGCAAGATTTTACATTTAGGAACGTCAGCCCAGAAACTTGTTTGATGCTTGGAGGTATGCTGTCAATCATGGTTCCACTAAGGTCTATTTCTTTCAATGAGCTTAAGCCAACCATGAGGTGAACAGCTATATCTGTCATACTTACGCAGTTACTCAGGTTTAGATAAGAGATTGAAGAGCACAAGACGACCAACGGTGGAGGCAATTCTTTTAGTTTGCAACAGCCACTGAGTCTAAGATTCTGAAGAAGTTTTAATTTGTAGATGCTACTGGGAACAGACACGAGGTGCTTGCAATCATATACCCATAAGGTTTTAAGCCCAACTAGATTTTCGATAGATGGATCTAGCTCTTTAACACGTGATTCACTTAAGAGGAGGATCTCAAGACATTCCATAGGCTCCAAGATCTCTGGGAAGTCCTGGAAGTCAGTGCAACAACGTAGATCAAGTTCCTTCAGACATTTTAACTTCCAAATGCGGGGTGAAATACTCTTGAGGTTGTGGCAATGTTGCAGTCTAATCGAAACAGTCTGAGAGAGACACTCAATTGATGGAGGCAGTCGTGTTATACTTGATTGACCCAAATCAAGATGAGTGAGGGAATTTAGCCTCCAGGTTTTGTTTGGAAGAGAATAAATCCAACTACACTGATCAAGATTCAATTCGACAAGCCTCTCAAGAGACCAAACTGAAGAAGGCAATTCTGATATTCTAGTACCACCTAAATCCAAGAATTCCATATTGCTCGGTATCTCTGGAACACTTCTAAGCCTCCAGCAGTTCCCCAGATTTAGATAAGTAAGCTTATGAAGACATTCAAGATATAAGGGTACTTCGACCAACTTTTCACAGCCATTAAGATCTATACTAACCATATTTGAACAATGTGAGAGATTTGGAACTTCAACCAAATTAATACATCTTCTGAGATATATACTCACAAGACTCCTTGGGAGGCATGAAATATCAACCAGCTCTTTTGAGTAACTAAGATCAATCTTTTTTAAGTTCCGAGGATTCTGTAACAAATCAAAGAGAAATAGCAAAGATAACTTAACACGATACATAAGTTTTCCACACTACATTCACTATACATGAAAGAATTCATTTAAGCATACCTGGCCTTCACTCCAAACTGACTGGAGTTTGCTGTCGCGCATATGAAGTTCAACAAGAAAGCTTGGAGAAAACTTTGATGGCAAAGATTTGAAAGGGTACTCGGGCCAGCAAAGATATCTGAGGGAATCAGGCAGACACGTAAGACTTTGAGGAGGGCGGAATTTGTGGTGTGGCCAATCATAAGAGAAGCGACCAGCAAGATTCAGGTATCTTAGATTATACATATTCACAAAGGCTTGAGGAGTCATGTTTACATCAGTACTGGAACTATCCACCCTGAGGGATATGCTCTGAACTGTTGCAATTCCCTGACAATCAAACCAAGTGTAAATGAACTAGCATACAATATACAACCAAATTACTAAAAACTACTATAACCCGTAAAAATAATCCGAGTTGAACTGTTTTTTTTATAAGAAGACCATGGATACAATATATATATAGGTATTCTTTAGATCAAAAGTTCATGCATTTTTTCAAAAGACCATGGATACATTAAGCTCGTACCGTATTTTGTCCTGAGTACATGACAGATATCCTCACTAGTGCACAACCTGGTGCGTCTTCCAGGCTCTTCAGGACATTGTTCACGGACAATCTCCCAACCCATTTCTTGTATCACATCGTGCACCCACAGACGGTTGTCCTTTATTGTTACCAGTGACATATCAACAAGAACTTCAATTCCACAATCAGCAGATAAACCACAAGCATCTAACTGGTTTTTCACAAAACCTATATCTTCCCCTTTGTAAAAACATGTGATATCAAGAAATATTTCTCTCTCATTCTTTTCTAGTACATTATAGCTTACTCTATATACACTCTTCAGCTTTTCGTCAAGAGACATCTTCATTTCATTCCATAAACGTCTGTGGAACAAGGAACGCCAAAGTTTAAGGGCCAACGGAATTCCTGCAGCATAATCTACAGCTCTCCTAACAAATTCTGAAGAAGCTGGTGCTGAAAAAATATCTTTGGGAGCATTCAAAACAAAGAGCTGTTGAGCTTCATCATCATTTAATTCTTCGACTTTGTATATCTCAATATCATGGTCATCTTCTTCCCTCAATACTTTCATCAGTCTAAGTTGTTGTAGATCTCTAGTTGTTATAATGATTCTGCTCCCGGGGCCAAATGGAACTTTACTTCCAGCTAAAAATTCCAATTGGCTAGAGTCATTCACATCGTCAAGAACAACCAGGACTTTTGTTCGACAGAGCTTTGCTTTAACAAAAAAGTCTATAGTTGGAGTCTGTATACTTATACTTCTGTCCCCTAATAAATTACGAAGAAGTTTATTTCGCAAATCATATAGTCCTTCTCCAGTCCCCGATGCTTCCCTAATGTTGGCAAGAAAACAAGAAGCTTTGAATTGGGAAGAAAGTCGGTGAAATACAAGATCAACAAGGGTGGTCTTGCCAATACCACCCATACCCCATACACCCACAAAGCAAACACGATCATCTTGGGGGGAAAGGCTTAGTAATGATTCGATTTGCTGAATGCGCCTTCCAACTCCAACAAAGCCCGTTAAATCAACTGCGGATACACGACTCAGTTTTGTCACAATGACTTTGACAACTTGATCAATTAAATGAGATTCATCCCTAAGACATATTACAAAGGACAAAATTCATGGTCAGCCACCTAACTGATAACTCAAAAATAAAGTATTAACTAACAAATAAAGTATTTGTACAAGTTATGGATTTACCTAATAGTGCTTGAAGTTGAATCAAACCCAGATAGATTAGCTGCTTTTGTTAAAGCATCCTTCCACTTGAGACGTTCTATCAATGTCCTATCCTTGAAACACTCTTCCACTTCATAAGTCTCCTTCTGGTGTCGTACAATTGATGGATCTATTTTATAGAAA
This sequence comes from Fragaria vesca subsp. vesca, assembly GCF_000184155.1. Taxonomy (NCBI): domain Eukaryota; kingdom Viridiplantae; phylum Streptophyta; class Magnoliopsida; order Rosales; family Rosaceae; genus Fragaria; species Fragaria vesca. The sequence continues at coordinate 5,854,243 of NC_020497.1, forward strand.
ATGGGGATAACAATCTGTCCATATCATTCCTTGCATTCCAGTATATGCACAAGTTCGTCCAAGCACCATCTAGAAGAAGCATAGTCTTTTGAGATAATAACTACAGAAATCTTTGATCCTTTGATTGCTTTCAGAAGGGCAGGTGCAATTTCATCTCCTCTCTCAAGTCTGTAATCTATGTACGTTTCGATTTTATTCCCATCTAAAGCCTTATACAGATGACTGGTAAAAGTCTTCCGCGTTTCTGTACCTCTGAAACTAAGAAAAACATCATACTTTTCCTTGGGCTGGATGGCAGAAGAAGCGGAAGCCATATTACATATCCAGAAGTCTACATAATTGCAACACATTTCGTTCGCTTTATGATGATGTCCACAATCGAGAATGCAAACACTCTTCCAAGATCGTAATTCGAAACACTACAAAAAGAAATATTAGAGCACATGGTTGATCATTTTTGAGTCTAGAAAGAATGGAAAAAGTTTGGTGACGAAAGCATATATAAACATATATGGTATTGAACTTACATGTAAAAGAAAACAAATCAAGCTGTGTAGAAGAAAGAGTAGAGAGATAACTGATGCTCATCTACAATTGGATCAGAAATTGGGACAAGAATGTGTCGTACATAGCAGGGGAATGATGAGGAACGAGATAGGAAGACAGATCTATCTTTCAGTTGTTCATTCAGATCTATTGCAAATAAATATATATTGAATAAGTAAGTCTAAGTCCGCTTTCCTTGCCTGGCTAGTTCATGCTCTTCATTTGAATCTTCTAGTGTGCTATGTATCCTTAATGCAGAAGATAAGAACTATAAAAAAAAATAATTAACAATCGTGCCCACTATGTTATCTACCATTTGTTAGTTTGACTTTCTGATAATGTGACATTATATTTCTAATATATACTATTCCGAATCTGTAGACTACATTACAGATATAATAACCATTTGAGCAAAGATTAATCTGGGACCAATGGCTACATCTAATAATTTACCTCATCGCATTTGGAAAGCAAAAACCACAATCGAGAAGAAGCTTTTAGTTGAGGAAACTGAGGGGTTGCGTTCAGATTGTTGCTTCAGCTTAAAATTAATAATAGCATCAACCTGCAGTACAAGTCAAATTAGGTCAATTTCCTTTTTCTTGTTTTTATTTAAAATAAAATCCGGGCGTGGGGCTGAGCCTCCCAGCTAGGCTGGGTTCCAAACCCTTTAAAAAAAAAAAAAAAAAAAAAAAAAAGGTCAATTTCCTTTTCTGGTACTCCAGCTGTGGTATACTGGTACACTAGTATTTTGGTGAAAGGCTGAATAACAATGGTCAGTTATGTGCTCAACTAATTCAGACAAAAATATAATCAACTAACTATCAGTGATAGAAAACATATGTTCCCCTTACAGAAGGATAAATTACTTAGATTAGGCTGAGGAAAAGAGCTGTTCTTGGGACCTTAAATTGAATTAAGGATTTGAAAACAGAAATTGACAAATAGAACCGAAATCATGTAGAACACACAAAATATTGAGAAAATAACAATAGTAGCAGAGCGTCCAGAATCCTCGAGCAACATACATCAATAACTAGTCCATGTTATGTTTTATAAGCTGCTATTATTTCTAACAGGCATTGTTGATCAAAAGCAATTGAGAGTATACTGGCATCCAAACTAATCAAATCATTCAAGTATTGCACTATATAACATTTACCAATTTTTCTATAGCTTCTAGTTTGCTATGCAATCAAGACTAATCAAATGATTCAAATCATTCAATGATCGATTGACTACTATGTCCAGTGTAAACAGAAAAATTTATAGAGACCAGTATAGAAATTAACAAACGTATTGATAGGCCTGTACTTGGATGTATGCAGAGATGATTCCACCAAGGAAAGCTCTCTCCTCCTGAGTTTTATGTATATTTACAGCGACAGAAGTATATCTAATAATAAATGATTCAAATCCAGACATTAAAAAAAATCTAGTTTGATTTGCTATTTATTGTTTAACAGATCCAAATCTGTACTCTACCATCTATATACAAGTGCTATCAAGCTTGTTTGCTAGATATCCAATGGTGATAACATACATCAATAGCGAAGGGAATAATACATTAAAATCATAGATCAATAGCATCATGCTAACCTTGAGTAAGAGAACTCCTTAAAAAAGATGTCACCCCTTGGAGGGACCTGTTTAACCACATCTGCATCTGAAAATACCTGCAATCAAGTAATTCAGTTAGACTATATTAGGGTATATCGAAAAACAAGAAGATTGTTTAAAGACATTGTAAAAATGTATACAAGAGTAATGGATGGATCCATCTCATTTATAAGAGTAGCCGCGTATGGAGCACAGTGGCACCAGCATTGATAAGAACATTAGCCGCAGCCACAAGCTGGTCATTGACCTCCGACTCCAACATGTAATGCTGCAAATGCACAAAAAATCCACCAACCAAATTCAAAACCCAGTAAACATATCACACACTACTCACAATTCACAGCTGACAACGCACAATTGGGTCCAAACTTACCTCTTATCTTCCCAACAAAGAAGATAACACAGAATCGACTAAAAAAGGAAAGTTTCTTATTTGGGGAGATTGAAAGAACCTGGCCGAGTGATTTGCGGGGGAAGCGGCCTTTGGAGTTGAGGGCGGTAAGAGTGGAGTGGTAGTCATCCGGGTTCTTTCTTCTTCCTCCTCCTGTCTTTCGTGTTGTTTTGGCGCAAGCTGTTATATAAGTTGGGGTGGATTGTCGTGCGCCGGGGGTACTATTGTGCGCCGCGAGTGTGAGTTTTGGGTTTTGTATTGGCGGGAGAGATTGGTGAAGCAGAAGAAGATGAGGGGCTGAGTTCATGTCTCTCTGTTATTGTTGGCTTGAGGAAGTGTGACTGTGTGAGACTAGTTTTTTTTTTTTGGAAATGAAGTGTGAGACTGCTTATGTTTTGATTGTTTTCCCAGAACCAACGAGTCCCTTCTTTTTGTTTTTTATTTTGTTTTGTTTTTATTTTAAGAAATTTTATTTAGACATGACTAAATACAAAATACATATCTCACACTTAATAAACCCCCAAATAACTTTATAATTGTTATAAATATTATAATCTATGTGGCTGTCCACGTAATTATTCATTAGTTATGTACTCTGATGTAAACTCTACCTCTATATAAAAAGGCTAATGAGAATGAATGAGTAGTCTTCTATCTCTTCCCAACTATTCTCTTTGTGTTATCTCTTTCTCTCTTCTTTACTTTACAACACGTTATCAGCATGACTCTACCTTGAGTTGATAACGACTAAACTCTAGAAAACCAAAACTATTTTGTGTTTTATTTCCTAACTCAATGATGATCTAAAAGATCAGACGGTGCAACTTAATTGTTGTTTTTCACCGATGCTCTTGCGTGTTCTTAACTCAAACGTTATATGATATGATGCCTTTATTTTATATTAATTGGTTTTCCAAAAGTGCGTCGATCATTTTGTCTTTTGCAATACTCTTGTCAATTTAGTATATGACCACAAGATCAAATTGTAGCTGGGTCTCCATTCGCGATTGAGTTCGCGTTTGTAGATTTCGGGCTCAAAGAATTGGTTTTGAATTTGAGCCAAAAGAGCACTGGGCTTCCATCCGGAGACGGAGATGGTCAGAGCCGCACGACCAAAATCTTGGTTCGGGGTTTGGAACTTGTGGTCGTCGGAGACCAATGGACCAACTTTGATGAACTGGAGATGATATCCAGCTCCATTCGGACTTGAGCGTCCCGTGAGCGTCTGGAGATGAGTTGTTAAATCTTGATCTGAATGGGGTGACGTTGTATACGTTTGATTTTGAGCAAAGCACAGAGACCCCATAATTGATCGCTCACCCAAGAGATTCCAGAGTTGATTTCGAGGTGAATTGGATCGCCCAAACTCAACCAGTCTTGAATCTGCAGAGATCTATTGCTGTGCTATCTAAGTTGTGGACTAGCTGTCCAAGCCCTCTCGCGTTCGAAAACAGAGCAGAGGCCTGTGCCTTTTTATGGCTTCACTTGCGCACATATTAGATTAATTCGTCTGCTTCTATTAGCTTTTAGAAAACTGTTATCCGTACATCATGATATATTTGCTTACCCATGATCTATTATCCAGAAACTTTTTGTTGATCAACTTCCATTGTTGGGTTTATCAATTTGTTTTCCTAGTAGTCATAGAATAAGCGATTTGATCATTGATTTACTTGATATGCATGAGACGATCTATGAGCTACATGATTCTTTGCTTTGGACTTTGTTATGCAAAGTTTATGATTTCACATTGCTTTGCAGGCTGACATATATATTTGCTATCATATGCAAGGCATCAGTACCTTTCGCCCTTTCAGAGCCGGCCCTGGGGTAGTGCAAGCCGTACCGCCGCACAGGGCCCCCGGCCGGCAAAGGGCCCTTTTTTTTTCTTGGTATTAATTTTTCTATCATATATTAAAAATCTTTAAGATGTTGGAAGAGTGTGTGTAGTCGAGTTGGTCAAGGCGTTCAGGGAGGGAAT
>NC_020497.1:5858800-5863263 GCF_000184155.1 Fragaria vesca subsp. vesca
ACAACACAAGTAATGATATAAGTATCTTAGAAAATAAAAAATAACGATATAATTTTACTGGTTGTTTCTTGATTGAATACTATTATTGAACTATCTTCATATTTATTTAATTATTTGATTTTTTTTTCTGCATCGAACACAAAGGCCCCAAATTTTGTTTCGCACAGGGCCCTTCAAAACATTGGGTCGGCCCTGCGCCCTTTCATTGACATCATTCATAAATTTTGAGTATATGTAAATCAAGTTTGGCTCAACTTGGACAACATTTCAAGACCTCTGACTCAGAGACGAGATTTGTGTTGAAAGTATAAGGCTTGAGTTAATTTTCCCTTATGGTAATATTCTATACCCATAATTTGGGTAGACTTCAAGTTCTACGGAACACTCTGTGTTTTGCTTCCATTTATGTTTCCAGCTTCCATTTTTCTCAAGATTGTTATGGTCTCCTTAGCTTGATTATTTGCATGATTATGATGAAGCATGAAATATATCACTATGCATATTGATTTTTGATTTCAGATCGTGACCTTAAGTCTCTTGATCAAACTATAGAGGGCCTGAAGTTCCTCGAGAGTAATATATAATTGAAATTACGATATGAAGTTTCTCAAAACTTATGCAATTACCAAGGGCCAAAAGTTACCTCATAGTTATACAATGATCGAAACCACATATTGTGATCCCTGATCATATACGGGTCTGAAGTCCCTAATCATATTGCGATATTAATTGCATGTGTAAGTACATGAGATCAAGAAAACAATATTATCATATTTGATAAAGTTAACTAGACCTGAAGATATGTGTAATTTATTTATTCATGGAATCAGAAGTTTCCTATGTACAATTTATTTACTTTTTGTTATTTACAATTTTCCTATTTTGTTATGTACTGTCATTCCACTACTTATCTTTTAAATTTTATTATCATTCATATGGGCCGACAACCCTATATCTTGAAGATATAAATCTCGAATGTCATGTTTTTGAACCAGAAGTTCAAGATACGATACAGTAGAACTCGAAATTCTAACAATAGAAACTCAAACCCAAAGCTTTGAGCATATATAAATATGATTTAACTAAATGTGAACTTAAAGTTTCACTGGGTTACTCAAGCCTGAAGTTTCGAGCACTAGAATTATTTGAACCCGAAGTTTGACATACGAAGTCTGAGAACTTGTCGTTCTAACATTATAAATTCGAACCTAAAGCTTCGATTTCACATATGATTGATGGCTCCAGAAGAGCACTCTCTTTGAATGAAGTGTGTCCAATGCAGTTCAAAATCGATTAATATATGATATAAATTGTGCCAAAATTTTATAGTGAATTAAGGCACATAAGATCATGAACCAAAAGTTCATTAAACCAAATACATTATTTGGCATGACAAGTTAAGTCATATTTTACTTATAATGTTGCCTGGAATCAATAATAAGTTTTGATAACCACTAGTCCTAATCATAACCGATCGTTTATTTGACACTTTAATGAGACAATCCTCCTGTCATGAGGGGGAGAGAGATTGTTCATGAAGAACGATGTAAAGTGGTGTAAGTTGTTTTACATCATCTTATTTTGATTTTGAGAAATGTCATAGTTAGTGGTTGATAAAAGATCTTGACAAAAGTAAATGCAAAAGCACATGCTTGTTTTTAAAGTCCTCGAGAACAACCATATTGATCTCATTTGATTTGTGGGATGCATGTGTATCCAAGTGACATGGTTATCCTGAAGAGAATGTCATGATACAATGTTAGAGTTCCTAATTCGGCTACACCTACAAAGGTTGTAGGTACGCCATTAGAGAATGATATTTTGATTGATATTAATGAATATAATGTTTTTGACCTCATCTTTTGTTTAGGTTCGCCACCATCCAATGAACATCTCAATTAAGAGAAAGTGATAGAACTTTAAACGCATATTTGCGGATGGTCATAACATGACAGTCTTCCCGCCGTTAGGGAGAGAATAAGACTATTGTCATTTGAATAACGGCGTGAATTTGTATGGAATGTATCCACAAAGTCTAAAGTTGTAAGCTCCTGAAAATTGAAGATTATACATGTCCTATAATGCTCTATGTGATATTACAAGTAAAAAATCCACATTCACTAGATATTTGTTCTTGAAGTGACAATATTTACCCTAGAAGTGGTATGAGTACCCAAAAATCAAATGCATGCATATAAGAATGTGTGGGATCTATGAATGATGATCATCTATGACAATTTACAAATGTAGTTACCAAAGACCATTAAGGATTGTATTAATCGATGTTATATCACGTTTCATTATGTATGTCGGCAAAGCATATTATTGGCCAAATTGTACAGAGGCAATTCGAATGAAACTCAATATTTGAAACATGATGAGATTCTTTGATCTTTAACCCTAAATGATACAAAAGGGTATTGATCATAGTGAAACTAAATCACTATGGCATAATGTCTACAAGAGACATGGAGATTATGAATATATTTCCTTATACATGACAATTTTCTGTAAGTACAGTATTATATAATAGATATAGTTGTTATTGACGAGAGACTTACGACATTTGTCATTGTATATTATGAGGATCATAAAAGACACGTTGCTAAAAACAAATTCCCAAAAATGAAGTCATTACCTTATAGGATTCAAGTACATGAATGATTCTAATGTAATTCGATCCATGAATAAAACAAAGCTAATTCACACTACACAAAGATTTTGATGTGTATGACTAGATACGCCATGAGATATTTCAATGTTTTAATATCAATTTGCTTATGTTGTCTAGCTATTACTTAGTGTATGAATTTGATCATATGACTAAATGAGGTAAGACGTATTAAAAATCGTTTAGCTTTGTTGGTATTGTTTTAACTTTGCAGGTACACAATTTCATGATGAGCCCCTATATGCAAAACACGCATGGTCTCACTTTAGTGATGGACAAATCAAACCATTATTTACGACGCATGAAGCTTGCAACGTTCAGGGGGAGATTCTCATCAAGGAGAAAAGAGCACGTTGTACTCTTTTCTCCTTCGACCAGGGTTATTTTTCTCCCATTGGGGTTTTCTTACCTGGCAGGTTTTAAACGAGACAACATTATGCGCGTCTAATTTCATCATTCATTGGTGGACATCCAAGGGGGAGTGTTATAAATATTATAATCTATGTGGTTGTCCACGTAATTACTCATTAGTTATGTACTCTGAAGTAAACCCTACCTCTATATAAAGAGGCTAATGAGAATGAATGAGTAGTCTTCTACCTCCTCTCAACTATTCTGTTTGTGTCTTCTCTTCCTCTCTTCTTTACTTTACAACAATAATATTATCATTTTACTAGATACACATCTTTAAATTTCTTAAACTACCCTTATTCAAAATATACCAATACTACCATATATATTTTCTAAATACACATTTATTCCTTTTTTATATTATCTCGACTTAGAAAGAAAATAAAATTTTCTCTCTAAACAACGAGAAGACTATTTTTTCTTTGCAAACTCAAAAGCATTCAACTCCACCATGATTGATCAAGTTATGTAGAATCCTATGCATATTCATCATTTTGGACATTTTGCACCCAAACATGTTTTAGATCATTGCAAAACAGATGCCAAGCTAGATCACCAGTCTCTTCTGTTTGAAAACCTCGAGCATAGATACTCCACTTGTTTTCAGGATAGACAGTACCATTCTAAGTCTTTGCATAGTCGAAGCCAGCCAAAAACCTTCATCTACTTGGGGGAATCCATTATTATAAATCATTAATGTGACGACTCAGAAAAAAAAAATTTATTTTGCTCTAATCATTTTTTTTACTGTTTGGTATCTTTGTGTGTGAATATTTGTATATATGTATATATATTTATATATGTTGAATTAGTCTAGTTATTTTTTTTTTATTTCATCTTATTTTGGTTCAAGTAGAGAGTTTTTAGCCCATGTTAAAACCTTGACCCGAGCCCAAACCCGAGCCCAAATGTAGAATTAGTTTTTAGGAGAAAAAAAGGCAGATGTCGGGCAAATTTGCAAAAGGATGCTCGGACTTCTTTCATCGTCTTCTTCTCCCTGACATTCTCCCAATCTGAAAACTTTCTCTAACCGCCTAAAAAAAACCCAGTAGCCGCCTTAGAAAAGTCCAATTTGACGGCTACCGCCATGAATAAGTAGGAGGTGTCAAAACCCTGGAGGTCAGCTGCTGAATCTTTGAAGCTATACCACAGGAGCTAGAACCCTAGAGGTCTAGTCTAGCACCTAAACGAGTAAGAATTCAGTTGAACAATCCAATTTTGCTTCTTGTGTTCTTCTCTTGGACGCCAAGTTTTATCCCCTTTTTAGACCCTATAAATAGGACTGAGTTATGTAGATTTTTTGGGTTTTCAGTAGTCTTTCCTACTGAGAGAGAGAGAGAGAGAGAGAGAGAGAGAGAGAGAGAGAGAGAGTAGAGAGAAG
>NC_020497.1:5863283-5872052 GCF_000184155.1 Fragaria vesca subsp. vesca
GAGAGAGAGAGAGAAGAGAAATTGGTGTTGTAGGAAATTAGCAGAAGAATTCAGGTTTGCATTTTTTATGTTCTTGATCAATTGGTTATCCTTTGTGAACCATGTTGTGACTTTTGTATGTATGCTTCTTGTTATAGAGGATCATCTTGGTATGAAGTAAAGCATTAGGATTGGGTTTTTCTTTGTTGTTACCTATTGGGAATCATCTTTGAAAATGGAAACTTGATTTGAGTCAAAAACTGTAATTTTCTGATTCTGGTCTTCAAAGTCCGAAAATCATAAGTATTTGTAGATAATTTCTTATGCTGCGATTTCAGTTCCTGATTGATCTTTAGGTTGTCCTTTACAAATGTTATGAAGACACCAACTGTAAATTCCCAGTCAAGCTATGTCGTTTTTAGCCATAAAGTTTACTGGTCAGAAAGTTAGGAAGTTGTTTTGTGATTACAGATTTCTGTTTTTAATTGCACTCTTTGTTTTTGAATCTTTGTTTCTTTTGATATGCGATTGTGTAGATATTGAGATTGATTCATGAAGTTCCAATACATGTCATTATTTTTATTATTGAAGGTAGAGACCAAAGGTAGGGAATGCTTAAAAGCTAGTCATAAGACTAGAAGGTTATAACTTTTACATGTTGTCTATAAGCTGATTTTTGTGGTAATCATATTTAGCCATTTATGTTGCAAGTTTTGTGTGTTTCTTTTTGAAACATTGAAGTGTTTATGTTCAGTTGCTAGAAGCTTTGTACCACATAGTGTCTGATTTGCTTTCAAATACAAAGTTTAGGCACTTTTAGCAAAATTTCCAGAAAAAACCTGAAACTGTTACTGAACTTTGAAATTGCATATCTAATTACAGAAAAATCGTTCTGAGGTGATTCAAATTCTGAAAGCTTCTCTAGGATGTCTAGTTTATTTCTTTAGAAGGCCATGAAGTCAAATTCCTTATGGATTTGTACAGTTTTTGTGGTGAAGGTGACTGGGTCAGAAAACTGCAGTCGTTCTTTGTGTTCAGTAAACTTGTTTTCGGATCAACTGACTTGTCATGTTGTTTGGGTGTTTTATCCAGTTAAATACTTTATACTTAGAGTACTAGAACTAATGAGTTGCATTACTAAAAAAGTACTTGTTGTCTTGGTCAGGAACTTGCTGTGAGAATCGACAAGATAGGGGGGATCTTGGGGTAGAACTTTTTATGATTGGATACTGATTTTGTGTGCTTAGTTGTTATGTCATTTTAGTTAACATTGTTTGTCTTGATTTCATTGATGATATTTGGATTCCATATACTAGCCTTCCTACACGCGCTCGCGCGCGTGCGGAAGTGTGTTTTCTGTAGCTTTATTTTAAAAGCAATTGTGTCAGGGTAAGCTACCTAGTTTCCCTATATAGTAAAGTGGGTGCAACACTTTACTGTTTACAAGCACCCTGGCAATTACCAATTTATCCTCATTTTTATTTTATTTACGGACTGTCATTCAGTTTGAGAGAGATAGTGACAATTGTGTAAATTACTAAAAAACAGAGGATAAATTGGTATTTAAAGAACGGATGGCAGATGCGTAAATTCGTAAAAAGGCGGGGTAGAATAGTAATTTTCACAGTTTATGTATAATTACAATACTACCCTCAGTCTGTTTAAAGTTATCTTTCTGTCCTCACATTTTCTGTTAATTACACATGCATGTCACGAATCTTACCTTGATACATAGCACTTAAAATTAGACTGAATGGCAAGGTAAGATTCCATCAAATGGGGTAAAACTAACTGCACCCAATTAACCTCGATTAACACACAATTATTTAATTTTCTCTCATTATTATTATTGTTGTCTTTTTTTTTTTTTGGTAATGGCAATTTTCTCTCAGACAAAACGAATAGCATTGACAAAAAAACTGAGTAGGAAAACAGAAAAAAGAAAAAAACTAAGAGTCACAACTGAAATTAAAGTAAAAATAATGGGGAAAATCTCAAATAAAAAAAATCAAGGGTAAAACTGAAATAAAGAAAAAATGGAGGGGCTGAACACAATAAAGAAAAAACTAATGGAGTGGCAAAACAGAGAAAAACGAAAAAATACAAGGGTAGTTTTGGGAGGGCGCTATTTACGTCAACAGTAAACTCCCCTACCCATTTAATATATAAAGATGAAATATGTGTTGTTTCATTTCAGTATGCATGCCTGCATATAGCATGTTGTTTATCAAGTGTAAAGGAGTTGGGGTGGACTTATGGATATTTAGTGATTTTAGGAGTAATCTTTTGTGTAGTTGAGTTTAGACATTGTAGGGATCAAGCTCAGGCGAGCCCGTGTGCACATTAGGATTAGAATATCAGCGGTATAATTGTCGATATGTTTGGGTGATTTGGGCTTGGAGATCAATGTTTTCAGGCAAGATGACTAGCAAAAGGAGGGTATGGGGGTTTGATCGAGTCAGGGAGTTAATTTATATGTTTGGATATTCAAGTCACGGTTGCAAAACTGTAAAGTACACTGTATGGGACGTGTAGGCTTGTGTATTCTAACATATCGATTAACGGGTATATAAGTGGAGTTGCATTGCATCATTGTGTGATATGTGTGTTGTGACTGATATATGAAATTGTGCTCTGTGTGTTCAATTATCCATGAAAAGGTTTTATGTCCCTACTGAGCCGCAGGTTGAGCTCACCCCTTAACAGATTTTGCAGGTACTAAACACTAGAGGAGGAAGTTCGTTTGTGTAACTTTATCAAGTAGGGAGTGAAGTTGGTGTTTTATTTATGCTCTTTGGAATAAATAGCGAGTATTAGTGTACTATGTAAAACTGTTGTTATGTAATATATGCTTCCGTTGAAATTGTGAGACTTTGGAATCTAGTAGTTCAATTTTTGTTTTATTTTCTATGTCACATTTTTGGTTATAGAAACTCAATTCTATAATTAAGATGTGATTCACACCTTAACTCGAGATTAGAAGGTTAATCCGGGTCAGGGTGTGACAATTAAGCTCTTACCCATGAGATCATGATTAATCCTTGATCGATCAATTCGGTTAAAAATATGCCTATTGTTAAGTTTTAAGTTTGAAACTTCATTCATGTAGAGAGAAGAAAATGTTAAAGGAAGATGTAATGTATTTCAAGTTTTCAATAATATTATCTAATTAATATAGATCTCTGTTAGTAATTTAATATACTTAAACTTTTTGACGTTAGATGTATAAAAAAATGTATGTGTATTTAGTATTTAGGAGTGTGTAAATAAAATTTCTCTTTTATTTTTTTGCAAAAAAAAAAAACCCGATGGGGCCGTCTTCACGCCTCTATTGATGAATCCAGATAATTAATATATGGGGAAATAAGTCCTTTTAATATTTATGTTGTTTCGAAAAATAAGATAATTCATTAATTAACTTAAGAGAATACAAGCCTTCATTTGATCTAGCGACATAGTCTCTCTTCACAAGTGGGAGGTCGTGAGTCCGCCTCACAAAAGACTTATTGTAACAGTTAAGTTATTTAAACTTATTAGAAAAAAAAAAAAAAAAACTTAAGAGAATACAAGTGGTCGTAAAATCCTATTTGTAATACCCTGAAAATTTAATATTAGTTTCTAGTATTATTTAGAAATTTTTGTGTTATGAGGTTCAAAAGAAGAGCGGAATTGTTCGACTGCATAAATTACCCGAAACGGTTTTATGGTTTTGAAGGGTCAAGAGTTGACTTTCTAATCTGTTGGGTTTCTCGATAAACTTCCTTCACGAAAGTTGTAGAGTTTGGTGAAATAGTTCGTAGACACGCGACACGCGTAAAACGGATGTCAGAGGAAGTTAGTTTCCGATTTTTGAAAGTTTATAAATAGAAAGTTTGGGGTTTTATTTTTGGAAACCCTAATTTCAGAAAGTCTCTTCTCTCTCCTCTCTCTCTCCCGAGCTTCCCGACGCCGGAAGTTCTCCAGCGAAGAACTCGGCCGTCTAGCCACCATTCGAGGCGCCACCGGTCCTGTTCGGCTCGCACAGTTCTCCTCTCCACTCCTTGGGCAGCGTCGCTCGCCGTCTTGCCGCCTAGACGCCGCCACGAAGCGGCGGAGCTGCTGCGGTATCACTGGAAATCCGGCAATTTTGACGGCTATTTCGGTGAGACTTAGGTTTGAAGTTTGATTTCGGGTTGGTGGTTCGAGGCGTTTTCCGGCCGATTCTAGCTGAATTGGTTGAACCTCTAGGTATTAAAGTTGTTCACCTTGCTTCAAGCTTCAAGTTTGCTGTTTTGAGTTTGCTCAAATTCGGAGGTTTCGGGGTGGCGCATGTGGCAGCACATCCGGCAGGGTTCCTAGCTCTAGGTTTCGGTGGTTAGCTAGCTCTTGTTGTTGTGAGCTTGTTGAGATGTGAAAATTCTAGGTTTGGAGTAAGGATTGCATGCTAGGACTTTAAGTTTAATCTTAGGCTTGTGAGAGGTTTGAGTTTAGGTTTTGAGGATTTGAGACAATTTTATTGAGTCGTTAAGTACGACGACCTTAGAAAGTTGTCCTCCCTTGGGTTAAGGTTTGTTAAGGTTGCAATGTTCTTTTTGTTCAAGTGGTTACTAAGGTTATTAATTGTGTTAAATAGGTAGCTTGTGGAGTGATATTTGAGCTTGGTTTTTGAGTTTATTATGAAGACGCAGCAGGATTTTAGGTGAGTAAAATCTCACCAAGGTTCACTTTGGGACCAATTATTTATAATAATTATGATAATGATTATGATGATAAAATGATGATGATGATGATTGTGATGATGAGAATGATTATGATGATAAAATGATGATGATGATTGTGATGATAATAATTTTTTTTAAAATTATGTTTTGTTTGTTTTAAAATATATGAGCTTGATTGTCAACGACTCATAGGTAAAAGAAAACAAGTTTTCCTATTTAAATGATTCTTTTTAAGGTTCTTGTGACCATAATATTTTTGGTTTTATTGATGTAATTATTGATGCCTTAGTGGTGATTGTGTGCATTCGTTGTGGAATGATGCCTTAGTGGTGATTGTGTGTATTCGTTGTGGTGATTGTGTGTATTCATTGTGGAATGGTGTCTTAGTGGTGATTGTGTGCATTAGTTGTGGATGTGTGTCTTAGTGGTAATTGTGAGCATTCGTTGTGGAATGATGTCTTAGTGGTGATTGTGTGCATTAGTTGTGGATATGTGCCTTATTGGTGATTGTGTGCATTAGATTAGGAGCCTTTATGGTGGACCGGGAACCAAGCCTTGGCCGGGTGATTGGTTATGGTCAGTACAGAGCTCTAGTCTGTCTGTCGGTATTTCATGGGGGATGACTAAGTGTTGACGAACTCATAAGTAAGAGTAGAGAAATGATTGTGTGATGTTCTTATGTGTTTGTCATTTAAATTCATTGCTTTGAGTATCTCTTGAACTATGCTTATCCGCAAGAGATTCCTTAATCTTAATTGTATGATTTTTAGTGGAATTCCTGAACTATGTTTTTTGCAGGATTTCATTTATAATTTGATTGATTGTGAATTGTTGTGATTTCTTATTTACTCTTTTTTGAATTCTTTTACTTTTAGGTGATTCCTGAACTAAGTTGCTAATGCAGGAATTACCAATTTATTCATATGTGATGTTGGGTTGAGTTATTTATTGTAGATTTACTCATATGAGCTATTAAAGATTACCGGGTTTGTTATTTACAACCCGATGCACCAATCTATGGTGTAGTGGTTGTTTTTGCATGTGAGGATTTTCAAGACGTAGAAGTCTAGAAGCTGCATGTTAGGAGTTAACTATTTTCTTATTGTTTGTCAATTTGTAGTGAGCTCTTTAGAGCGTGACCTTACTTGACTTCTCAAGTTATGTAAACGTCAGAATGTATTATGTGATTTTTTTATTTTTGTTATCATGCCTTGAATTTGGATTTTTATTTATCCGAAATTCGGGACGTGACACTATTTGTACCAAATTAAACATTTTTTTTTCTTCTAATTGACATATAGATCATAAAGTAATTTAGAATTTTTATTTGTAGTGAAAAAGTTTATAGGTATCGCCCAGTACTATTTGGTCTAGTGGTATAGTCTTCTCTTAATAAGTGAAAGGTTATGAGTTCGACTCACGAAATTATAATAGTTGTTTTCCTAATAAAAAAAAAAGTTTATAGGTATCAAAAAATGTCTTTCATTGTAGTTTAGATACTATTTGGGGTATTTACCTATCCAAATGCATGTCACATAGGCGCATAAAACAGAAAAACTAACGGATGTACCATGTTAGGTAACAGCAATACTTGAGGTACCATTTCAAGTAAAGAAAATTAGTTATCCTCTCCCTTTTGTGACCCATTAACAGTTATCTCCCTTTTGTGAAGAAAATTAGTTATCTTCTCCAAAATTAACAGAATATAAATAATGAAGGGAGATGGGTGCAAGAGAGAAGGGTCGTGCTGAACTATTGTTGAGAATATGGAGTAGGGTCAAATTTATGGGACGAATTTGCCCTTGAAAAATTAACAGGGTTAACGTCGTTGACGGTCACTAATGCCGAAAGTTGGTCGGGGTTGAAACATGAGATATGATTATGATATATAGTAAAGTTGGGTCACGAAAATTAATAGTCAAACAAAGTTTAGATATTGTTTGAGCAACTTTCTCCTTGATAAATAAGTTTATTTCCTATAGTATTTGACGTTTTAGCCATATTCTAAACTCACATCTCAAGTTTCAAAAATATCATAATAATACATATATGACACTGACTTTGACTAAATATTTGTAACTGCAGTCGTTAGCTCCGGTATATATGTGTTGTTGGAC
Source organism: Fragaria vesca subsp. vesca (assembly GCF_000184155.1). Classification (NCBI taxonomy): domain Eukaryota; kingdom Viridiplantae; phylum Streptophyta; class Magnoliopsida; order Rosales; family Rosaceae; genus Fragaria; species Fragaria vesca. The sequence continues at coordinate 5,870,080 of NC_020497.1, forward strand.
TAGGCAAGTGCCTATACTCGCCTCTATGTCAATCCGCCCCTGTTGTTGGCTGCATAATTGAAAGATTTTTGTCCAATGATTCCAATCATTGTTTCTCTTCTCCAAAGTTTTGAGCAAATCTATAAACTGTGAAAGTATTGAAATGGATTAAAAACTAGATAGAGCACAGATAAGAATAATTTGATTCAGCAGCTTGGTGCAAAACCTCAATGAGGGAAAAAACACCAAGCAAGATTATTTCATTAATCTTCAAAACTTTACAAGAAGTAATTCTCACTCAATTACAAATTCTTGTATCTGTTTTAACTCTCACTTCTCACACAAGTGATTCATGTAACTCTACAAAGAGAAACTGAACAAACACACTGAGTCTTACAACACACTCAGCTTCATCTAGTTCTTACACACAACTAGATTTCAGGGTAGAAAACTAAGACTTAAACACTCTTAGTTTGCTCTCAGCTGATTCTTCCACAATCAGTGATCCTTGGTTCTTTGACACAACCAGTCGACTAAGTCCTGCAATGCAGTCAGCCTTTTTCCTATCACCATAAGATCTCAGTTCTTCCAATCTCAAATGCAACCTGTTTGCAAGTCAGAGAGAAAGTCTTAGTCTTTTGGATAATACACTCAAGCAATTTGCAAATTGATCATACACAAGATTAACTCCACAAACAAGAAATCTGATCAATCACAAAAAGCCTACCTTACACAGACCACAGCATAAGCAATTTATAAAGGTTGACACTCCCCCTCAACTAATGCAATTCAATGAGAAAATCATTTTTTCGTTTAAGGAGGAATACAGTCAGTTCACTGTTATCTTGCACTTTCCAAAAACTCAAGAACCAGTTTCATGCTATAACATAGTAACCATATAACAACAGATTAAATTGTTGGCTGCTGAGAGCAATGATTAAGTCTATATAATTATATGACCATATATGATTTTAACAACACAAGATTAATGCAGATAATAAATCTGTTATTCCTGATTTGTAACAGCACCAAATCAGATCTAGTATAATAATTATACATTCTGCAAATATTCACTGTAAAGGGAACTGATATGGAAATTTCTAGACATGAGATTTTCCACCAGAAAATCAGCAAGTAAACAAATAAGATGAAAAGAATTAACTTACCATACAAAATAAGTTTGAAGTTCATTACCTTGAGATTTGCATCAAACGAAAATACCTCTGATCAAGCTGCTGTCATAATTGCTTCCTTTCCTAGTGACATTAGGAGTTCTCGGTGTTGAATAGTAATAGCCAATATATTAACAGTGACACGACCCACCCCGAATTTCATCCTGAAACCCGGAGTAAGTCGTGCGGGGACCACCTCCAAGGAAAATTTACTGAAAAGATTGAGAAAATCTCCCTTGCAGATGGACAACCCTAACTCGAAAATTCCAAATTTCACTCTTAATTCAACACTTCCAAACATCACATAATATACAATAATCCTAAAGTATTCAGAGCTACTAAACACAAACGGAAGCAAGAAAACACGAGTAGATTGAACAGGTAACCTACTGATGAAAACTGGCAGAAATGCGGGTGACTATGCCTCGCCTCTTACTAGATCCAACCCGAACTCTGCAGACTGGGCAATTTAAAACGAAAGGCCCAGGGGAAAACATTTAATAACGTTAGAGTGAGTGGACAAAAATAAAATAAAGGAAATAATTCTTTATGCTTTCCCAATTTTTACTTTTCCATAGAAAAGAAAATATGCTGCATGCGACAGCTCAAAACGCTCAACACGAAAACTGGAATTTCATGACTGGCACCGGCCAGTCTCCAACGCTCAATAAAATACAGCCTCTCAGGCTAAAATAAAATATGTATGTATTACACTCGTCATATCCCTTGTATGAATTTTCTTGAAACAACTAAAACAAATAGCAAATTCACACAAGGCTACAACGCTTGCGTCTAACGCTCACGTTGCACCATAATGGCATT
>NC_020497.1:5872124-5878104 GCF_000184155.1 Fragaria vesca subsp. vesca
TTATTTAAAACAAAAGTCCACTCACAAATTAGGCCTAAGCCTGATGTCGATCTGGGGCCTCGTCAGCTCGAGCATCCTCACGACCTGTTCCAAATATAATATTAAGTTCCCAGCCGAAATTCCAATATTTAATCAAAATAGGCAAAATTACTCGAGAGCCATAAATACGCTCATCATTGCCTAACTTCGATAATCTTAAATTGGAACAATCCGAACTTAAATATCATACTCAACAGTCGTAAATACAACCTCTCCAAAATACGACTTAAATCCTACGGCCGGATTCTACATTAATTAACCGCCAAAAATACCAAACTTCGGAAATTCAAAAACCTATACAAAACTCATCCAAAAATTCCATAACTCACTTCAATAAACTCCCCTTAGTATTCCAAATTTAACAACATTAAAATCTCCCAACCGGCGGCGGTGCCGGCGGCGGCCGGAGGCCAATTCCGGCGACCTCCAATTCCTATGAAATTTAAACAGCATCTTCCTCTCATCAAGCTCTACAACTTTCATAACTAGCACAAACACCAATTCCAAGCCTAACTAGGGCAATCGACTAAAAACATCCATAAATCCCTAAAACTTTCAATTATACAAACCACCCTAACGAAATCGAATTTAGCCGAAACCTTTTGAGGGATTATTCACCTAGATGAGGGCTACAAGTTGAGCCAAAAATCACGACCTATGGTGGCCGGAAGACGGAGCTCCGGCGAAAAACCCTTTCCGGCAGTCGAACCTTTCGGGGTTGACCGCTCCTTCACGGCGGCGTTCCGCACGCGTGCACCGGTCCAGGATGAGAGAGGAAGAGGCAAGGGTCCGAACGGGACCAGTTTGGCGGTCGGTGGTGGCCGGACGGCGGTGGTGAAGTTTCCGGGCGGAGGGAGAAAAAAATCGGGTGGGAGGAGAGAAAACGGGAGAGAGAGGGAGAAGAGAAAAAGGGTTTGGGCCTCACACCCCAAACTGGTCCACACCACTTATAACCCAAACTTCCAAAATAAAAACACCCCGAAAAATAATACCCGAATAAAAATTACCTTTTACTAGCTAAAATTTACTATTTTTACCGTCGTCGTATTTTCATCATACGAATAATCCTCCGCACATAATCGTCCCCGAAACCCCTCTAGGGACCAATTAACTATTAATTCAATGATCGAGACGGTAAAATTCTTATTATAATCACGCTAGTAAATAAGGTAAAAATATAAGGGTCGGGATGTGACAAACAGACTGTTATATGTTAAAGAATGAGACAGAGAGAAAAGAGAAAAAACATAATGTAGGAAAAGGAAGAAGTATATATTTCATTCTCATTACGTTTATTTATATAAGAGTATAGTTTACATCATAAGAATATTACTAAATACTAATGGGTAATTACGTGGACAACCGTATAGATATAACATTTACAATTTTTTTTCCTATATAAAAATATCCAAATTGAGAGACAGAGAGTGTGTGTGTGCGTGTGTGAAATTATGTAAGTTTTTTTTTTTTGGTTTTCCATCTTCGGAGGAAAATGGGGCGCAAACCATGAAATTACATTGAAAAGATGAATGCAGATAGGGTCATAGCAAAGTCGGAATTAGTCTGACAACTTTTCCTAAGAAGAAGAATCCCTCGTCTTCTCGTAATTTCCCTCAAATAGAGTAGCAATTGCCTTGAGAGGATATTTTCTGCGGGTAATTGAGCCTGAAGCTTCAGTCATGTCAAAATCAACTTTATTTGCACGATGAGGCAAAGCCCAATCAAACTTATGCACAATGTTTGCCAACGCAAGCTCTTCAAGAACCATAGCAAACTGAATTCCGGGGCAACCCCTTCTTCCAGCCCCAAATGGAATTAGTTCAAAGTTACTTCCTTTATAATCTATGGTACTACTCAAGAACCTTTCTGGTTTGAACTGCTCTGGATTTGTATATGATGCAGGATCTCTTCCAAGTGCCCATGCATTAATCATAACTTGTGTATTAGCCTTAATGGTGTAACCTTTAATTTTCACATCTTTGTTGCACATCCTGGGCAATAGTAACGGACCTGGAGGATGTAAGCGAAAAGTCTCTTTGGTTACCGCCTTCAAGTAGTGCATTCCAACCAAATCTTCCTCAGTTACATTCTTTTTATTTCCAACTATGCCTCTAACTTCATTTTGTAACTTCTTCATCGTCTCTGGATTTCTCAAAAGTTCAGACATTGCCCACTCTAGAGTGGTAGATATGGTGTCGGTGCCACCCACAAACATATCCTACAAAACATGTGATTAGTTAAAATGCTATTGACAATAATTGTAACTTTTAATATGCTAAATTGGGTAAAAGTTAAATACAACTAGCAAATATTTACTTTATAATCCATTACGGAAACTTACTTATCTTTCACGTACTATTGTTCACTTATCTACTAAGAGTGAGCGGTTTAGATAATTAAACTACATATGTACGTCATCTCGAGGACTTATTCCCTCTTTATTTTTATATGTATTTAAAACAATTTTTTTCGATGAAGACATGAATAAAACATTGGATAATATCAACTCTCTCTCTCTCAATTGGATAAACTTACTCATTTTAATAGCTTCCACATGCACTTCAATAATGATCGTCTACAAGTTAGTGACGACTTAGATTCACATAAGAAAAGACACACGTGGTAAATATATGATAGTACGTGAAATGAGTAGGTGAATAAGAGAGACATATATACCAGGATGATAGCCTTGATGCTAATTCGATCGATGCGATAACCAAGTGCATTTTCTTTCTGAATCGAAAGCAAAACATCCACAAAATCTTTTTCGTCCTCGTGATCATCATCATCATCATTTCCATTGTTTGATTTATCCATATGCTCTTGAATAACCATATCCATGAAGCCATCCACCCTCTTAGCCAGATCGTCTAGTTTTGCATCCAAACCATTCACACGGGTGAACCAAGCAAGCCATGGGATATAGTCACCAATGTTGACCCTTGTGAACATCTGTGACAGCTCTGTAGAAAGCTCCATAAACATCCTCCCACGACCTTCCGCCCGATCACTATACTTCCTACCTAGAGCAACTCTACAAATAACATCATTAGTAAGCTTTGTAAACATTTCGCTTAAATCTAAAACCGATGATGACGAGGAGGAGGAGGAGGAGGAGATTGTTTCAGTACTACATGACTGTTCAATGTTGCTCATCATGAGTTTCGTTTCCTCTAGTCTCACAGAACCAAAAGAACGAACTCTTTTGTAGCTCAACAGATTTACGACGCATATACTCTTCACTTGCCTCCAATACTCACCGTAAGGCGCCCCCACGATGTCCCTGTAATTGTACGCAAGCTTCTCGAAGAGGATAAGCTTGGGTCTGTCAGAGAAGGCGAGGTCGTGGGTTTTGAAGATCTGAGAGACAGCGTTGGTGGACGTGACAATTACGACCGGTCTGCTTCCGAAATGAAGGAGCATTAGATCAGGGCCATAGCGTTGTGCTAGGGCTTGAAGAGAGCGGTGTGCGAGCAACCCTATTTGGTGGAGATTTCCAATCACGGGCAGCTTTGGTGGAGATGGTGGTGCAGATGGTGATTTGGTATGAGAAGAAGACCATCTGTAAAACAGAATGAGGAATATGGCAAGAGGAAGTAAATATCTGAGCGAAAAGGGTTGCAACAGGACTGGTGAGAAAGTTTCATTTAGTTTGAGTTCCAGCATTGGGAGGAGATTTGCCATTTTCTTCATGACCCGTGATCGATTTATATAAGACGTGTTCATTGTCTATGTAGAGACGTGTTCATTGTCAGTCAACTATTTTTGGTTACATTGTTCATTGTCAGTTAACTATTGAGAATCTATGTCGATGTACTTGGGTGGATTTCTTTAATACGTGGTCAATTATTGCGTCTTAAAAAAAAAATATCCATTGCCTCTATTCATATATTTACTGTATACTATATCTTGATATTATCCAAAGCGCTACGAAGTTGTTCCGAATTTGCCCTTACACTGTCTGGTTTTAGCTCTACGCTGTTGTACAAAAATTGACAGGTGTTAGCATAACATTTTTATTTTTATTTAAAAAATTATTGATGCATACACATCACGTGGCTCGTGCGACCACCTAATTACACACGGAAACGCGTCACATTTTTTCTAACTCATCTTTGCTGAAAAGAAAATTGGAAATACAAATCGAATTTTCTATCTCCGATCAAACCACCAGATCTTTTATGAGGCCATTTAAATGAGTTGTTTTCTTAAATTTTGGATACCGTTCTTCCGACACTTGCGGTTACAACTTTATTCTGAATTTTCATGTCTCGAGTTTCAAAAATATCAGGATTATATTTGTGACACTCATTGCGACCATTATATTCGTAGATGGATCAATTGGCTCTGTTACAAAGGTCGCTAGTTGAATAATTTGAAAGACATTTTCATTCGATGATTCAAATCACTAGTCATGATGTGACAACACGGAATTTTAATATGTATATATATATATCTATTTATTTGTTGATATATATACACTTAGTATATGCAGAAATTAATTTGGTTTTTATTTTATTTTACTTTGGGTTAAGTAGGAGTGTGTTCAGCCCATGACCCAATACCTAAATTTACCCAATTAACCCAAAAAAAACCCAGAAACAGATTTAGGAAATTTTTCGTAGAAAGTTGCTCTGGTTTGTCGACCTCTAAACTCGAAGCTTTGTCCTCTCTTCTTCACTGCCTTCTTCTTCTTCCTTCCGACCAGATGTTTTCCAATCCGAAACCTTACCGCCATAAAACCCAGAAACCGTCGTAGAAAAGCTTAAACAATACACTAGTAGAAAAAAAGGCTTAAGCGACGGGTACTTTCACATTTCGTCGCTTAAGCAACTCTTAAGCGATGAAAACAGATATTGTCGCTGAAGATAAATTTTTTGTCGCTACAATTTTCTGGGGCGACGAAATATTTTTGTCGCCTAAGCTTTGTCGCCACAGGTCCTACTAAGGCGACAAATTCTTTTTGTCGCAAATTATTTATGTAGCGACGAAAAAGTTAGAGTAAATTTCAGTTTACTCCCCTGAACTTTAAGTCTAAAATCAGTTCGATACCTCATCTTTTTTTTTAATCAGTTTCATCCCTAAACTTTCAAAATGACATCAATCTCGACCAAAATGACTAAAATAACCCTTGTTAATATTTTTACCTCAATTTTTTACCCTCTCTCTCTCCCCATTACCGCCCTTATTTATCCACCCTACAACCAGCAAGGGCCCCGACGGCAGCCCCTCCTCCTCCCCCGGCCGTCGTCGTCGCCGAGCCTCCACCTCCTCCTCACCACCTCGTCGACAACCGGAGGAGAGTGTGACGCGGCGCAAACGCGGCCAAAGACTGGAGACGATCTCGACGGTGGAGGATCGGGAGTAGACGGTGAGGGAAGTGACAACGGGGAAGACGAGGCGCAGGCGATGAGCGAGGAGGGCGGGGTCGGTGGAGGAGTCGGAGGGGGAGAGCAGCGCGTGGCCCCAAGGGGAGAGGAGGGAGAGGTCGAGGTCAGAGACGGAGGAGAAGCAGGTCAGGATCAGGTGGAGGTCGCGCGCGTTGCCGCAGAGCGTGAGGGAGGCATGCGTGGCCCTCTCAACTGTGCGGAATTTGCGGGAGACGGAGTTGCAGGTGCGGGTGTCGGAGTTGTAGGCGGCGTGTACCGGAGCTCCGGGGAGGCGGCTCCAGCGAAGAGGCAGGGCTCTGGTGGGAGCTTGGGGAAGCACAAGCAGGGGAAAACCATCTCAAGCTGGGTGTCCATATATGGGTGCCCATAGCAGTTTCTGGGTGTTCACAATGGCGGCGCTTGAGCTGGTTTTTCGGCATCGACGAGCGACAGGGAGGAGGAGGGGCTGCCGCGGGACATGTGGTCGGAGCTGGACGGTAATGGGGGGGAAAGAGAGAGAGAGAGAGAGAGAGAGAGAGAGAGAGAGAGAGAGAGAGAGAGAGAGAAGAGAG
>NC_020497.1:5878124-5883854 GCF_000184155.1 Fragaria vesca subsp. vesca
ATTTTAGTCATTTTGGTCGAGATTGATGTCATTTAGAAAGTTTAGGGATGAAACTGATTAAAAAAAAAGATGAGGTATCAGACTGATTTTAGACCTAAAGTTTAGGGGAGTAAACTGAAATTTACTCAAAAAGTTAACACTTAAGCGACGAATAAGTTTGTCGCATTACATCCTTAACCTAACTGACAAATTTACATTTCGCCGTTTTAGTTTTAGTCTAAAGGGACGAAACTTTTGGCTCTTGAGCGACGAAATTGTTTGTCGCATTATATCCTTCACCTAACCGACAAATTTACATTTCGTCACTTTAGTTTTAGTCTAAAGCGGCAAAACTCTTGGCTCTTAAGCGACGAATTTTTTTGTCGCATTATATCCTTCACCTAACCGACGAATTGACTTTTGTTGTTTGAATTTAAGACTAAAGCGTCGGTGAGCCGTGGCGTGGTTGGTTAAGGTGGTTAACTAACAACTTTGACGTCATGGGTTCAAATCTCATTGACATATGTAGGGTGTGTGAGTTATTTAATAAAAAGTTTTTGAAAAAAAAAAAAAAAGACTAAAGCGATGGAACTTTAGTTTGGAGCGACGAAAGTGTTTGTCGCATAATATCAATAACCTAAGTGACGAAACTTTTTGACTTTAGCGACGAAGAAATATTTCGTCGCTTAAGTGAAAAACTGGAGGAAAACAGATCGAGCTACAGTGAAAAAAAATCTGCAGATTATCAAATTTTGAAGTTGCAAATTGATCAAATCATAGGTTATATACAAGTGTACATCTTTAGGAACCAACTATATATAGGAAGCAATATTTTCAAAAATCTTGTGAAATAAGATGTGATAGGTATGATGAAATACGGCTTTGGTTGAAAAATCACATATTTTCGATAATGTTTGGTCCTCGATATAAGCGGTCAACCATATTTACGTCTATGCTTCCCTATGAGGAGTCTTGTCGTCGGGAGGTGAACGTCCCTAAAGTTTTATATAAGTGGATAGATCTTATCAATGTGAGAGTTTTGTGTGTGGAAGAATCAACCAAACTAGGCCACATAAGGGTATGTAAGAGCGTTTTTGTGTAATAAGTGGCGTTGGTTTATGTTTGACCGTGTGGATCGAGACCCAAACTTTATCGAAAACATGTGAATTTTTTTCATAGCCGTATTTAAGTATATTGATCATATCATATGGTTAAATTTTCATTTTTTAAAATTTAGCCATCGGAACCGCAATGTGCCTACTAATGTGATATAATTTGTTTAGTAGGTTACATGCAAGTGTACATCTTTGTGAACCAACTATACATAGGAAGCAATATTTTCAAAAATCTTGTGAAATAGGATGTGATCGGTACGGTGAAATACGGCTGTGGTTGAAAAATCACATATTTCTGGTAAAATTTGGTCTCAGATAGATGCAGTCAACCCTCTTTACGCTTATGCTTCCCTATGGGAAGCCTTATCGTCCGGAGATGAACATTCCTAAATTTGTACATGGGTGGTTAGATCTCATCAATGTGAGAGTTTCATGTGTAGAAGAATCAACCAAACTAGGCTATATAAGGGTATGTAAGAGCGTTTTCATGTAATAAGTGATGTTGGTTTAGGTTTGACCATGTAAATCGAGACCCAAATTTTAACGAAAACAAGTGAATTTTTTTCCATAGCCGTATTTAGTCGACAATATTTTTTGCTATTTAAAAAAAAAGTTCAAAGCAATAAAGCACATGTTAAATTTTATTCCAATAATATTCTATGATAGAAAGATTTAAGGGATATAAATTTATCACTACCAGGACAAGCACTTTAGCCGACGAAAAATTTCGTCGGCCTGTTAGCTTAATTCGTCGGCTAAGATTTTAGCCGACGAGCTTTCGTCGGCTAAGATTTCTTCGGGAAAAGGTCGTCTGTGATAACTTTAGCCGACGAAAAAAAAATTTCGTCGACTATAGTTCCATAGTTTAGCTGACGAAAAACATGTCGTCGGTTTTTTTCTCAGACTTTAGCCGACGAAATAATTAAGATATTCGTCTGCTAAACCTTATAAAAAAAATTAAAAAATAACTATAGCCGAGGAAATATATTCTATTTCGTCGGCTAAACCTTATAAAAAAAATTAAAAAATAACTATAGCCGACGAAATATAGTTCTATTTCGTACGGCTAAACCTTATTAAAAAATTAAAAAAAAATAACTATAGCCGACGAATATAGTATTTAAATATCGTCGGCTAAAGTTGCTGGTTTTTGAAAAAAAAAACTGCAGAAACTTCCGGTCACCTCCGATCACTACCAAAATGTGACAGAATCTTCCTCTCAACATTTCGAACAACTTTCTAGAAGAAGTCGAAGCCCAATTCTAAGCCTAAACATGTCAATTGAATCAAAATATAAAAATCCCCAATTTTAAACCCTAAAAACTTCAAATCTTCGATTCTCCTCACACACACCGAATCGAGCTACCAAATTCTAGGGGAATGTAGTACTAATCAAACTCAACTTATCCATATACAGAACTCACCAAATGGTGACCTGAGGAAGGAGAAATTCGTTCGACACCGAATCTGAACCGGCGGAGTTTTGGAGCTCGATTTATCCCTCACGGCGGCGCCACTCGATGCACCACCTGTCCAGCAATGAAGTAGAGACGACGGCGAAGCTTTTGGGACAAGTGTGGCGGTCTCCGGTGGCTTGACGGCGGAGCTAGGCCGAGAAGAAAATCGGGCAGACGAAATAGACTTCTTACCATCCACTTTCGGTAAAACTCATATATAAAGAACTTAAGCCGACGAAATTATTTATTTTCGTCGGCTAAACTCTTTTGAAAATTTTGGTTGATTGCCAAAAAATTTTAGTTGAAAATTTTGAAAATTTTTCGACTTTAGCCGACGAAATCATATATTTTTGTCGGCTAAAGTCCTTTGAAAATTACCGCCCAGAAATTTTTAACCTTAGCCGACGAACTTTTTAATATCTCGTCGGCTAAAGTCTATAAATTCACGAAAACACTCATATCTCCCTCTATATTACGTAGTTTAGTCAGACTTTCCACACGAAAAACTTTCACATAGATGAGACGCAACCGCCTATATAAAAATTTTGAGACATTTACCTTCCGACGATAGGGCTCCCCATAGGAAATAATAACAGTAAATAGGGTTGACCGCTACTATCAGCACCGAGACTTTACCCGATTTATGTGATTTTTGAACCATAGCCGTATTTCACCATTCTGAACACATCTTATTTCACGAGATTTTTGATAATTTTGCTTCCTATGTAGAGTTGGTTCACAAAGTTGTATAACCTACTAAACAAGTTATACAACATTAGTAGACACGTTGTGATTCATATGACTAAAATTCACAAACCAAAATTCGACCGTCAAATATGATCATTATGACCAAAGATGTCTATGGTAAAAAATTCAACTGGATCCGACAACGTTAAGGGCTCGATCGAAACAGTCAACCCTAATCCATCGTCACTTATCACACGAAAACGCTCATATCTTCCTCTATATTACGTAGTTTGGTCAAACCTTCCACACAAAAAACTCTCACGTAGATGAGACGCAACTGCCCATATAAAAATTTTGAGACATTTACCTTCCGACGATAGGGCTCCCCATAGGGAATAATAACGGTAAATAGTAGACACGTTGTGATTCCGATGACTAAAATTTACAAACCAAAATTTGACCGTCAGATATGATCATTATGACGAAAGATGTCTATGGTAAAAAATTCAACTAGATTCGACAACGTTAAGGGCTCGATCGAAACGGTCAACTTTTATCGGAAATAAGAAAACTGCATTTTGAAGCCCTAAACGAACTCGGATGGCCAAAAATGCCCATACATCATGGGCATAGCAATGAGTCTGACTCGTAGGGCCGTTACACTTCCGGAAATATATCACAATAGTCAATCGGACACAAAAAATCAAATTTGTAGCATAGTGAATAATAAGGGTAACAAAAATTGGTACTTAACCGACGATTTTTTCCTGTCGCTTAAGCCTTTATTTCTACTAGTGATAGAAACCGCCATGGAGAAGTAGCAAGTGTCAAGATGGTGGAGAACAAGTGTAATACTCGGTTAATTTTTGTTAAATATTTATATGTGTGTAAACCTCGGATATTTTATTGAGTTAAGTATTGCTGTTTTGATGAATTATCTGTCGGTCGATATTGGTGATTGTGACTGATTTTGTGTTACATTTCATGTGACCTTAAATTATTTGGTAAGTTAAAGTGAGGTTTGTCGGAAGATATTTTTTTGAACCTCGATGGAAAACATGATGCTAGATAATTGTGATCCCTGAAAATTTATCGAGTTAATTATGATGAGATTGTTTGAGGATTACTTTATGATCTCGATTGATAAATAAATTTTTGAGGATATTTTTAAGGTTCCGATATATTTTACTTTTGATTTTGAAGTTTGGAATCTATGAAAATTCATTTTAGATAAAGACAATAATTATGGTGTGATATGGACCATTCAAATTGGATAATGTTTCATCTGGGCCGTCAATATGCTAACTAATGAAAAATATATGTATATTTGTATATATGGAGTGAAGGTCGGTGGGAAAGCGACCGACATAAGAAATAAAAAGAAAATGAAAGAAAGAAGAGGGTAAGCTTCTAGGGGGCTCTCTTCCTCTCTAGAACTCTCACGGTCTCTCTCTCTATCTCTCGGGCTTTTCTCCGATTTTGTTTTTTCGTCTCGGAGAAGGAGGGGAGAAGGACCTGGAAGGGGACAACCTAGTTGGAGGAAGACCCCAATCATGATTCTTTCCCAAGACCATCATCCTACAACGGTTCGTTGTCCATTCACTTCATCCCAACGGTGCTGACAAGCCCTGTGATGGAGGGATGTTGATGCATGGATCGTGGTAGAGTTGTGAAAGGTAAAATTGACACTACCTATGGTAAGATCTTGAGTAACGATTGAGATACTGGATTATGAGAATTGTCCAATAGTTGTAATCGATTTTGAGATTGAGTTGAATGATTTATCATTGATTTCTTTGATTTGGATTGCTGATCTGCTTTGCAACTGTGATGGTATTTGGGAATTAGCTTATTTACTAATTCAAATAAGTTTAAGGTCAGGGTGTTACAACAAGTTACCTATTGCATGACTCCTCAAAGCTAGATTCCTAGTCTAGTACCTAAACTTGTAAGATTTAGATTGAACAATCACTACCAGAAGAAAGACTTTAGCCGAACGAAAAAAAAAAACCAGGCCGACGAATCAATTTTTCGTCGGCTAAAGTATGCTTTAGCCGACAAAATTTTCCTTCGTCGGCTAAATTATATTTTCGTCGGCTAAAGTCTGTGACTTTAGCCGACGACTTAAAACATTCTTTAACCGACGAAATTTTAATTTCGTCGGCTAAAGTTCTTTATATTCGCAGATCTGGACAGCAGCTCATCTGAGAAAAAAAAACGGAAGAAGAAAAAACGGGAGAAAAAGTTTGGGTGTTGTTGAAATCTGTCCATAATTAAGAAGTGGAGCTATATATAGGTACGTACATGTGTATATATGTTGATTTTGAGTTTTATTTGAGTTGATCGATTTTGAGTGTGATTGAATTGATAGATTTTGAGTACGTTTGATGTATATATATATGTGTGTTGATCGATTTGGTTGATGATTTGATAATATATATGAAGTTGTTGTTAATTATAAGTAGCTAGTGATATATATATATATATATATA
>NC_020497.1:5895216-5922539 GCF_000184155.1 Fragaria vesca subsp. vesca
TTTTATGTTCTGATCAATATATTGTAATGTTTCTATTTAAAAGTGAATATATGTTCTAAGTTTGTGAAATCAAAAGTTCTTATTTTGGTTTTACTGTTTCATTTGATTTGATTAGTTGCTATTAACAACTGGTTTTAGTTTTGTTGAGTTCTGTAGGATTGCTAATTCTTTGGTTTGGGTTATGTTTGATTTGAGTTCCTTGGGTAGTCAAATTAGCCCTTTTACTTGATTAGTAGAAGATCAATGTGTAGCTGCTGTTGTTACTTGCTCAGAGTTTTAAAACGTTTCGTTGAAACTTGAGAAATAGGCATATCAATAAATTTTCAAAGAAAAACTGGAACTGTAATTGAACTTCAAAAAATCATAAGTATTTATAGAAAACTCCCTTTTGTGTGATTCAAGTTCCAGATTGATCTTTAGGTTGTCTTTTACAATTATTATGAAGAGACCAACCTAAGATTCTTAGCCGAGCTATACTGTTTTTAGCCAAACAGTTCTGCTGGTCAGGAAGTTAGGCATACATTTTTTGATTTTGTTCCTTTGCTCTTGGTCTCAATGTTTGCCAAATGATTCTTGCTTGATTTGGTATGATATTATACAGATGTAGAGATTAGATTAAATAGCTTGAAGTTTTGTGCCACATATAGTTTCAGTTTTGATTTCAGATAGTTTAAATAGGCTTTTTAGCAGAAAATTTTCAGAAAATCCTGAAACTGTAGCTGAATTTTGAAAATTCATAACTAATTCAAGAAAAATCGTTTTAAAGTGATTCCAACTCTCAGATCTTCTTTAGTGTGTCTACTATACGTCTTTAGAAGAAATCAAAGTCAAATTCCTTACGGTTTTGTACAGTTTTCATTCGGAAGATTTCTGGTTCAGAAAGTTAGATTTGTGTTATTGTGTTTAAGTGAAAAGCTGTTTTGGTTAGCTATTGTATCTGAGTTGTGTCATTGTTGAGTCTTAATATGAGTTCTAAATAAAATAGAGTTGGTATATGATTGTTTAACTAATGCTTGTATCTTTTATTAGGAGCTTATTTCATGTGATCGGCAAAGGTAGGGGAAAATTGGGGAACCTCTATGATTGTTTTATATGTTGTTTCAATAGGTTTTGCTTGTCTGAAACGTTTGTTTCTTTACTGTAAATTATTTATATGATTTATTTCAATGTATAGATGCTATATAAGGTTTGAGGAAACGGTGGTACTATGTAAAAATCACTTTGGGGTAAAGAAGTTAAGATTGAAACTTTTGTGTACGTAGTTTAGTCCTTGTCCTTGGAGATGCCATATCTCATGCATGATACCCGTGTGAATGCGTGAGAATGCGTAAGAATACGCGATTAGTATATGTGAAAAGAGTGGCATTGGTGAAAGAGGAATGGATAAGATGACTAACAAAATGAGAATGTGAGATTGAGTGAGAGGTAGTTCATATAAATGAATAGCTTAAATCACCCTAGTGGTAAAATATATGGTATGAGACATGTAGACTTAGTCTATTCGGCTATATGAACTACATGGAGTATATAGTAGATGCATTTATTCATTTTACTAAAGTTGTTTATGATCTGCTTTGTTTGAAGAGGTTTTTGCCTCCTGCTGAGATATTTGTGCTCACCCCTTAAACTATTGTGCATGTAATTAACAAGTTGAGTTTCTTTTAAGAATGCTATCATATTGTAATATGTGTGACTTTTGCTTCCGTAGAATAAGATTTAGACTCTAGTTAGTCTACTCTTGTAACTTTTGGTTTGAGAATCTATTCTAATAAAGAATAAATTTTAGTTTCCTGTTCAGTTGTTCTTTTCCAATTTCTTTCATATTCTAATTATGGAAAATCTATTTCATAGTTAGAATATGAGTTACACCTCAAAAAAAAAAATCCAAAAAAATCAGGGTGTAACACATGATTTTCTCAGAAGGTTTGAGCAAGCATGTAAATTTTTCTCTTATCTATATAAAATTATCCAAATTGAGAGGTAGTGTGTGAAATGTTCATAAACTTTTTTTGTTTTGTGGGAAAAACAAAATGGGGTTGGAATTGACACACTTTATAAACTGGGCCGGAGGATAAAAACTGTAATGTATACGTATCAGGGTCGTACGCTTGGAACAAAAAGGTTCGTCGTACAATTTCGGCGATTACAAAAATCAAGGAGTATATCCCTTTCCCGTAATGTCTTTGAAGAAGGATCCACCCAAAATGAATGGGAAGACTGGAGTAGTCTCTTCATTAGCCGGAAGGACCACATAAAAAAAAACGGTGAAGTCCATCCGAACCGTCCAATGAAGAATAAAGAGCAGAGCAAAGCGCCAAGACAATCGAAGAAGAAAGAAAACGTGAAAAGAGGGCAAATCAGTCAATACAGGTAAAATGACACAAATGTAAAAAAGGAACAAAAGCAAGGATAGAAGGGCACCGTTCACGTGAACAATAATCACCCCCTATCCGCTTAATATATAGAGATAAGGTTATAAAAATTGACATAAAGTAAAAATTTACAACTGAGGAGGTTTGAAGAATTTTCCTAAGAAGAAGAGTCCCCCATTTTCTCACAGTTCTCCTTAAATAGAGTAGCAATTGCCTTGAGAGGATATTTTCTGCGGGCAATTGCGCCTGAAGTTTCAGTCATGTCTAAATCAACCACTTTTGCACCATGAGGCAAAGCCCAATCAAACTTATGCACAATATTTGCCAACGCAAGCTCTTCAAGAACCATAGCAAACTGAATTCCAGGACAACCCCGTCTGCCAGCACCAAATGGAATTAGTTCGGAGTTATTCCCTTTATAATCTATGGTACTATTCAAGAACCTTTCTGGTATGAACTGCTCCGGATCTGTATATGATGCAGGATCTTTTCCAAGCGCCCATGCATTAACCATAACTTGGGTATTAGCATTGATGTTGTAACCTTTAATTTTCACATCTTTGTTGCACATCCTAGGCAATAATAACGGAAATGGTGGATGTAACCGAAAAGTCTCTTTAGTTATTGCCTTCAAGTAATGCATTTTAACTAAATCTTCCTCCGTGACATTCTTTTTATTTCCAACAATTTCCCTTACTTCATTTTGCAATTTCCTCATCACCTGTGGATTTCTTAAAAGTTCAGACATTGCCCACTCTAGGGCGGTAGATGTTGTATCAGTGCCAGCCACAAAGATATCCTACAAAAACATTTGGTCGTTTAAAATACTTGTAACAATAGTAGTTATTTTAGCAGCTCAATTGTTTACTAGCTGATGTTTAGTTTATTCTTCAATCTGTCAATTCATTTATATATATACAAGGTCCTTTTAATAAGAGATCTCTATTTTTTGTTATTTTTAAGGATAGACCCACACTATTAGATCTGTTTTTTAATGGGCTTGAATGACTGAGATTAAAACAAAAAATTTAATACTTATGTCAAATCTACACCGTTCAAGATCATTAAAAATAAATCATACATTTGGATGACTTAACGATCACCAAATTTTCTGAAAATTTGCAGAAATGATCTACTCATATAGGTACAAACTGAACGGTAGAGATGTGATTTATTAATCGGGAAGTTTGTCAAATACCCTATCCCTAGAAATGAACAAAAAAATGATCCCTCATTAGAAGGGCTATATATATAAGAAAAAATAATAATAAATGCACGCGTTAGCTTGACATTTTTTCACGCGCACCTGCTAGATGTAGTATAAATATATTCTGTTGAGTTAATAGCTGATAAAAAAAGAACAAAAGATTGGAGCATATGGAGTTCATTTCTATTTTCAATTTCAAAAAGAAAATATATAAAAGTTTATGATTTTAGAAAAAAATTAAATATTTTTCTCTAGCCTTCTAGTACTGTTCTAGAAGGAAGATAAAGGTTTTTAAAGAACTTATTGTCTTATTAATATCCACACACCCCTACGGATATGCACACAAGCATCATTCTCAACAAATTCAAATGACGACTTTCAATAATGCGACGTGAATTGAAATTAAAAAGAAACTTTGTTAACAGTGTTAGAATACATGCATAATAATACGACGTGGATGATCGGATTAAAATATTGTATATTAGTTATTCGGTTCACTTGCACTTTAGTACGTAGAAGATTTTTCAGAAAACTTGTGCTTGGTAAATATATGACGACACACAACTCAGAATAAATGATTAAACAACATTGTTAGTTACATACCAGGATGATAGCCTTGATGCTAACTCGATCAATAGGATAACCAAGTGCATTTTCTTTCTGAACCGAAAGCAAAACATCCACAAAATCTTTTTCGTCCTCGTGATTATCATCATCATTTCCATTGTTTGATTTATCCATATGCTCTTGAATAATCATATCCATGAAGCCATCCACCCTCTTAGCCAGATCGTCTAGTTTTGCATCCAAACCATTCACACGGGTGAACCAAGCAAGCCATGGGATATAGTCACCAATGTTGACCCTTGTGAACATCTGTGACAGCTCTGTAGAAAGCTCCATAAACATCCTCCCACGACCTTCCGCCCGATCACTATACTTCCTACCTAGAGCAACTCTACAAATAACATCATTAGTAAGCTTTGTAAACATTTCGCTTAAATCTAAAACCGATGATGACGAGGAGGAGGAGGAGGGGGAGGAGATTGTTTCAGTACTACATGACTGTTCAATGTTGCTCATCATGAGCTTCGTTTCCTCTAGTCTCACAGAACCAAAAGAACGAACTCTTTTGTAGCTCAACAGATTTAAGACGCATATACTTCTCACTTGCCTCCAATACTCACCGTAAGGCGCCCCCACGATGTCCCTATAATTGTACACTACCTTCTCGAAGATGATAAGCTTGGGTCTGTCAGAGAAGGCGAGGTCATGGGTTTTGAAGATCTCGGAGACAGCCTCGGTCGACGAGACGATAAGGACCAGCCTGCTTCCGAAATGAAGGAGCATTAGATCAGGGCCATAGCGTTGTGCTAGGGTTTGAAGAGAGCGGTGTGCGAGCAACCCTATTTGGTGGAGATTTCCAATCACGGGCAGTTTTGGTGGAGATGGTGGTGCAGATGGTGATTTGGTATGAGAAGAAGACCATCTGTAAAACAGAATGATGAATATGGCAAGAGGAAGTAAATATCTGAGCGAAAAGGGTTGCAACAGGACTGGTGAGAAGGTTTCATTTAGTTTGAGTTCCAGCATTGGGAGGAGATTTGCCATTTTCTTCATGACCCGTGATCGATTTATATAAGACGTGTTCATTGTCTTTGCAGACACGTGTTCGTTGTCAGTTAACTATTGAGAATCTATGTCGATGTACTTGGGTGGATTTCTTTAATACGTGGTCAATTATTGTGTCTTAAAAAGAAAATATCCACGGCCTCTATTCATATATTTACTGTATACTATATCTTGATATTATCCAAAGCGCTACGATGTTGTTCCGAATTTGCCCTTACACTGTCTGGTTTTAGCTCTACGCTGTTGTACAAAAATTGACAGGTGTTAGCATAACATTTTTATTTTTATTTAAAAAATTATTGATGCATACACATCACGTGGCTCGTGCGACCACCTAATTACACACGGAAACGCGTCACCTTTTTTCTAACTCATTTTTGCTGAAAAGAAAATTGAAAAAACAAATTGGATTTCCTATCTCCGATCAAACCACCATGTCTTTTATGAGGCTATTTAAATGAGTTGTTTTCTTAAATTTTGGATACCGTTCATCTGATACTTGCGGTTACAACTTTATTCTGAATTTTCGTGTCTCGAGTTTCAAAAATATCAGGATTATATTTGTGACACTCATTGCGACCTTTATATTCGTAGATGGATCAGTTGGCACTGTTATAAAGGTCGCTAATTGAATAATTTGAAAGACATTTTCATCCAATGATTCAAATCACTAGTCATGATGTGATAACCCGGAATTTTAATATGTATATATATATATATATCTATTTATTTGTTGATATATATACACTTAGTATATGCAGAAATTAATTTAGTTTTATTTAATTTTACTTTGGGTTAAGTAGGAGTGTGTTCAGCCCATAACTCAACACCATAACCTAATACCCAAATTTACCCAATTAACCCAAAAAAACCCAGAAACAGATTTAGGAAATTTACCGTAGAAAGTCGCTCTAGTTTGTTGACCTCTAAACTCGAAGCTTTGTCCTCTCTTCTTCACTGCCTTCTTCTTCTTCCTTCTGACCAAATGTTGCCCAATCCGAAACCTTACCGCCATGAAACCCAGAAACCGTCGTAGAAAAGCTTAAACAATAGAAACCGCCTTGGAGAAGTAGCAAGTGTCAAGGTGGTGGAGAACAAGTTACCTATTGGGTGACTCCTCAAAGCTAGATTCCTAGTCTAGTACCTAACATGTAAGGTTTAGATTGAACAATTCAATTTTGCTTCCTTTGATCTTGTCTTGGACGCCAAGTTCTACCCTTTTTCCAGACACTATAAATATGATTGAGTTCTGTAGATTTTTTGAGGTTTTCATAAGCCTTTCCTGCTTAGATAGAGAGAGAGAGAGAGAGAGAGAGAGAGAGAGAGAGAGAGAGAGAAGAGAAACTGGTGTTGTAGGACATTGGTAGAAGAACTCAGGTTTGATAATCTTTTATGTTCTGATCAATTGAATGTTTCTATTTAAAAGTGAATATATGTTCTAAGTTTGTGAAATCAAAAGTTCTTATTTTGGTTTTACTGTTTCATTGATTTGATTAGTTGCTATTAACAACTGGTTTTAGTTTTGTTGAGTTCTGTAGGATTGCTAATTCTTTGGTTTGGGTT
This sequence comes from Fragaria vesca subsp. vesca, assembly GCF_000184155.1. Lineage (NCBI taxonomy): Eukaryota > Viridiplantae > Streptophyta > Magnoliopsida > Rosales > Rosaceae > Fragaria > Fragaria vesca. Next base: position 5,901,991 of record NC_020497.1, read on the forward strand.
ATGTTTGATTTGAGTTCCTTGGGTAGTCAAATTAGCCCTTTTACTTGATTAGTAGAAGATCAATGTGTAGCTGCTGTTGTTACTTGCTCAGAGTTTTAAAACGTTTCGTTGAAACTTGAGAAATAGGCATATCAATAAATTTTCAAAGAAAAACTGGAACTGTAACTGAACTTCAAAAAATCATAAGTATTTATAGAAAACTCCCTTTTGTGTGATTCCAGTTCCAGATTGATCTTTAGGTTGTCTTTTACAATTGTTATGAAGAGACCAACCTAAGATTCTTAGCCGAGCTATACTGTTTTTAGCCAAACAGTTCTGCTGGTTAGGAAGTTAGGCATACATTTTCTGATTTTGTTCCTTTGCTCTTAGTCTCAATGTTTGCCAAATGATTCTTGCTTGATTTGGTATGATATTATACAGATGTAGAGATTAGATTAAATAGCTTGAAGTTTTGTGCCACATATAGTTTCAGTTTTGCTTTCAGATACTTTAAAGCTTTTTAGCAGAAAATTTTTAAAAAATCCTGAAACTGTAGCTGAATTTTGAAAATTCATAACTAATTCAAGAAAAATTATTTTAAAGTGATTCCAACTCTCAGAGCTTCTTTAGTGTGTCTACTACATGTCTTTAGAAGAAATCAAAGTCAAATTCCTTACAGTTTTGTCCAGTTTTCAGTCGGAAGATTACTGGTTCAGAATGTTAGTTTTGTGTTATTGTGTTTAAGTGAAAAGTTGTTTTGGTTAGCTACTGTATCTGAGTCTTAGTGTCATTGCTAAGTCTGAGTTCTAAATGAAATAGAGCTGGTATATGATTGTTTAACTAATATGCTTGTATCTTTTATTAGGAGCTTATTTCAGGTGATCGGCAAATGTAGGAGAAAATTGGGGAACCTCTATGATTGTTTTATATGTTGTTTCAATGGTGTTTGCTTGTCTGAAACGTTTGTCTCTTTACTGTAAATTATTTATATGATTTATTTCAATGTATAGATGCTATATAAGGTATGTGGAAATGGTGGTACTATGTATAGAACACTTTGGGGGTAAAGAAGTTAAGATTAAAACTTTTGTGTAGTTTAGTCTTTGTTCTCGGAGATACCATATCACACGATGTCCGTGTGAATGTGCGAGAATGCGTAATAATACACGATTAGTATGGGTTGAAAGGGCGGGATTGGCGAAAGAGGAATTGATAAGATGACTAGCAAAATGGGAATGTGAGATTGAGTGAGAGGTAGTTCATATAAATGAGTAACCTAAGTCACCTTTGTGGTAAAATATATGGTATGAGACATGTAGACATAGTTTATTCGGCTATATGAACTACATGGAGTATATAGTAGATGCATTTATTCATTTTACTAAAGTTTATGATCTGCTTTGTTTGAAGAGGTTTTTGCCTCCTAGCTACTAAGATGTTTGTGCTCACCCCTTAAACTATTGTTCAGGTAAAGAATAAGTTGGATTTCTCTTAAGGATGCTATCATATTGTAATATGTGTGACTTTTGCTTCCGTAGAATAAGATTTAGACTCTAGTTAGTCTACTCTTGTAACTTTTGGTTTGAGAATCTATTGTAGTAAAGAATAAATTTTAGTTTCATGTTCAGTTGTTTTTTTCCAATTTCTTTCATAATATTCTAATTATGGAAAATCTATTTCATAATTAGATTATGAGTTACACCTTAAAAAAAAATTCCAAAAAAATTGGGGTGTGACACATGATGTTCTCCGAAGTTTTGAGCAAGCCTGTAAATTTTTCTCTTATCTATATAAAATTATCCAAATTGAGAGGTAGTGTGTGAAACTTTTTGAAACTTTTTTCGATTTGTGGGAAAAACAAAATGGGGTTGGAATTGACACACTTTATAAACTGGGTTGACGGATAAAAACCGTAACGTATACGTATCAGGGTCGTATGCCTAGAACAAAAGGTTCGTCATACAATTTCGGCGATTACAAAAATCAAGGAGTATATCCCTCTCCTGTAATGTCTTTGAAGAAGGATCCACTCGGAATGAATGGGAAGACTGGAGTAGTCTCTTTATTAGCCGGAAGGATCACCGGAAAAAAAACGGCGAAGTCCATCCGAACTGTCCAAAGAAGAATAAAGAGGATAGCAAAGTGCCAAGGCAATCGAAGAAGAAAGAAAGCGTGAAGAGAGGGCAAATCAGTCAATACAGGTAAAATGACACTGATGCAAAAAAAGAACAAAAGCAAGGACAGAAGGGTGACGACACTGTTCATGTGAACAGTAATCACCCCCTATCCGCTTAATATATAGAGATAAGGTTATAGAAATAGACATAAAATAAAAATTTACAACTTCGGACAAAAGAGGAGGTTTGAAGAATTTTCCTAAGAAGAAGAATCCCCCATTTTCTCATAGTTCTCCTTAAATAGAGTAGCAATTGCCTTGAGAGGATATTTTCTGTGGGCAATTGCGCCTGAAGTTTCAGTCATGTCTAAATCAACTACTTTTGCACCATGAGGCAAAGCCCAATCAAACTTGTGCACAATATTTGCCAACGCAAGCTCTTCAAGAACCATAGCAAACTGAATTCCAGGACAACCCCGTCTACCAGCACCAAATGGAATTAGTTCGGAGTTATTCCCTTTATAATCTATGGTACTATTCAAGAACCTTTCTGGTATGAACTGCCCCGGATCTGTATATGATGCAGGATCTCTTCCAAGAGCCCATGCGTTAACCAAAACTTGGGTATTAGCGTTGATGTTGTAACCTTTAATTTTCACATCTTTGTTGCACATCCTAGGGAGTAATAACGGAAATGGTGGATGTAACCGAAAAGTCTCTTTAGTTATTGCCTTCAAGTAATGCATTCCAACTAAATCTTCCTCCGTGACATTCTTTTTATTTCCAACAATTTCCCTTACTTCATTTTGCAATTTCCACATCACCTCTGGATTTCTTAAAAGTTCAGACATTGCCCACTCTAGGGCGGTAGATGTTGTATCAGTGCCACCCACAAAGATATCCTACAAAAACATTTGGTCGTTTAAAATACTTGTAACAATAGTAGTTATTTTAGCAGCTCAATTGTTTAGCTGATGTTTAGTTGATTCTCCAATTTGTCAATTCATTTTATATATATATATATATATATATATATAAGAAAAAACAAATAAAATAAACACACGCGTGAGCTTGACATTTTTCCACGCGCACATGCTAGATGTAGTATAAATATATTCTGTTGAGTTAATAGCTGATAAAAAAGAGAACAAAAGATTGGAGCATATGGATCGTTCATTTCTATTTTCAATTTCAAAAAGAAAATATATAAAAGTTTTCGATTTTAGAAAAAAATTAAATATTTTTCCCTAGCCTTCCAGTACTGTTCTAGAAGGAAGATAAAGGTTTTTAAAGAACTTATTGTCTTATTAATATCCACACACCCCTACGGATATGCACACAAGCGTAATTCTCAACAAATTAAAGTGACGACTTTCAATAATGCGATGTGAATTAAAATTGAAAAGAGACTTTATTAACGGTATTAGAATGCATGCATGATAATACGACGTGGATGACCGGATTAAAATATTACATATTAGTTATTCAGTTCACTTGCACCTTGGTATGTAGAAGATTTTTCGGAAAACTTGTGCTTGGTAAATATATGACACACAACTCAGAAGAAGTGATTAAACAACATTGTTAGTTACATACCAGGATGATAGCCTTGATGCTAACTCGATCAATAGGATAAGCAAGTGCATTTTCTTTCTGAACTGAAAGCAAAACATCCACCAAATCCTTTTCGTCCTCGTTATCATCATCATCGTTTCCATTGTTTGATTTATCCATATGCTCTTGAACAACCATGTCCAAGAAGCCATCGAACCTCTTAGCCAAATCATCTAGTTCTGCATCCAAACCATTCACACGGGTGAACCAAGCAAGCCATGGGATATAGTCACCAATGTTGACCCTTGAGAAGATCTCTGAGAGCTCTGTAGAAAGCTCCATAAACATCCTCCCACGACCTTCCGCCCGATCACTGTACTTCCTACCTAGAGCAACTCTACAAATGACATCATTAGCAAGCTTTGTAAACATTTCGCTTAAATTTAAAACCGATGATGATGACGAGGAGGAGATTGTTTCAGTACTACACGACTGTTCAATGTTGCTCATCATGAACTTCGTTTCCTCTAGTCTCACAGAACCAAAAGAAAGAACTCTTTTGTAGCTCAACAGATTTAAGACGCATATACTTCTCACTTGCCTCCAATACTCACCGTAAGGCGCCCCCACGATGTCCCTATAATTGTACACTACCTTCTCGAAGATGATAAGCTTGGGTCTGTCAGAGAAGGCGAGGTCATGGGTTTTGAAGATCTCTGAGACAGCCTCGGTCGACGAGACGATAAGGACCGGCCTGCTTCCGAAATGAAGGAGCATTAGATCAGGGCCATAGCGTTGTGCTAGGGTTTGAAGAGAGCGGTGAGGCAGCAACCCTACTTGGTGGAGATTTCCAATCACAGGCAGTTTTGGTGGAGATGGTGGTACAGACGGTGATTTGGTATGAGAAGAAGACCATCTGTAAAACAGAATGAGGAAAATGACCAGAAGTAGTAAATATCTGAGGCCAAAGAGTGGCAGCAGGACTGAGAAGGTTTCATTTAGTTTGAGTTCCAGCATTTGGAGGAGATTTGCCATCTTCATCTCTATATATGACTCTAAGCCGATCAATGTACTTGGGTGTGAGAGAGGATCGATGATCGATTTATAAGACCTGAACATCTAGATCTAGTCTACGTGGCCATGCTCATTGTCAGTTTATGATGGATCTGTTTCATTTTGGCGACATGCAATACGTGGTCAATTAACTATTCATTGCCTCTAAAAAATATTATTCGTTGTCTGTATTCATTTATTTGGATCCAATTCGAGAGATGCTCTTGTATTCTTGTAATCGAAAAAAAAACAAATCGAGATACTCTCATTGTTAAATATTACATAGCACATCAATGAAGGCGTCTTTCTTGTATGTACAAGGCAACATTTGTTTATGACCTAATTAGCATGGTTAGAAGTTAGAACACATTTATAAGATAATTCTAGTATGCAGCACGGCATGCTACGCGGATTCCACTAGAAGCCAAGTTAGCTGATGTCATCAAGAGCTTTTTTAGAAAACATAACTGGGAAACCTTCCCACCAGTTTTACTTTTAGTTAATATATTTATGTCTTGTTTTTACCTTTAGTAATTTTAAAAAATTGATGGAGCATGGTGGACCTATAAGTTTGAATTTGTTTATTTGTCATAATGCAAATATATAAATCTATCCTCTTTTACTCAAAGGTAAACAATTAAATTTCATCTTCAATAGGAGAATCAATTTGTACCAGGTTAGATTACATATCAGAAGTTAGACAGTCCTTTGCAGGAAGAAAGAGAAAAATTAAGAAACTAAAAGAACTTCGATCTAAGCTTCATAAAAGTACGAAAAACTACTGGGATATTATCTATCGGATCCAGAAAAGGATCTATCAAGCAGAAGAAGAAGCCAAAATTCTCAAAGAAACATTTGAAGAAGATCGAAAACCTCTTGATTATTTGAGCATCGGTTAGATCCGCCCTAGTTGGTATTAGAGCCTGCTTGGCTCAAAAGCAGGTGAGAGAAAAAGGCTTATGTCACAGAGTTGGCTTCTCTTGACTAACAAGAGAGAATCCAAACTTAAAAATTATCAGTCTTATTATACTGCAAAAGGAACTGATAAGGGGAAAGTGTGCTTTCATACAAGGCATATTCAAGAAAATCAATACTCCATTGAATACGTTTGTAGAGTATTAAATACTCTCTATAACGAACATATTCATCTCCAACGAGAAATCGGAGTAGAAGAGCTTGATCCATCAAGACCAAACTTAATCGAGTTCCTAGATCATTTATCTTGGGATAAAATTTCTGAAAAAATTACAGAACAACTCGAGAGATTTAATCTATGGATTAATCAACTTGAAGAAATAAATTCAAAAATTGCTAGCCTTGAAATCAAACTAGAGTATCTCAAAGAAAAGCAATATCTATTAGATATTGAAAGAAAGTTAGTCCGCACTAAGAATCTTGCAAACAATATACATCAACAAGCAGTGGAACTAAGAAATACTCAAGAAAACTTGAAAAAGCTTTTAGAAACTCTAATCTCCAAAATATGATGAATCAAAGAGTAGATCTAAAAGTAAAACATGAAGATGTTAAAGCTATTGGCTTTCATCGACTACAGAAAAACTTGCTGAAAATGTGGAAGCAATAATTCATCAGCAAAATTATAATATCGCTTATCTCCAAGAGATAGGTATTGACCTCGAAATTCAGTTTCGAGAGTTACATAACAAAATCTGAAATCTACAAAAGATTGTAGAAAAGATGAAGGAAGGAAGGAGAAAGTTATGAAAGGATAGATGAAGAATCACTAGCTCAAAATGTAGCCAGTAAAATCATCATAAATTCTCTGCCCCCACCTATGGGAGAAAGTAGGCTAAGGTTTAGTGAACCAAAGCTACTTGAATGGAAATCATCATCGAAGAAATCTACAAACAAGAGAGATATGAAGATACTGAGTAGAATCCTTAGTAAAAGAAGCACAGTTCCAGTACAGTTAATAAACACTCAAGAATTTGAGTATAATGAAATCGAATCTAGTGTGCGAGAAACATCGGCTCCTAGATTTAAATTCAATGAGATCTATAAGAAATGATCTTTCATTATGGATTCTCACATATTCAAGATACTTGAATTAACTGTTCCAGCCACAGGTGGTGAAACAGATATCAGATTGATAACTCCAAAGGAAGTAAGTGAAGCTTTCCAGAAAAAATATTCCTATATTCATATTGGAGCAGTCCAAGTAGGAATAAAACTCTTAGCCAGAGATGGAATTGATTGTTCTGTTCTATGTGTCTTACAAGACGATAGAATAACATATTTCAAGAAAAGTCTGTTAGAAACACTAGAAGCTTCCTTGTGCAACCAAGTTGCATATTTTAATGTGTTTCCAAATTTCACAACACATCTCAGAGATGCTGCTCACTGTTTGAGATTGAGAATTAAGACAGATGAGATTTCTATGAAAAAGGGAATGATGGAACTTGCGATAGATTATCGAATCTATTACAAGTTGATGAGCTCAAATGTAACTCCTAATACCAGGTTTCTAAATAGCCCTGGGATTACTACATCTGTTCTCACCAATCCGAAAAATAATTCTCACCAAAAACATGTCACAAAATGGCATGAAGTAACATTCCCAAGAGAATGGAATTTGACCCCTCATGTTAAACAACTTGAAAGTACCAATGCTTCAATTTATGAAGACATGGGAGGAAAAATAAGCTTACAATTTCATAGGCATTCATTTGCTAATTATGAAGAAGCTAGTTCCTCTGGAACTAAGTCAATTTTTCAGGAAAAGGCTTTCGAGGAAGAAGATACTAAAAGACATATGAAAATGCTTAGAGCAGGAGAATTAAAAGGATTGTATGCACAAGCTGAAACTTGTGAATCCATAGAAGAATTAGAGAGAATCATGAATGAAATCTCTCAAATTCAACTTGGAAAGGATAAGAGGAAGATTCTTCCTTATTAAGCAGCAAAAGAAGAACCAGGTTCATCTTCTATGGATACGAATGGTGGAGAGAGGCAAGCTCCTCTAGAAAGTGGTCATACCATAGTACAGAACATTACAAACAATCCAATTAAGATCATTCGAGAAAAGAATATCAAACTTCCAAAAGGACAAGCTCCTACAGGAAGAAATGGAGAACGAAATTCTCAGAAGTATATCCCTACAGAACCCAAATGGGGACAATCAGTGTCCGAAAGAGGGGTTTATCTGGATTTAGACTAGGTAGGAGATAAAAGAAAGACAATAGATAACTGGGTTGCTAGTTTAAAGCTAACTCAGGCTCTAGTGTTATCAAAATATGCCTACGAGGATGCTCATGCATATTATGAGTCAACCTTAACTGGAATAGTCCATAAGTGGTATCAGTCTTATTGGGCAGTTCTAAATGGCCTAATTGGGCAGTCAAGTTAGCTCAGAGTAATAGTCGTTTAGATTTCGCAATGCCTATCTATGCACAATTTTGTGGAGATATCACTGGGCATAATGAGCAATCTAAAGAGCGAGCAAAAGCAAATATTTATAAATTGAGTATTTGTAACATGAGATATTTTGAGGAAAACACCAATGAGTTTCAAAACTACTATTGCACTATAGGAGACATTGAGAATGATGATCTCATCAGGACATATTATCGGAAGTTGCCAGAACCCTGGAATGACGCAGTAGCACAATCATTGGAAGAAAACCCTATTCAGTATTTTACTGTAGAAGAAATAGCTGAAAGAGTTAGGAATCTCCTAAGAAAGCAGTGCACAGAGAATATAAAATCTAAAACTGCGAAGAAACAACTCAGGAGAGTTGAAAATATGTCCAAAAATACTGGATACTCCAACACAATGGGGATGTCATATTCCTAGAGAAAGAAAATCCAGAAAGAAGTTCTCTAGCCGCAAGCATGGCGGAAAATTTGCTTCTAAAAAGAAGTATAAGTTCAGAAAAAGTTCTGAATATAAGAAAGGACAATCTTCTCAAACTTCTCCTAGAAAGAGATTTTTCAAAAAAAAGAAAAAGACAAATTCTTCTTCCAGAGAAGTAAAGAAATGCAGATGTTGGCTTTGTAAGGCAGAGGGACATTACGCAAATGAGTGTCCTAAAAAGGACAAAAAGACTTCTAAAGCCTTAATTGCTAAATATGATGAAGCAATAAAATATGCTAATCTAAAAAGCTTTGAAGTTGTATATTCTGATGAAGAGAATGAATCAGTATATTCTCTTGAGTTACCATTAGAAAGCGAGACAGAAAGTGCTTCATAAAGTTCTAAAGAAGAAGAAGAAGATATAGATATCGTCCTATGTTTTTATTACAGATATAAAATTGGAAGGAAGAAACCTCTAATATTATCAGTACCTTCCATCCCAATCTGGGAAAATTTACATGTGACTATTGCAAATGTGATGATAATAATACAATTTTCATGTACTGTGAAAGTACAGGAGAAACTTATCATCGAGAATGCTTTATTGCAGAACTCAGAAGAAAAACTAAGGATAATGAGGCTCATATCCTGGTAGAAGAGGAATATAAGGTATTCCATAAAAAACAATACGAGCAGTATCTTGAAGAGGATATAAAAACGATGAAGTTTGTCACTTCATTAAGCCAGAACAAGGAAATAAAAGAGTCTCTTGATTCTCTTAATTCCACAACTTCTGTGACAAGTGTCAATCCAATAATTGGTATGACAAGTGTCAATCCGCCTGATTCCATAATTGTTGTGAGACGGGCCAATCATTTCACAGAATTACTTGACGCTCCAAAAAATCAAGAGCGAGTGATGCCAGTCCAGACAAGCATATATAGTAATTATATTACTATAAGACTGAAGTTTCCCAATTACAAGAAGTATCATCTACATGCATTTGTAGATAGTGGTTCAGGGTACTCTCTTGCTAAAATATATGCAATCCCTGAAGAATATTGGGAAAAATCTCTAAGAATAATTACTAGAATTGCAATGGAAGAAAATAAAATAATCATGGATACAATGGCCCGAAATGTCAAAGTTTCCTTAGGAGGAGGAAATTTTATCATCAAGATCCTTTGGCAGTGTGAAGGCCAGACAGCTGATTTGCTTATTGGAAATGACTTTCTTCTTCAACAAACAATAGTTCAAACACCAGAAATGATTGGGTTTGAGAAAAATCAAAAATTCTATTGGAAATCTCGATTAACAGACGTGGTGTGCGTTACAAGTAAAGGATTTACAGACCAATATCAGAAGTCACCAGCGAAGAGTGATGATTATAAGCCAATTTTAAAGCCAGTTTTGTTGCTACAAAAGCAGCTTAAAGGTCATAGTGAGATATTGGTGAAATGAAACAACAAGTTCAGAATACTCTGAAATCAGAGGAAAATTCTGAATATCAAATTTATGATGATGAGAGTTCTGATGGAGAGGAAGAATACATCAGAGGGCATAACTTAAAGGTATATGCTAATAAAGTAGAACAAAAGAAAATACCAACTCTCACAGAAATAGAAAATTTGCTGAAACCAGTAATCAGTGAAGATCCTCAGCTATATTGGGAAAGAGACCCAATATATTGTCAGCTAAAAATGCATGATACAAATATTATTTGCCATGTTAAGGCAATCCCTCATTATATGGAAGAAGACAGAAAAGAAATGGAAAATCAGATCCAAGAGCTTTTGGAAAAGAAGTTAATCAAGCCTTGAAACTGTCCTCATCATGCCCCAGCTTTCTTGGTAAGAAATCATGTAGAACAATTAAGAGGAAAAACAAGAATGGTGATTGATTACAGGGATGTGAATAAAAAGACCGTTTAAAGACGGTTATCAGATTGCTCAAGTGAGAGTTCTCATCAACAACCTTAAAGGAGCAAAGATCTTTTCTAAGTTTGATGCAAAATCAGGTTTTTGGCATGTTAAAATGCATCCTGATTCCATTACTTTGACAGCCTTTGGAACTCCTCAAGGGCATTATGAATGGTTAGTTATGTCATTTGGTTTTAAGCAAGCTCCGTCTATTTTCCAAAGAAAAATGGATAATATTTTCAAGCCTGACTCAGATTTTTGCATAGTTTATATAGATGACATTCTTGTCTTCTCTAGAACTATGAATGAACATTTAAAGCACCTAGAACAGGTGTGTAAACTTATTGTCCAAAAGGGAATCATCTTTAGACATAAGAAGATTCACCTTATAAAGGGAGAAATTTATTTCCTTGGCATTCATGTTAAGAATGGAGAGATTCGTCTCCAAGAACACATTGTTAAGAAAATCAGCCAATTTTCAGACAATATCCCAGATGCAAAATCTCTGCAGAGATTTTTGGGAGTTGTTAATTTTACGAGAGATTTTATTCCTCAAATCAGTGGTCTCACTGCACTTCTCTCTCCAAAAACAAGTTCTAAAAAGAAATTGTCTTTCACAGAAGATGACGGTAATACTGTCAGAAAGATTAAAGAATTAACAAAAAATCTTCCTTCTTTACAGTTACCTGAAAAAGGAGATTTGTTCATCTTGCAAACTGATGCAAATGATTTTTATTGGGCAGGAGTTGTTTTAGCTGTTGCTCCAGATACAAATCATGAAAAAATTTGCAAATTTTTATCAGGAAAGCTTAATGCAGCAGAGTTAAATTATTCTACTGGAGACAAGGAAGTCATTACCTTAATTAAAAGCATTAAGGGTGCTAAAGCATTCTTAGGAAAAAAATTGTAGTAAGAACTGATAACAAAAGAATGAAAAATTTCAAAAACTACAAATTAACTAATGTTGCTGATAGAGAAAAAGTTCTGAGATGGCAAATGTTTTTAACTCAATATGAATATGATGTTGAAATGGTTGCAGGTGGTAAAAACTATTTGTCTGACACGCTCACAAGAGAAATGGCGATGTTTGAAAGAGAAGGTCACAATTCAAGAAGCCGGACACCGATATCAGAGGAGAAGAAGCTTTGGGAAAGATACAAGAGCGGTGATAAAACAGTAGGACCTCTCCATGACGGACCAGATTATCAATACATTGTTTCTTATGAAGCTGCTGAGTCAAGCCAGCCTTCAGAAAGAATAAAGCCGAGAGTAGATCACGGGTGGGATGAGATTTCAGACCATTCTAAAAAAGATGCAGATCAACCTGTTACTTATGATGAAGAAAAACTCGCAGATGAGTTTTTGCTGTGTCCAAAAGGAACAGCCTCAACTGATCGGTCTCAAGGTAAAAGACCGGCTATCCCGTCTCAAACGGCAGACAGTAAAGACAAATCAAGTCCGTTTATGGCTGCTGTTTTGCCAAAAAACAGAAGAGACCCTTATAGGGCAAATAAACTACCTATAGTTACTGGGAAGAAGGTTGTTCATGATCAGCCTTTAAAGATATTTCAAAAACCAGTTTTCAGGACAGAAAGGCTATTTGCCTTTAAGCAGAAGATTATTATTGATAATATTTTGCATGCTTTTTTTGAGGAGAATGAAGCTCACTTGCTTCAAACACTTAAAGTGTTAACAGAAGAATTGTATGGATTCCATACGAAAGAGAAGAGTGTACGAGTAGAAAATCAAGCACGAAATTCTAAGGTTCTCTACCTTGAAAATCCTGAAAGTGCTAAAATCCCAATGTTAGCACTAAAAGAATCTGAATGGTATAGTTTTCATAATCTCTTAGATGAAGGTAAAGATGTTCTCTCAAGAACATTATCAGCAGTCCCTAGCCCATATTATGGGAGATATTTGGTTGATGTTCAAGCAGAACATCCCCAAAAACACAAGTTGTGGCTTGTGGAAAATGGTTTTGTTTATAATCTTTGGACAAAAACTAATGAAGATTTGAAATGATTCTCATATATAATATCTGAAGCTGTCAAGAACATTAGACCTGATGGATGTATTTTAAGGTTAAAATTCATTTCAACTCCTCCAGAGTGGACAGTGGTAGATGGATAGACGAATTATATCTCTCCATATCATTATGTCAGGTTAATCCAAAGTCCAGTTCAAAAACCAGCCGTTGCAGGTGGCAATGGTAGATCAAATCAAAGCATCCCATGGATGAAAGCTACGGCTATAGCTATTATCAAAGACGTGGTTATAAGAGACTATGATTCAAGTCTTTTAGCAAGTGAAGAAAAAATAATGGTCACTTGCTATAATCACCCTCCACCAGAAAATTGTGACTTTTTCACAGCTCTTATGAGAAAGGAGGTGGATTGCACTCTGGCTACCACTATATGGCTAGAGAAAGTTGAGAAGGATGAAAAGTATAAGATTTCTTATCCTTTTGATTCAGATCTTGACAATGAAGAAAATAACACTGCACGTGAATGGGAGTACAGCGGTCCCCACTCTTCAGCAGGATATGAGGAAGATCCGGAAGAATATCACAACATAGTAAATATGTTGGATACATGAACGGTTGCCGACGCATGAAGACAGGAGACTTTACTTTTTCAAAAAGTAAGGTTATCAAGATAAGATTCCATTGTCGAACACTTAGTTTAGGGGAATTTGAATTTAAGTTTGCAGTCCGCTCCCTATATAAAGAGCCTTAGGCGTTAGTAGGAAGACATCAGAAAAAACTTGAGATAGAAGTTTGAAGTTCTCTCAACCTTTCTCAAGAAGTAAGATAGCCAAAATACTGTCTTTGTAGTATAGTAGTGTGAGAATAAGAGTGTGGTGTGCTGTAGTCATCTGGTGTGGAGTGCTATATTTACAAGTAAGTGTTTTATCTTGTAATTATAAGTATGAATAACTAAACAACTTTTACTTGAGAGCGAGGCTCTAGATTTTGTATTTGTATTTATGTTTGAATAAATAAATTATACTTGGTGCCCAATATCCCGTCGCAAAAATATTAATCTGTTATATTTCTGCACTTTCTCTGTTAAGATCTCTGCATTTTAATTAGAACCATTCCTATTTAGACAACAGTGATTCTGTCGTACTCTGTAACCAAGTCGACCATAGGTCTTTAGGTGAATTTTCGGCATGTTGAAGGCTAGTTCTTTTTAGGAGTACTGTTTTTAGTTATTTGTGAGTAATAGTAATTTTGTGGTAAAAAAAAAACAAAAAACTAAAAAAACAAAACAAAACATGTTGCACAAGTCTCTATTTAATAAGTCATCTTTTGTCCACTTGTTATACATATATTATAAAATAATAAAAAACAGTCTGCATCCTATGCAGCGCTGCATGATAGACATACCCCACATTTATATATCATACCGACTATTTAATATTAGTTCCTATCTAGAGCTAGAGAAATTCTTGTGTGTGGGTTACTCGCACCACATCATTCATACGACCAACCACTCTTATGTTGACACGTTTGCATTTTTCTTTCATGTAAGCAAATGGCAAAATCTAACAGCAGTTGCTCTGTTAACTTCTTCGTTCAACTCTTCTTCTTCTCCTTTCTGTTAGATTTAACATTTTCTTTTAAGAGATGAAATTTACACTTTCTATTTTACAATCCACACTTTTAAAGTCTCAAGTCTCTTTACAATCCACACTTTTAAAGTCTCAAGTCTCATCTTCTTCTTTTTTGAGTAAAATTTTTACAAAGAGACAAAACACGTATCATTAAAAACAAGATTTAAATTACTAAAAACAAAAAATTAAAATGTGAATTATAAAATTAAGAGTGTAAATTTCGGTTCTCATTTTTTTTCTCTGAAAAATTAATTTACTCTCGCATCAGTATTTCAATCTGATTTCTTTTCCTCTTTCTTTCCTCAATTAATGTCTTTTTGCAAATTACATTTTGGGCTTCAGTAATTAGTGAAGCATCATGTTGAATCTGGGTTGGTCGATTATTGGTGATGCAATGGGCAAGTGGCAGATTGATACATACATTATTTTCCAGAGTACACCACCGATGGTTCTGGGTAATGGCTCCCCGAAAAAAACTTCAATGTTTTTAAGAGTTGTTTTATTTGTATTTGTACATGAGCCGATGAAGGACGAGATTGAATGACTGTAATTTGGATTGGGTGGAAGAGAGATATTTATGGAGAAACAGAAATGGAAAGGGAAAGTGGGTCAGAAGCTCATTACAGGGATGAGATTAAGAGACAAAAGATAAAGACTAAAGTTGCACAGATTCAGAGAAAGGAAGAATACGGGTACAAGAGAAAGACGAATAATAGAAGAAGAAAGACGTTAGGATAAAGCCCAACAAGAACCCCATGGGGATTACTCAGATTGCTTCCCAGAAAGTGTTAAATTTGAATTATCCCTTACATATAATGTTCTTGATCCATCCTCGCTTAGGTAGAGGAAGGGTTTGATTTCGGTGAAGCTTGGATGTGATTATGGGTCCACCAAGACTGGTTCATCTCTAATGTTGATCTTCCAATTGAATGAAAGATGAGAGAGAAATCAGAGAATTGCTTCAATGGAAAATGAAGGATTCGAAAGGTGAAGGGAGGAAGACGGTAGTAAGAAGAAGAGTCGAATGAAAAAGTTATTAACAGAGCAACTGCCGTTAGTTTTCTCATTTACTTGCTTGGAAAAATTGCAACAGGTCAACACAATAGTGGCTGGTTATATGAATGACGTGGGGCACTCAAAAATTTCTCCGGATGTCAATGGGGAGGGTAAGTTCAGGGGATCAAAAAACTATATCTATACATTATTTCATTTCTCATCTCCGTATCCGTCCTCATCTCCGTAATAAGATAATGGGGATTTCCCGTCCCCGTCTATTTTGGGGATCAGGTTCCCATACCCGTCCTGATTCCCGTTAATCATTCCGTAATAAAATAATTTAGAAAAAAATACGAAAAATAGAAGTATGAAACTAAAATCAAATACCAAAATAAATAAGTTCTTTGATTCAATCCAAAATAGAAGCAATTTAGGTTTGGGTTTGCTATGTTACTTTGATTAAACAATCCTTTTTTGTGTAAAATTTTAAGGAACTGAAATTTACGCTCCCTTCATTTTTTATTCCGAAAATACCCCTTTCACTTCTTCCTCTTTCTCTTGTATCACTTTTTTAGCGCTCTGTTTCTCCGATGTGATTTGAAGATGTAGGTCTAATGCCTTTGGGCAGCTTCGAATTTCCACCGATTTGAGATTCATGGACGAGAATCCATTTTGGCCGGACTCCAACCTTGATAGAATTCAACATCTTGGATCGATGTGGAGATTAACTCTCTTCTTGGAATAAAATTGGGTTGTTTTCAACGATATTGCTAGCATTGGTTATACCCAATTGGTGGTTTTGAAAAATATGAGCCCAGAAATCATCCTGATCGTGACTGTGGGTTTTGTCAAGGAGGAATTTGCTTGCTGGAAGAGTAAAACCTCAAATATATATACAATGCCAATAACCATAACTTTTGCAGCTGCATACCTAGTTTAGTCTTTGTTATAGTTATATAAGTTATCGTGTTTGGAAAGCCAATAGGTGAACCCATGAACTCATGTATTGGGTTCAGAGAGGTTTTTGTGAGTCTCTGCACGTCATGTTTATGTCTTCCTATTGCAATTAGAATGGTCTTTAGTTCAAGCCTCCATCTGAAATGTGTGAATTTAATTAACAATTTATCATCAACACCATTGGTGTACATTTATGATGTAGCACACTATGTTTATGGCCCGGTAAATCGATCTCTGGTCAAGGAGCAAACCCAGAAGAGATGGATGATAGAGAAAGAAGCTTCTTAAGAGTTGTCTGTGGAAACTGGAAAGCAACAACCGGTAATGCAAATATAGGAGTATGAATTTCAGCTCCCAAACTTTACTTGAGAATTAACAAATATATAATAAAAAAAAAGTTTCTATAAATATTTATTAAAAGAATCAGAAAAAAATTACAACATATTTTTACATAAAAATATATATAATAAATTATATATAATAACCTTAATGGGTGGGAATGGGGACGAATATTGAAATACCATACCAGCCCCATATCCGATTTATTAAGAATACGAATACTGGGGATCTCCATCCCCGTTACCCGTTTATCCCAGTATATCTCTCCCGTTAGGGTCGAATACCCGTGGGTACCCTACCCACTGGGGGTTATTGCCATCCCTAGAGTTGAGTCATGCTTTGAAATTAAAGTATGAGACTCTTTATTTGGCTCACTTTCATGTCACATTTTCACAACTCCACATTTTAATATGAAGAAAATACTGGTCATTCCATTAACTTTCATGCACTCGACAGTTTACTTCAATATCTTTCAATTTTAATTGATCACTCCTTGAACTATCCAATATCACACAATTGGGTCCATCTGTTAAGTGGTCGTCCAATCGTGCCGTTAACTTGCTGGCTGGACATATTTTTCAATGCCAACTCGTGCCGTTAAGTCACGCTTGCGTCTCACACTCACGGCACGATTGGACTCATATTACAACTTCGAAGACTAATATTACTAGTTTGAGGACTCAATTTACAAAGTTGATGCATCACATCATTCACATGCATTAACACATTGTAGAATTTTCCGTAAAGGATAATTAATAGTTCACACCCAGGTTTGAAAACTTGCTACGCTCCTAAGACAGAGGGCAAGCTAAAAGTTCCTAGGCAGCCGGGCATGGGCCGCTTTATTTTTAGAATGCTACATATTGCCAGGATTCGAAAACTCACTAAGTGCTACTAGGAGGGATGGTTGGTTTGGAGCGCATATGTGTTGCGACCGCTGCCTAGGCGGGCCGCTGGACGACCTTGTTTTAAAACTTTGGATAACACTTGTAATGTCAAAATATTAATCAATGTCATTGTTTGGAGCACCTATCTGTCGCAGTCGCCGCCTAAGCAGGCTAGGCGACCTTGTTTTAAAACTAGGGCTATGTCAAAACATTAATCATTTAATAATATTCTCAATAATGTCAAAAATATTTTGGTGTTAGAAAGAAACGACGTAACTGTTTTTGGTGGTTTGGTTGATATGATGCTTTATGCTCCAACTTCCTATCTCAATTTTCTTGTGCGGGAATAAAATCATTCTGCGGAGAACAAAGATTTGTGTTTAGGTCTGCAACAACTCTTCGTGAGAATTCTTATTTAACAGCTAAACGTGAATAAAAACTTTCAAGTAGTGGCAAAGTAGAAAGTCATTAACAGCTTGACCTAGAAGAAGAATTCTTATTAGGAACCTCAAATAGAGTAGCTATTGCCTTAAGAGGATACTTTCTATGGACAGTTGTGCCTGCAGTTTCTGTCATGTCGAAATCCTTTTCTTTTGCACCATGAGGTAAAACCCAATCAAACTTGTGCACAATATTTGCCAAAGCAAGCTCTTCAAGAACCAAAGCAAACTGAATTCCAGGGCAGCCCCGTCTGCCAGCACCAAATGGAATTAATTCGAAGTTATTCCCTTTATAATCTATGTTACTATTCAAGAACCTTTCTGGCTCGAACTGCTCCGGATTTGTATACGATGCAGGATCTCTGCCAAGCGCCCATGCATTAACCATAACTTGTGTATTAGCCTTAATGGTGTAACCTTTAATTTTTACATCTTTGTTGCACATCCTAGGCAATAGTAACGGAGCTGGAGGATGTAAGCGAAAAGTCTCTTTAGTTACTGCCTTCAAGTAGTGCATTCCAACCAAATCTTCCTCGCTTACGTTGGCTTTATTTCCAACTATGCCTCTAACTTCATTTTGTAATTTCTTCATCACCTCTGGATTTCTTAATAGTTCAGACATTACCCACTCTAGAGCGGTAAATGTAGTGTCCGTGCCGCCCACAAAAATATCCTACAAAAACATATGGTTAATTAAAATACTTTTAACAACAATTTTAACTCTCTAGCATCCTAGATTGTGTATATTTGTGTAAAAGGTAAATATAACTAGCTAGTCTTTACTTACTCTAATCCATTACGAAAACATATAGGAGCTTCTATTGATACCTCCTAAATTGAGACTTGAACCTCTTTACTTAATGAACCTCTAATTTACTTTTACAAATTAGCATTTTGCTCTCTACACCTCCTTAATTTTTCCAAAATGTCCATTGTATAATAAAATCAATAGATTTTTAGCTTTTGGTAGATTCTATTCAATACCACCATATTCGGTAGTTAGACCTCTTTTTTTTGGTAGACTGTATTGATACCTCGTTAGACCTCTTTTAATTTTACGTCTTTTTATATTAAACCTTTAGTACAAGAAAGATAATATTTTTTCAGGTCTTCATGAATATTTTTAATATTGGAACAAGCATGAAGGTGTATCTGAATATCTAATTTAATGTAATCTTGTTGTTTTTCTTGAAAAAAAAGAAAAAGAAAAAACAATTCTATTCTTAAAGATGAACTAATTGAGGACAAAACTATGTCTCCAGTCCTCGCAGTTTCTCCAAAACCCCGACGCTCAAACATGCTTCAAAGCTTAAAGTTCAAGGTTTATTATATGTAAACACACACATATGACAGTAAAATGAGTAAGTGAACAAGAGACATACCAGGATGATAGCCTTGATGCTAACCTGATCAATAGGATAACCAAGTGCATTTTCTTTCTGAACCGAAAGCAAAACATCCACCAAATCCTTTTCGTCCTGGTGATTATCATCATCATCATTTACATTGTTTGATTTATCCTTATGCTCTTGAATAACCATATCAATGAAGCCATCCATCCTCTTAGCCAGATCGTCTAGTTTTGCATCAAAACCATTCACACGGGTGAACCAAGCAAGCCATGGGATATAATCACCAATATTGACCCTTGTGAAGAACTCGGACATCTCTGCAGAAAGCTCCATAAACATCCTCCCACGACCTTCGGCCCGATCGCTGTACTTTCTACCCATAGCAACTCTACAAACGACATCATTAGTAAGCTTCATAAACATTTCGCTGAGATTCAAAACCGATGATGATGCAGAGGAGGACGATGTTTCAGTACTACAAGACTGTTCAATCTTGTTCATCATGACTTTCATTTCCTCTAGCCTCACAGCACCAAAAGAACGAACCCTTTTGTTGCTCAACAGATTTACGACGCATAAACTCCTCATCTGCCTCCAGTAGTCCCCATAAGGTGCTGTCAAGATGTCCTTGTAATTGTACATAACCTTCTCCGCGAAGATATACTTGGGTTTGTCGGAGAAGGTGAGGTCATGGGTTTTGAAGATCTCGGAGACAGCCTCGGCCGACGAGACGATAAGGACCGGTCTGCTTCCGAGATGAAGGAGCATTAGATCAGGGCCATAGCGTTGTGATAGGGTTTGAAGAGAGCGGTGAGGAAGCAACCCCAGTTGGTGGAGATTTCCAATCACAGGCAGCTTTGGTGGAGATGGTGGTACAGACGATGATTTGGTATGAGAAGAAGACCATCTGTAAAAGAGAATGAGGAAAATGGCCAGAAGTAGTAAATATCTGAGGCCAAAGAGTGGCAGCAGGACTGAGAAGGTTTCATTTAGTTTGAGTTCCAGCATTTGGAGGAGATTTGGCATCTTCTTCTCTGTGACTCTAAACGGGGTGTATTCAATCCAGATTTTAAAAGATTTTAGCTGATTTTTAATAATCCATGGATTCTGCTAACTCTATAGATTTTTTTTCTATTCTGTTAGATTGATTTATCTATATTTCTTTAGACTTTTTAAAGTCCACAGATTGTTCTAATTGCAATAAAGTAAAAACAAAAAAATTAATCAAACGCAAACATTAATAGATTAGACTTGAAACAAAATGCTATTATACAATGGCATCCAACAAAAGAGAACTGTATCATATCAAAGCATTTCTAATATCAAATACTAGAAATTAGGATCAAATGGTTAGTTATTATTCATTGTATCCGCATTTCATTGATTTTGATAGAGTTTCTGTATCATTTTGAAAATATAGTGAATGCAATTACAAACATCAGGTAGCATATAAAATTGACCACATGAAATTACAACTATCCAAAGATCTGATATTTGTCACATATTCCAACAACTTTTCAAAATCTTTT
>NC_020497.1:5922584-5971959 GCF_000184155.1 Fragaria vesca subsp. vesca
AGCATATTTCATTAAACTAGACGCCTAAAAGATCACAAATTCTTACTTGATTCCGCTCATCAAGTAGGTGTCATCAATTCAAGTTGCAGTACTCTATATTGAGTACCAAGTGTTTTACTCACTTATGGAAGCAAATAAGTGTTTTAAGATAGACTCTACCTATGATATATTAGAACCACACTAGAGAATTAACCTGAAAGAGGTTGATAGTCCAGTTCCACAACATCAGTTGTATATTAGAATTTTTTTTTTTTCTTTTCTCTTAAGTAACAAAATCTAATACTACTGATTGTGGATGCTTATTGGTGTTAAAAGTTTACAATGGTAGTTTGGAAACAGGTATTCGAAATAACTTCAACAGAATGTCACTCATCATGCCAAAACCCAAAATGATGCACAAGCTTAAAATACACCACGGAAAAACAATGCAACACTCATTTATGAAATGAGTCGGACTACGAGATTATAATCACTTATTTGACATTTGCTTGTTATTGGTGGGAAGATGAACACACAAGAGTGCACAAAAATTGAAAACACAATATGAGACAAATGGTATAAAGCACATCCAAAGTAAACTAGATCAAATGGCATAAGGCACATAACATTTTCAGATCAAATAATTAGAACAAGGCCAGAACATTTTCCTTATTTGTTCTCTTATCTAGTAGACATCTATATATGGTTGTTGAAGACGGTCTTACTCATGGAACAATTACTTGCATTACCAAAAAACACAACCAACACACACCTGGAAGACAAGAGACCTCTGCTTTGTCTCTTGATCAAATTACTAAACTGCTTCGTTACTCTATACCCCAGCCTACAAATTTTCATTGCAAGTAAACACAACAACGATATACAAAATCACAAATTGGTCATAGTCTCATATAACCCATACACCCAAATCAAAGTTTCTAGTAACTACACAATCAATATCACAAAATCGGTTAAGATTAATAACCATGCCCATAAAGTTTTCGACAGTATATTTCTAAAAGAAAAGCGACAATACCGGAAAGAACCCCAGCACGATCTATGAGTAGGGATTCAAATACGAAGAAAGCAGATAGTGAAAGAGCAGGGTTGATACCTCCCAACTGGTTGCACAAGAAGTATGATTGATTGGCCTCGAGACTCACGGTGTCCGGTTGCTTCGTTTTGGGTGGAGGCGCCGCCACTGCTGCAGGGTTTTCAGCTGCACTCTCGGTCCTTGTTACTCCATAGCTTAGAGCCTCACCAGCCTCGTTAGAGAGAGTCTGTCAAAATCTTGAGGGAGGTGGCCAGATTTCAGAATGAGTTTTGTATTTATACCTAGCCCCTTAGAATCCATCAAAATCCAACAACTAATGAAATCCGTGAGAATCTACGGAGTTTTGAATACCAGCCCATTTTAATGGATATTTTAAAATTTTAATTGAATACCTCAGGATTTAAATAAACTTTTCAAAATCTTAATTTGAATACCCATATACTTTTAAAGTCTAAAAAAATCTAACAGACTCTCAATTGAATACCCCTTTTTAAGTCGATCGAATGTATTTTGGTGTGAGAGATGCGACTAATATGATCTGAACCGACGGAGATGAACATGCAATATGTTGTCGAACCATTCATTTTTTGGACGTATTAGTATATTTTGATCCAAGTTACAAGTCATCGAGATGCTCTATCTGTCTATCTCGTCATTAAATAAAGATGGGCTCATCAATAAAATTATGAATGCCGGTCGTCCTATGCTCAAGGTAAAAAGTTTGGTTTTTTTTTTTTTTTTGAACAGTCAAGGAAAAATGGTTAACGCGCAAGTTTTTTAACTAGCATCATCGGCACATTTGTCAGCCCAGCAATTTAATATTGCAATAATTAAGAGTCTCATTCAGTGTGTTATTCAAGCATTTATGGTAGCATGCAATTGAAAAAATTTGGAAGTATGGTGAAACGTCTCAAATCCTTTCAGTTGGCATTGATCATATGGTAGTGATGGATTGATTTTTTGTTTTACAATTTTTTTTATAATTTAATTTTAGAAACTTTAAATATTGACCCAACACTTTAAGTGATCTCGGTAGTTCATATATGTGTAATCCATATATTTTTTTTTATAAAAAAACCCGAAAACATAATTGCTATTATCTAGTCAATATCTTTTGTGTTAGTGCAAGTGCATAATATTCGTGCTCTAAACCCATTCACTTTCAAATTTCTATTTCTTCCGTTTTGAACGACTAACTTGCAAACATAGTTTAAAGTTTAAAACCTTGTTAACTACTGCAAGTGACCTAATATATGGTTTTTACCTAGTTGAGTGTGTTTCGATCCCCAACCTGGGTACGAACCCCGAAGTTGTCAAAGCGGCCAGACTATGTGCTACAATCAGAGTGTATTAATATGATACACAGTTACACCTTATAATAATTCCCTACACAAATTGGGAAAAATATTATTCATATTAAGACATTTCAAAGTGAACTCATAATCAGAAAGGAATAATAGAAACACTGCGGCCTCATTTTTCCCACAAATTGGGAAGTGTCTAAATGTATGAGATACATAACAAATTCGTCCAGATGATGGTACGGTTATGCTAATGCATTAGGCACAGGTTCGATTAGCAGAGAAGTCACTATTCCCTTCAACTCAACCCCAGGGCTCGTGTATGAATCTGCACTCTTGTAAAGAACTTCCCAAGTACTTGCTACTCTGAGAGGTCGCATTAGAACCGGCAATGAGACTGGGGTAGGGTGGAGACAAGCTTTGATTATAACCTTCCATGCATCATTCACTTGATTAGTTAGTTCCTCTATGGCTTCTTCTTCTGTAGCACCATGTTCTTTCATGTATAATTCCACGGCTGAAGCAACATGCTCTCTCTTTAGCGTTGCACGAGAGATAAAATTTATTTAGAATAAAAGATAGCAGGAGAGGGTGTAGATTGTACAATATGGTATATTTTTAAAAGAATTTTATGAGTGATTTTGATCTAATATTTATCTAGGAATTCCTCACATATTTAAGGAAAACAAAAATGAAGACCTTATAGTTAATTAATTAAAAGAACTTTAAGAAAATTAATTGAGGAAATACATGGATATACTACCTGATGCGTCCTGATGTCGTTTAAGAGTCTGCCAATGACTGATGTAGCATTTAAGATTCCAGGGTCAGTGAATAACCAATCCAAGGAGTCTTTTGTAGCAGCAAGTCCCATTCCAACAACAGCGGTGATTGATAAATAATATGAGGATGTAAGTGTTCCTAGCGGCATGTATTCATCAAAAGTTGGGGTGTATTTAGAGTAAAACCATCTAGCTTCTTTCATGTAACCAGCGACGGTCATTTTCAACTGAGACAGTAACAGCTTCTAATCAATTTCTACAATAGACGAATTGCTCTAATCATAAACATTTATATGCATTATGTTAGTATGAGTTTCATATGAAGGCTAGGCTTACCGATTCTCTTGCATGGTGAATGGCATACAAGTTTCCCTCGCTTGTAATCTTTTCTTCAATTTCAGTGAAGACATCCAACTGTGCCTGGAAACAGACTTTCATATAGTCCGGCGACTGATCCAGGGCAGAGATGTCCCACCTGATAATTATATGGAAGAAGCTGAATATGTAAGTTCCAACTAAAATATACGACAACATAATGTAAAAATAATTTCTTTTACGCTAAATATTTATAATTTCGTATTGTATTATGTCACCTTAATTAGTACACAATACACTATATTAGAGAAATAATTAGGGCCAAATTTGGATGAAACCATCTTTACTTACTGTTTAGATTATAATATTTTCCTTAAAAAAAATAGTCTTCAATTGCAAATTTGGGCGAACAAATAAAATAGAGTACATAGATTAAACATTCTAGGGGGCGGATCCATGACATATAAGATTATAATCAAATTATAACCATAATATCATCTATTATATCTAATGACAACTAACGGTTGAGATTAATTATAAAAATTAGATCTTTTTCTTTTCTTTTTCTTTTTTTAGAAAATTTATGACTAATCTCAACCGTTAGTTATTATTATATCTAGTGGATGATATTATGGTTATAATTTTGATTATAATCTTATATGCCACGGATCCGCCCCTAACATGCTATGCTATACTGTACATAGATATATAGAAGGAAATAGAGGGGATTAATTGATTCAAACCTCTGAATAGCTTCGTGGAAGAGCTCGAGCTCTTCAAGTGTACCATGAACATCATAGATGTCATCAATCGCGGATAACATGTAGATAACTTTGCAGAATGTCCTCCTACCAAAATAATATTCTGGCTCAAAGAAGATACCCAAGGCGATGAAGTAGCACTCAACCAGCCTATTTCTTGTGAAAGGTAACTTTTTCACGAAGTCTAAATCCTTCCACCACCTG
Organism: Fragaria vesca subsp. vesca; assembly: GCF_000184155.1. Lineage (NCBI taxonomy): Eukaryota > Viridiplantae > Streptophyta > Magnoliopsida > Rosales > Rosaceae > Fragaria > Fragaria vesca. Next base: position 5,926,981 of record NC_020497.1, read on the forward strand.
ACACCAAAGTACATAATCTAGTTAGCATATGCAGTAGTTTAGGAAATAAGTGGCATTGCTGGGTTGTTTTGGTGTTTAGTTGGTGCATCTAACCTTGTAAGTTCACATAGTTCTTTTTGATGGAGTTGCTGCAGTAGGTTGAAATCTAGCCGTGCGAAATTCAAGAGAGTTTCATTATGAGAATATTTGTCTTCTTGGTAGATAGATATGTAATGCCTCGCTTCTATCCTTGGCATCCTTTTCCAGAATGGCTGATTCAAGGAATGAGTAACTTGTTTTGAAAGTGGGGAGCTCAAACCGCGGCGTGTTGCAGACTGGAGATGAGTTGTAGTGAAGGTTAGTGCCTCATCAAGTATATCATCACCGTGTATCCGAAGATGTGTTGCTTCGTACAAGCCTAGTAGTCCTTTTGTATCATCGACAAGTGATTCCTTGAATTTCCCATCATTGTCCTTCAAGTTGCTGAAATACTTGTCCTGTTTCACCATCCATGTAATTGATCAGGTCAAGGAAGAAAATGAACCTAGCTGGCTAGCTAGAATAACTTAATAAACAATATCATGATGATCGACGTACCACACGAAGCATTGTATCCTTGTTGTCTAAGTAATCTGAAACGAAGAGAAACTGCATGAAGGTCGGAATTATTCTGATGAAGATCATTATAGGATACGTGGTCATTGTTGTATATTTGTTGCAAGATTTCACAAATCTCGTTTTCGAAATGGTAGGACACGCCTAAGCGTTGAATGTCATCAATCAAGCTTAGTTTTTGGGAACCGTCTTTAACATTATCCACAAGCATCCTCTTCACCTCTTCCTTCAGCTGTTGAACCTGTTGCTCAATAGTAATATCCGCTTCCTACACGTACAGGCATATTTCAGAAGAGAAAAAATGTGTGAACTTGTATATCAAATTTGCACCACTAAATATAGGATGCAAGTGTTCATGAAGCTAGTAACTAGAAAGTTTTCGTGTATCCTACCATGGAAGCATATGACAGAAAATAATCACCCCAAATTCTAGGCTTGAAGTTAGTTGAACGTCGCTTAACATCAGCAGTGGCCTTTGGGCTGAGGGCTTCAGACTCTGAAGCAAGTTGAGAAGGCATTCTTCTAATTCCCAGTTTCAGGTCTAGAGGATGGCTTGTGGTACTACTTGATAGTTGATAGCATTTTATAGTAGAAACAACATGAAGCCGTGAAGGAAAATAATAGAAATGGTTACGGGAACAACAAATGAGCATGAAGAGTACCAAAATGTCTATACAGTTTGTCATAAAAAAAAAAATGTCTATACAGTTGCACGAGGATAATTGCTTGAGAATTGTTTATACATTAATGGAAGTCCGAGGTTGGCTCCTCCTTTACAATTGGTACATTACTAGTAAGCTCGTTCGAAAAGAAAAATGGATTAGTAAGAAACCAAACACAGTAAACAAGATAAACACAGAAATGATGACAAAGAAAGAAACAAAAATAGAACACTACCCGAACTTAATACGTCCAAACTCCACTCTAGCCAACGCAACAGATGCTGCCATTTTGTTTAGTCTATTTAATTTGGTGTTTGATTAGGTTAGAATCTGTAATTTGTTGCATGAGTAGTTTGAAATGGCATCTCAGCTGACGGATCCGGAATTCCGGATCCTCTTTTTGGCAGTAAAGGTTTGCAAAAATATATAATTAGTTTGAAAAGGCATCTCAGTCGACAGATCTGGATCCAGAATTCTAAATTGATGATTACTAAAGTATTAAATTACGAAAACCCAAACGATCATTAAATTAGATGAAACTTTGCAGATTTGATCTATACATTAAGTTCTACTGTGGAGATATGAAAATATGACCGGCAAAAAAAATTCCTATAAAAATTCTATAAAAATTAATGAACATTTACTTGATTGGTTAATGAAAATTTCTATAAAAGTTAACTTTTTACTTCTAGGGCCTCGGCAACACATGACCAGCCCTGGCACATAACAGTGTCATCTAGAACGAGCTTCTTCACAGGTCCAAGTTCGCAAACAACTGTGTGATGGTGGTGCTCAAGAATATTGTTGTTGTAGCTGCCGGGTTGGCTAGTGTTGTCACATCACTCACATGTATACCGCAGTTAGCGCTAATAATACTGGGCATTTAAGTATTGAAGCTATTGGATTGAACTCATTTAAGTCTTTGCATCATTTTCACTATTCACCTTAACAACAATCAAGGGGGACGCATGGAGCTAGGACGGCCAACTCAACAGGCATAAATAATACTGGGCAAGTTGGACAAGTTTGACGAGCTAATGGCCGCAGCTTAGCTCGTCTATCTCTTTCTATGAGTTATCTTTAGTAAAATGACAGAAGTTCAATTGCTTTATGGAAATAGTCATTATGAGATATGGAAAACACTCAAACAAGTGAAACAGCTAGCGCTGTTTTATCATTCGTCACATTTATTAAAGGAATTGGGGAAGAAAGTGATCAAGCAATTCTATTGACACAGCAGTACTATATACGTCTTCCCTATAAGTACTCTGGATATGAATAGGAGGTGACTACAATGTAACTGCATCCTTCACATTTAGTAAATCTGGGATCATACTTCTGAACAATGTAATAGTTCCCTCAATCTGCTCCAACCTCTGCTGCGGTTTGCTGTTGCGCGCCATGCTGCTTGTAAGGACAAGGCTGCCTTATGCTCCAATGGAGAATGTTCTAGGTCAGGCGAGTTCAAACTGAAATGCAACCTAAATTTTGAGACAACTCTCCTCAGATTGTTAGCACTGATAGAAAATGCTTCAACTTTTGTCTGAGACATGACAGTTGTGGGGGAGACAGGCAAAACAGATATAGAGGCAAATACAAATGCCCAATCTAAAAGTTCCTCTCCAATGAAATCGTCTTTTCCGAGGCACTTGATGCTTGAGGATCCTCCAACAAGCGTCTGATTACAAGTTTTGTAGCTCACTGCGGTGCCATGCGTGATGAAGAGCACATTCCAAATTGGTTCTCCCTCTCGAATAATATAGCAGTTTTTAGTAATAGTCGCTAGCTCAAGATGTTTAGAAATTTCATTCAACACTCGTATATTCATATTTTTGAACATCGGTACCTATAAAAATGGATTACATATGTACAATTAGTACTCATCATTAAAATGCAGAAATAAACCAGTAAGACACATCTACCGATACTGATCTATATAGTAGACAATTAATTAGTTACACACTTACTTTCTTTAGAGCGGCCAAGCGGGGAAGACTCATGATATGTCTTTTCTTTACTGTAGGAAGAAGAGAGAAGAAATCATGCACATCAACATCTTTGTTTTCTTCAACCTTTTGTTGTACGTTTTTTATTATCAACTTCTTTATCTCCTTCTTGTGTTCAGAAAGGTCATTTCTACTTAACCACAAATCTATGTCTAGATTCACCATTTGCATCCTCGGTCGTAGTTTGATGTGATCAGATCTTTTTCGTGACACCTGCACACACACATTATTCCAGGATAATTAGTGAATCGGAGTTCATCTTCATGCCAGATGACTTTGTTAAAGACAACTGATCAACACCAACCTGGATTCTTGCATTGAGGTATACTAGAAACAGCGCCAACCCGCTTACAGAAACCAAAATTGAGAAGCAAACTTCCAACACATACAAACTGGTGTTTAGGTTTGAACCAAAAGAACTGCGTGCAAAAAGGAACTATATATGTAATGAAGGAATTAATTAATAGATTAGATAAGGAACATCAACTGATTGTAAACATGTTTGTAATTTTTTTTCTCTCATGAAACCTCAAGCAGTCTTATATGTGTGCAAACCTCAAATTTCGCAAGCCCCACCAAAACGATTGCAGCAACTTTCGTGGAAGATTCCTTGACATTGTAAAGTCTGATTGAAGAGCATACTGATATATACCAAAATCGAACTTTGTTGTATTTGCAGGATTTATAGGGCATGATGCTTTGAGAATTGTTGACAATTCCTCGAAGGAAGAAGGATGAAACTGTTGTTGTTCATCAGTCCTCATGTTGTAGCAGTTCTCAGTAGTATTATACATGGGATCACCACAGTAGAAATTATAAAAAACTTGACATTCTTCAAATTCAACGTCTTTAAAGGCTTTCACCCAACAATTTAACTCTCTGTCAACGGCAAAATAATACCAGAAGGCCCCAAATAACTGAGGAACAACTAAAAAATCATAATGAGATTCATTTACGAGAAGTATGAAAACATATACTACATGCTGAACGAGCTATATCATGAATGCATGTAGTATATGTCAACTTTATTCAGAACCCAAAATCTACAAAGATATGCTAAGAAATTAGGGCCAAACCCCTTTAATTTATTACTCTGTTACATAGTCTAACTTTTCCTTATTGGAAAGTACTTCAAATCCGCTAAAACTCTACCCTGAAGTTTGAGGTAAATTTTGTGGAGCTGCTGATCGAAAATAATATACCCTGAGGTTTTTGATTGAATATATTTTAATTGTCCCTTATAGCTAGGTATATGTAGGAGACAAGATTAACTTACATGTGAAGCAATGATGAATGGAAGAAAATCCAGTATAGCTTGAAGCCATCTTCCGATTCCAGTTTCTATGTTAGGACGCTGCTTGATCAGTCCAAAGGTGCCATAAGTCCGTAAAGTATATTGCAGCGGATAGAATAAAACCAAGAAAATATAGTTATCAATGTTGTAGGCAAATCTTCCTATGAGTACCGTTGCCTGTAGTACACATCACACAATGATTTTGCTTTAGGTAAATAAGAATATTGTCTAAAACGTGAATCAAACCCAACAACGTACGATCAATATTATTTGGCAACTACTACTAAATATATCAAGCCGGATGGTGTTGTCACACGCCTCACGCCGACAAGATTTGATACAGAGAGACCGAGGGTCGGTAGCCAAGTAAAGTGGCCCCTCGTGTCTTCAATACACGACGTGTATCTACACATACCATGTCAATCATCAGAATTAGATTGACACTATAATATAGAAGCATAGTCATCACTAGACATCAACGGTTATGAATGGCTAAGATTGCACTCTATGTATACTTACACCGCCTTGTATTCAAGAACTTTTGTTCAACAGTGGGCTAAATTGTCAAGAAGGTATAGTCTAATGAGTACTAATGAACTGAATTGAGCTAGTACATACGTACATACCTGTGGAATGGGAAGAGACATATATATGCGAGGTATAATAGGTAACCACTTAAATATGCGCGCTTTAACTGACGTCCTATTAGCATCACGTCTCCGACGAACTCGTTGCCAGAAAACGAAAATGTCCATTGCATAAAACAGATCAATGGCTGACTGTAAACCAATAAATGGCCAAATCAACTCATATTGCCAATAGAAGCATGCAAATTCCTCATGTTTGACAGGAATATATAAGAACAATGGATCAACGAGGACAGCAACTGCACAACATATTCTAAATATTTTGTCCTCCCATATCGGGAAAAAGGTACTTCGCTCATCATCACTTGGATCAAGCATTCTCTGTGATAATATTTGCAACATCCCAGCTCCATCTTCTGTGTCAGAACGCCCCCTTAAATTTCGAGGTGGGCTGCTAAGCAAGAGACAAGAAATACATGATTAGATAGATATATATGCTTACATATTCCGCTCGTAAAGTAAACAAATCACGTAAATTACATGAGTAAATAAACGATATGGCTTCACAGAATCACAGTTGGTGTTTAATATATTGGAAGAGATTCGATCTTTTCGGTTGTCTGATCATATATACAAGGTTCATTTAGAAAGTAAAAGTTAAGAATTTAACCTACACTCAATTGATACATCAGCGGTCGGCTGGTTGATCATATTGATTATCAAGCTTCTTCTTCTTTTTTCTTTTTTTTTTCTGAGAATCGAAATATAATACTGTTTAAACTAACACCAGAGAGGATGTTAGCTTCTACAAATTGATACGCAGAGTCAAAGAGAACTGATTATAAGGTACACAGAAACGCACACGCGAACACACACGTACACATCTGATCTATGATCACAAAACCAAAAAAATGCGAATTAGCTAACAGAGGGAAGAGAACTAAGGGAGACGTGGATAGAAAGATGAGAGAGCTAGCTATATATAAGAGAACACACACACACACAACTTTGAATGCATGTATACGATGGGTTTTGTGGCACCATATCCGTTTGCCTTTACTCTATGTGGTCGGAGTTTGTTGCTTTTTACAAAGCAGGTTATCTCATCCGCCTTAAGAATTGATCGATTTGTAACATCATGAGCGAGAAGAGAATCTCTGTTTCACCCAATATGTTGTCATGTACCCTACGTTGTTAGCTGTCAGTCATGTCTTCTTCTTCCTCTCCGGACCCTGTTTCAAAGCTCGCCGAGAACGACCTTACTGCAACCAAAAGCCAAATTGGAGGTCCCTATTCTCCTCCGCTCCCTAATTGTCTCTGCATCTCAGGCTTGCTTGCTTGAGCTGCACGTACGTATGAGATGAATGCTAACACAGAATAGGAATTAACATAGGATTATAGTGCTATAATACTGATTCGATGGCCTCTTGATGTTTGGTGGAATCTGCATTAATCTTCTTTCTGTAACAGACAGAAGCCAGTCGTGTTGCTCGTTTGGGTTCAAGTAGTGTTTCAGCTACTCGCAATTAATCAAGCTCAAATCTCACTGTTTTTTCTCGTTTTCTTTTAGTTACAAACGATAAAACGAATTACTACATTTCAAAAAGAAAAGAAAAAAAGGAATAATTACTTTACTTGTCATACAAGTAGGGCACACGTATGAATATTAAGGTTTGGATTCAGTTCTGGTAGGGTTTGGGATATCTTCGAAAGAACAACAAAAACTTTATAAAAGAAAAATAACCACAAAAATACTAGGTAGAGTACAGTAAAAGAAAACCAAGAGGCATATGGTTCTCGAGAAATGCTTTAGGGAAAGCACAAAGCTACATGAAACGTGACTATATCGTAGAATATGCTCACATGCAGCGCGCTTGTAGAGAAAGCTTGAGGAAGAATAAAAGCACGTAGCTCGATCATGAATTCATGATGATCGAAATTCGAAAGGCTCTAGATGTTGGATTTGTCCCAAGTATGAGAAACCTGTTATTTCAATGCAAACTGTGCTAAATCATCAAAACAAAACAAAAAAGACCACCGAACTACAAATCCTCAGAGCATAATTGATAATTAGGAAATGCAAATATTAATTGATGTTTTGCCAGTTTTGGTTTGTCGACTCTCTTGGTTTGCTGGGCAGGGAAAAACTGAAGTGTCTATTGTTTGCTACTTGATTGGTATATGAATCCCAACAAGTAAGCTTTTTGCATATATAAACTTAGAAGAACTAATTTCAGTTTACTCCCATCAACTTTAGGTTGATCATCATGTTAGTCTTTCTTATTTCAATTTCATCAAAAACGTACCCCTCAACTCCCAATTTTCATCAGCCGCGTATATCCAAACCTCCAATCTCCATCCAATTCCTATGTCAAGTGATGACTTGATATCAAGAAGAAAAAAAAAGAAAAAATAGACAAATTACATTCAATCCCACCAAAATCACTAAGGTTAGGGGGTTGTGATGAGAACAAAGATGTGTATCGATATGGGGAAAAAATGGTCCGAAAGGTAACTTTCAGAATTTGACTTTCTTCTTGATATCAAGTTATCACTTGACAGAGAAATTGGATGGAAATTGGAGGTTTGGACATGCGCGGCTGATGAAAATTAGAAGTTGAGGGTGTTTTTGATGAAATTGAAAGAAGAAGGACTAACATGATGATCGACCTAAAGTTGATGAGGGTAAACTGAAATTAGTCCAACTTAGAAATATATACCCAGAAAGAACATATATTTATTGCAACAATCAATTGCAGCACCATGCACCTCATCAATCCCAAATTACAAACATCTTTGTTACCGAAATCCCAAGTCTTGAATCCCGAAACCGAATACATTGCTAAAAGATCGACATACCAAGCGATCTTTACCGAAACCCCACGATTAGAATCCACCAAAAACGATCCCAATTTCTGACCAAAGTTCAGTTCTTCCTGACCCGCCTGTGCACCTCTGCAAGGCACCGAGAGAATAAACAGGACTCTGGGATTAGGGTTAGGGTTTTGAAGGAGGAGGAAGAAGGAGATATATACAATGATGATGATTATTATAGTTGTGGGTTATTAGTCGATCGGTGCTGATCAGTAATTAGTGTTAGATAGACTCAATCTTCTCCTAAAACCAAGCCATCTGATTCTTCTTCCATAAAGAATTCATAGGATGTTATGATTCTCTGTTATAACTACATATCAATGCTATTATTTGTATTTACTGTTTTCCATACCTAGAGTATAGAATAGCTATTATATATCTGTACAATTGTAATATTGTAGATCAATGGAAATCACTTTCTATAATTAGAAAGGTCAATGTGTTAGTATATGTTTATACATAGTATCCCACATCGGAAATGATTAGCGTAATACGCGTTTAAAATTTAAAAATATGTTTTCTAATCAGATAGGTGTGCCCTTCGTGGTGACTTTTGCATTCGGACTGGACCTGGTGGACTTGGACTGCTCTTCTTGGACTATACGACTCGGCCTGACCTATCCAATTGGACTTGGACCCGAACACTATAACTGGACTTGTACTATGACTAAAAAAACCCATAACTAAATTGGTCGGTGTTCTAAAACACCATTTTTTTAGAGAGAGAGAGAGAGAGAGAGCATCTCTTATTTTTATCAATCAAATTAGATCAGTTTTTTTTTTTTTTTTTCTTGTTGCAATTTTGATTTTTGAATTGCTTTGCTCTTTGTGATTTAGATCTTCAAAATCTTTTTGGTCCTCTGCTTTATTCCGTTAGATGGATGATTTAACACTAATTGGATGAAAAATAGCATATCATTATTTAGAAGAAGAAAAGGAACCACGTTGGTAAAACAGATTCGTTGCCTCGAATAAGCAGAACTGTCAAGCATAGAGGTATTGTTAAGCTTAGCTCAGGAATATGATAGAATGGTCGTCATACTTTATAGGGCAGATGAGGAACAGCACGATAGTTTACAATTGTCTGATGATAAAATCCACTTATATAAGGGGTTGATTACTTGTTTATCGAAAATTCTTCTACGCACCGAGATGCAAGTGAACCGAGTAACTAATATGTAATATTTTGATTCGGTCATTCATGTCGCATTATCATGCATATATTCTAATACCGTTAACAAAATTAAAACCCAAAAAAATAGTCCTAAGTGTTTCCAACACAAGAGGTGAGGACCTGAGGTGGAATAAGATATACTCTTATTATGGGCACTTAATTTGATCGGATCAAAAATGAAAATGAAATGAAGAAATTTAGGGTCACTAGTCTTCATTCAATATTCGCATTCGGCGATTTGAGGACTTACACATTAATGGTGTAAGTGCACATTGGTGCGTAAAATCCGGTCCACTTATTTATAAAAGAAATGGAGAATTTGTGGAACACTTTCTGCATTGAAATACTGAAACTTTGTTCTCGAGAACTGGACTACAGTGCATAAAACCAAGTAGGGACTAGGGACTTGTTTCATGAACAATATACCTATATAAGGGGGTTTCATAGATGCAGCATGGAACCAATGATAACCAAATTGAACTGGACTTCAGTGCATAAAATCACAGTAGGGGCTTGTTTCATGAACAATATATATACCTTAAGCAAATCAGAAGACGAAGGCCTTATCTAACATCAATGTAGGACAGTTGATCGATACAGTGCCCTCAACAAATATCGATAGAAGAATAGCTCAGAGGAGCTTCAGAAGAAAATCTGCAACTCATAGAAACTTATAATAAATGTCTTTATAACTTCCTGGTTCTCTTTGTCCACGTACAGCTTCTTTGTTTGGTGATAGTCCTCGCGGCATTGGTATTCCCCAGCGCTGCCGGTATCCCATCATCACTAAATTGTTAATCTTACCTTTCGGCTTTGACAATCTCCATGTGTCTTGCATTTGCACTGTCCTCACTCTGATTGATCACAGTACTACCTTCACTAGTACTGTCACTTTCTTGGCTACTCTTGTTATGATCACCCTTTTGATTTTCACCTCCCTTGACCAAAACAAGAGCCAAGTGAAGCTGATCCTCCTTCTCATCCTTATTAGCCCGGAATGACCAAACTTGAACCTTATCTCCTTTAACCATACCATTCTGCTCCACAATCTCATTCCAGTTGGATTTCGGCTCATAAAGTTCCTCTTTCGACATCTTCCACCACTTCAAGCATTTCGGATCTATCAATGGAACCTTTAGGGTTGTGTGCCTCTTAAGGCTTTCCATCTCAATATCTTCCAAGAAATTCTTAGCTAGGGTTTCATATGATGGCAAGGTCAATATGCTCTTGTCGCACTTTACATCCCTATCATCTAAACTCTTCCCTATCAACATAGTCAAGTGCTTCCCCTTCAGTCTGCCGAGAATGATTTGCTTGTAATCTTCAGGCAAATCAGGACCTGTATTAGTTCTTGCAGGTACGCCCTTCTTCAAACGTTTCACCTTGGGAACCCTAGCTCTATATTCCTGATTATCATGATCATCAAAATCGTATTTCCTTTTCGAAACAGGAATATCATTGGTGATCTTTGAAGCTGCAGGCTTGGCCTTTGTCAACATTCGTCGATATAATACGAACCATCGTTTCTTAGGTGGTAACTTCGGCAGTAACAAGTTTACTTGTTCCTTGGGCATGGTCATGATGATTTCGGACAATTCTAAACTAGGTTTCGACCCCGGGATTGATGAACGCACAACACTTTTCTTCTTGCTCGTCGAGCCGTCGATGACGGTGGCTACCTTCTTAACATTCTTGATGACAATCTTCAGGTTCATGTTCCTCTTGGTGTCTTTTCCCTTGATTGTTGTCATTGGTTTCTTGGTTGTGTTAATCTTCGATCTTCTTCAATCCTTTTGAGTCGTTATTCCTGATTCTTTGGTTTATATAAAAATCTTTGGTTTATATAGAAAAGGGTGGATCTAAATTGGGATGTAAAGTACACTCCTTAACTGATCAGGTATAGGAAACCTAGTACCATTGGGCCCTTCAAAAGTTAGAAAAAATTGGGGATAAAAGGTTCATGCTGCTTTGAAATTTTTACTCTCTCTATTTGCGAAATAGGCATATCTGCAGAACCAAAGGCTGGTCTAGTGGGAATTTGACTATTGAGGTCCTCCCTGAAACAGCTTTCAAAATGTCCAAAGGCAGCCGCCAAATTCATGTTTCTACTGCTCTCAGGTCCAATGTGCTCAGCATTGAAAATATTATAAGCAAGCTGATTTCTTTGAGATGAGGTCCCATATATGTTATTTGATGTCTCATTACTACTTGAATCCACATGAATAGGTACATCTACAGAACCAAAGACTGGTCCAGTGGACATTTGACTATTGAAGTCCTCCAGAAAATGGCTTCCAAGTTCTGGTTGATCTGCTGTGGATTTAGAGTACAGGTTTGGTAGTTGGGGAAATTCTCCTTGAAAATTACATGTTGATGAAGATGTTCTTGGTTGAGAACTTGCTGAAGTGGAAGCTCTCATCTTTCTCTTGTCATTTGCTAGTTGTTTCCGCCTCAAGGATTCACGTACGATATTTCTGCAAAAACAAAATTGACTTTCATTTGGTTACGATTCATTAGATTAGAGGGTTTCTATTCTTCTGTTGTGATATGATGCCTATTTATAAGAGAGCAACAATTTTCTAAAGTGCTTATACTTCTGTCTATCACATGGAACAAACCTGCAAATGGCTTGAACTATGTCTTTTTGTCAGCCCCAGGGACATTCATAAGCCGAACTATTTTCGTTGGACGAACAACTGAAAACCAAGAAAGAAATTAGCTACCACCTGTTCATTTATATACGACCAAACTAATTTCAAGATACTCTTACCATCAACGCCTATTTGGTTGACAACTTGCTGAACCTATGACGCAGCTCAGTAGTCCATATCACCCTTCGCGTCGTGAAGGCCGTTGAACCATTGCTGAATTTCTCCTGGTAATAGTCCATTCCTTCTGACCTTTGTCTTTTGTAATTCATTAACCTTCCTTCTGAGTCAGCATGAGCATTACTTGTGTCTGTCAAGGCAGTTTTCTTTGTTTGGAAAAAGAACTGCCACAGGTTCGTGATATTATCCATTGTAAGTGGCTTTACAAGGTAATAGATGGTCCCTCTTAACAGAAAATCTAATTTAGCACCACTATCATCATCATCAGACATAACTGCAATGCGAAGTAATTGTTGAGAATTTTGTACCATGGAGGAAATAAAGTGTTGGATACAAATATGAGAAAATTAGATAAAAACCCAAAATACTAGACCTCTTTTAAGATAAACTCATACATATTTTTTTTTATTTTACACCTACTCCACATAAGTAAACAAACCATATAGAGCAAATGTCTATAATTAATAGTTTTATTCATTTTTCTGTTTCTCTAATTTGCCTTTCAGACAGTAGAAAGCTAAATTTGGTATATTTCTCAATTTTAACATCAATTTGAAACTCAAATACTAGCTAAAATTTAGTTGGATTTAACTTTGTCATAATCAATTACATTCTTTAATTTCTTACTTTGTTATTACTAACTTGAGTGTATATATATATGCTATATACAGAAGTATGTCATTTGTAATAGGATGATACTTTTCATTCCTAAGCTCATATTTGGTGTCTCTCTATATAGTCGAAAAATGTCTAATTGTAAGGTACATGTTCTTGTTCTTTGATTAATTTTCTTCTTTTTAGGTATATTATTATATCATTTCCCATCCTAATTAAGAGAACATTTTACTCTCTATTACTTACATTTTTAATGTACATATTAAGTAGGGCATGATATGATAATATTATTAAAAAGAAGAAGCCCAAAATTGGGTTTAGAGTATAGGGTTTAGGGTATAGGGTATAGAGTTAGGGTATAGGTTCAGGGTATAGGGTTTAGGGTTTAGGGTTTAGGGTATAGGGTATAGGGTTTAGGGTATAGGGTATAGGGTATAGAGTTTATATTAGATATCTTATTCATATTATATTTTACCTTATGTATAGATTAGAAAATGAATTCCTTTAATCTAGATTTTTTTCATAAAAATAAAGAAAACTACATAATTCTTGCAAATTGATTGAAAAATGTTAGTGTTAGAAGAAAAACTCATAATCAAAGTATTTAAGACAACATCAATTAAGCTTATTTATTATATTAATATGTTATAGTTAAATGGTGACAATTGTGTAAAATTTAGAAAAAATAAGATATAATATTTATCATAATTGATACATTTTAGATATCTATCAAATAGGAATATTAAGTGGGTTTTATTTAAAACCACTCTTTAAAATTGGGTGTATATGAAAATTCCCCTACAAATATCCCAAGTATTTTCAGTTGGTCTTTGCAATAGAGGATTTAATTATCATGGTATGGAAGCCAGAAAATGATAATAGTAATCTTTGAGACTGAGAACTTACTAACAACAGGTAAATCGGAAACTGCCTTCAATTTGTTTAGAAGCTCATATTTTGTCATGTCAGGCAAGTGTGCCTCTGTTAACACAATGTGAAGCTCATCTTTCTTCTTGTGAGCAGTATACAATGCCTCATTACCTCCTTTAGCTGTCAAAACTGCTAGTAAGAGTATAGTAAACTTGTTAAAATAATCTCATAGGCTTATTATCTTTCAATTTTGTAAACAGTTAAAAAGGAACAAAGAAAGACCAATAGACCAGCACCCCTAAAGGCAGTGAGAACTCCATCATATATAATGAACAAAAACAAAAAGAGAAATTTTGCTCCTATCTATGTGTCTCTGCTAGTTACCTTTATATCGTAAGCTGCATAGCATATTTGACAGCGTTGATAGATATTCAGAATCACTATCAACAACCAAGACACTGAAACATGTAGCTGGTTTTGGACTAGTCTTCATAGATTCAACTGAGATTGTTCTGCACTTGTACCATTCTTAAGATTGGTGTTTGATGACAGATAAAGTTGAAATGTCTATCAAACGATTAGGCCAATCACTGTATGCAAAAGTTTATGTGCTTTGAGAAGAAATGAGAGGACCAATTTAAACGAAATTCAAGAACATATTTAGAATTAAATTTATCCCACGAACATCTACCAACTATACGATATGAAGGTCAAGGTCACTGAATGATTTACCAAGTTGAGAAATTTGTAAATCTCGTTTAGATATATATGTTTTTAATACCTTTGGTCATTCCTTTCACGGATATTTTTGACCTATACTTTAACTGTGCTCGTGTACTGATATGGAACTTGCATTTTCTGTGAGAGAGCCTATTCAGCGCACCCGGGTGCGCGGCGCACTTGGAAATTTAACGGGGAGTGGGTAGCACGCGCTGTTTATGCAATTGTGGAATTTTTGTCTGACTTCTTCCGTCCTATCTCCAACACAATGACAACAACCCTTCTAGCCTCCCTTCGTGTTCGTTTTTGTCTCCAGGAGAAAGAGGCGACGCTGGGAAGGAGAGGGAGGCGCTGGAATACCTTGCCGGAGACTCTCCGTGAAAATTTCCAGAAAAGAGGTATTAAGGATCGGGCACCATTCAAGGAAAAAAAGACAAAGGAATTGAACAAGAAGAGAAGAGGAGAGAAACCCTACCCACCGCTGTTACAGTCGCCGTCGGAGCTCGCCGAAAATTGAAGAACACAGTGAAGCATCCTTGAATTCGATCTCCATTGAATTGGTTGCATGTCTGATATATGGACTGGGTTTTGTAGAGTAGAAGAAGAGAAAGAGTTTGGTGGTGGTCTCGCCGTCTGGGGTGGCCGGAATCGGGCGGAGGGCGGCGAAGAAGATGGATGCGGCGGAGAGAGACAGACGGGTCAACGCCCGAAATGGGCTTTTGACCGAGGTCAACAGTCTCTTCCCTTTTATAGGGAAATGCACGGCCAAGATTAAAAGGAGGAAATTAAAACAATCATTTTTTACACAAAATGCGGTTAACTGGCATCGTGCGAAACCTTTTTTTTTTTCATTTTCGAACCTAAAACTCGTATACATGAGATTTAGGAACATATGAAAAAAATTGTAAAATTGGCCCTCCGGTGGTTAGGCTCCCCTTAGGAGCACCTAAGCGTATTTAGAGTTGACTACTTTTATCGGGAAGCAAACGTTACCGAAAGTTTGTGATTTTTTAACCCTATATGTATTTCATTATTTCGGTCACATCCTATTTCATAAGATTTTTGTAAATTTTGTTTCTTTAGTATAGTTGGTTCACAATGATGTACAAGTCATATAACCTACTAAACAAGTTATACCACTTTAGTAGGCATATGGCAATCCGAGGTCATAAATATGTGAAAATAAAAATTTCACCATCAGATGTAGACATGGTGATTAAATAGGTCTACTGAAAAAAATCTACCTTGTTTCAGATTCGTTAGACCCCCCATCGAACCGGTCAACCTAAATTCAACATCATTTTTTACACGAAAGCGGTTGACTGGCATCGTGCGAAACCCTCTTTTTTTTTCGTTTTCGAACCTAAAACTCATATAAATGAGGTTTAGGAACGCATGAAAAAAAATTGTTAAATTGTCCCTCCGATGGTTAGGCTCCCTTTAGAAGCCCTAAGTGTATTTAGAGTTGACTGCTTTTATTGGGAAGCAAACGTTACCGAAAGTTTGTGATTTTTTAACTCTATATGTATTTCACTATTCCGGTCACATCCTATTTCATATTTTTGAAAATTTTGTCTTTTTAGTATAGTTGGATCACAATGATGTATAAGTCATATAACCTACTAAATAAGTTATACCGCTTTAATAGACACGTGGCGATCCGAGGTCATAAATATGTGAAAATAAAAATTTAACCGTCAGATGTAGACATGGTGATTAAATAGGTCTACTGAAAAAAATTCACCTTGTTTCGGATTTGTTCGACCCTCTATCGAACCGGTCAACCTAAATTCAACATTATTTTTTACATGAAAAGCGGTTGATTGGCATCGTCTGAAACCGTTTTTTTTTTGTTTTCGAACGTAAAACTCGTATACATTAGATTTAGGAATGCATGAAAAAAAATTGTTAAATTGACCCTCTGGTGGTTAGGCTCCCCTTAGGAGCGCCTAAGCGTATTTAAAGTTGACTGCTTTTATCGGGAAGCAAACGTTACCGAAAGTTTGTGATTTTTTAACACTATCTATATTTCACTATTCCGGTCACATCCTATTTCACAAGATTTTTGAAAATTTTTTCTTTTTAGTATAGTTAGTACATAATAATGTACAAGTCATATAACCTACTAAACAAATTATACCGCTTTAGTCGACACGTGGCGATCCGAGGTTATAAATATGTGAAAATAAAAATTTCACCTTCAGATGTAGACATGGTGATTAAATAGGTCTACTGAAAAAAATTCATCTCGTTTCGGATTTGTTAGGCCACCCATCAAATTGGTCAACTTTAATTCAACCTTATTTTTTACACGAAATGTGGTTGACCGACATCGTGTGAGACCCCATCACAACGTGCCTACTAATGTAATATAACTTGTTTAATAGGTTATCTGAAGGTGTTTATCTTTGTGAACCAATTATACAGAAGAAACAAAATTTTTAAAAATATTTTGAAATAAGATGTGATCGGTATGATGAAATACGTCGAATTCTACTTTATTGCGACGCCCTAAAGAAATTTATCGAGTGTTTGATGAGTTACCGAAGGTTAGTAACCGCGCTCGGTTAATTTCTAAGTTAACTCCCAAGTCTATTTTTGAGTTTTTCTCGAAATGTCATATTCCACTTTTAAGGACCCGATGTCAAAGTACGCGGCGAGACGAATTTACCCTTGTCTTCAGATTAATTATCAGAGCATCGAGCTATTTTTACTATTTATCGAAGTTTCGGAAATTTATAAAATTTTCTAAAATTAGGAAATAACATTTTAAAATCTGGGTTGTTCATTGTTTTCCACCTTTTAATCTTGGCCGTCATTTCTCTGTAAAAGGGAAAGACTGTTGGTCTTGGTCAAAAGCCCATTTCGGGTGTTGACCCGTCTCTCTCTCTCTCTCTCTCTCCTCCTCCTCTCTCTCCACCGCAGCCATCTTCTCCGCCGCCCTGCGCCCGATTCCGGCCACCCCAGGCGGCGAGACCACCATCAAAATCTTTCTTTTCTTCCACTCTACTAAACCCAGTCCATATATCAGACATGCAACCCAATTCAATGGAGATCGAATTCAAGGGTGCTTCACTGTGTTCTTCAATTTCCGGCAAGATCCGATGGCGACTGTAACAGCAGTGGGTAGGGTTTCTCTCCTCTTCTCTTCTTGTTCAATTCCTTTGTCTTTTTTTCCTTGAATGGTGCCCGAATCCTTAATACCTCTTTTCTGGAAATTTTCACGGAGAGTCTCCGGCAAGGTATTCCAACGCCTCCTTCTCCTTCCCGGCGTCACCTTTTTCTCCTGGAGACAAAAAGGAACACGGAGGGAGGCTAGAAGGGCTGCTGTCGTTGTGTTGGAGGAAACCCGAACCTAGAATCCGGCAAGGAAGGGCCTGCATCGTCGGCGGTGGTGTGCGCCAAACCAGAAAAGTCATTACGAGGACTGCATTGAAGATGGATGCACACCTATTCTCTTCCCTTTCTCCCCCTCACTCGCGTACAAACGTCCTCCAAACGCCGCACTAACGTCCTTAATCGACGCGTCAAAATAGACGGTGGATAATGCAGGTGCGCCGCGCACCCGGGTGCGCTCTATAATTTTCGTTTCTTCTATGATGGATTGCCAAGTTATTGGTTCCACATTTTGCACTGTTGCTTCCACTCCCAATTATTCATACTCCAGTTTAGAGCTTAATATTTTGTTAGCTTTTTCAAACCTACCGTAAAGTAAACCAAATATTCAGTTACTAAATTTGTTCATAAATATCTCTAGCAAGATAACTATAGCTTAAATTGGAAGTTCAAGAATTACTGCTCTTACACCCCTGAAATTTAAGGTACAAAAGCATATGCTTACTGAAAGTTGAACATACTGGAGAAATCTTGTTCCCTAGTACCACAGAGTGTGCTTTCTTGGATCAGCCTCTTTAAAAGTTCATCCCTCTTAATGTTCATCTTCTTCCTACGAGGTAAAATGGAAACAGCTTACTAACAAGAAAAGAACGATATCATAAAGCAGCACAAAAACCTCTCAGAAACATATTTCCATGTGTATAAAGTTCAAAGTCTGTGTTACATTCTTGCATCTCAAATCTTCAGATAATTGTAATATGCTAGGACATTGAGGAGTTACGGTATAAACTTTCACCAAGTCTGATATATAGTTCATAGTATAACTTCAGTATGCGAGAGAGGTAGCAAAGGTCCATACTATGTCATTCAGCTCCAGTGGAAATGAGCACGCACGCATAAAGAACCTGGACAGAAATTCTACTTACTAGCTACTAATGACAACTCTCAAGTTGGAAATCAATCCCTGTGCTGTCAAGAAAATTCAGGGAATTCATGTTTTACTTACTTCAAATGTATTCATGTTGAACAGAAGACCAAAAAGAAGCCGAAATAAGTAAAAATTGTGTAGGGTAGAAATGCAAAAACCAAACATCGATATCAGATCACAATGTACCAAGCATAAGTCATGTAATTAAGGATATTAATGAACAGTGAGTTATTGTTGAACTTCCTGCAATACATTCACTTAAGATTGTATACATTCAGGTATATTATTAAAGAGCTATTGTTCAAGACCAAGCATATATGTTTTTTTTTTTTGTATTGATATAGCGGTTTCATATATACATAGTGTAATCTGTAGTATGGTTGGATAAAACATAAAGGGCTTTTCTTTCTGTACTAATAAGTAACAGAACTTGCTAGTTTTCTTACTTATCTAGTTTCTTAGTTCACAGACATGTTCATGTACATATCTTAAGGATATAGGCTTTGATTCAAATAGTTTAATTATGCAGTAGGGTATGAGGGTTCCATGGCAATGCCACAAAGACCTTCCGGTGCAGGGATATCTCTTTGCATTCTTATGTAACCTTCTTCACCCCATTGTGCACCCCATGAGTTCTTCACCAGCCAAAACTTAGTCCCATCATCACTGACACCATAACCAACAGCAGTAACACCATGGTCTAGGCTAGTTCCACATGGTCCTGTGAAAACACCACTCGAGTAGAATTGGAAGCCAGATCCACTAGCATCAATGGCAACAGAAATAGGCTGATTAGCAACAGCCTTTTGAAGGGCGCTTTCATCGTTTGGAGGCACATCTTCATGGCCAGTAATCGAGGCTGCATGGTTTGCTTCCTTCTTAGCATTGCATGTGCCATCAACACCAGTGTAGGGATAGTTAGCCTCAGTACTAAGCCCATGGTTTTGATTGATGAACTCAAATGCATTGTCCATCAAGCCACCCTCACAACCTTGGTCTTCACCATTGACATCACAATCAACCAGCTCTTGCTCAGACAATGAGATTAGTTTACCAGTTGTGAGTTGAGTAATTCCTTCCATGGCTGCAACTGCTGAGAATGCCCAACAACATCCTGTACATATTTTCATTGCAAAGTTGTAGCAATTAGAACAGAGTCATATTTTGTTTAGGTTAACTAAAATACATGCACAGAGAGAAGTGTGCTACATACCACATTGGCCTTGGTCCTTGACAGGAGTTACAGCTCCTTTCTGTCTCCAGTCGATTGTAGCCGGGACAGTAGAATTTTCATACTTGAAAGTAGTACTCTTTGTGGAACATTCATGCCCCAAAAATCGATTTCTCGAGGCAATGAACTCCTCGTTTGTAAGATCTGCAAATTGATTCAAACCCAATTTGTAAGGTTTGTTTCCTTCATTATTGGATGATTCTATAAAAGCCTCATTTGCCTTGAATATCTTGAAGCGCTCCTCCTTCTCAGTGGCATCATTATATACACGTCCATAACGAGCCATCCATTGCTCATACCTCCCATAAGCTAATGCATCTTGGAGACTGCGAGAAGTGGCTTCTGAAGACCAAGCCCCCAACATGAGGACCAAGGCCAAACACAAAACTTTACTCTGGTTGTTGAACTCCATTGTAGGCTAGGATTTGAAAGCTAATGGATATGAGGAGGTGTGGTGCAATGGTAGGACTACTACAGTTTATATAGAGAAGATAATTGCCTTTGTATAATATCTACGTGCCCCAAAAAATGCTCTGCAATGTCCTTGCCTTGCCCCAGAAAACGTTCTGATATGAACCTGTTGAGATTAATATATAGTTCATATGACTACTGATCCAACTTGATACTAAACCAAATTTCCTTATCTGCGAAGTCGATTAGTTATTATATTGAGACAAAAGTCGCAACTATATTAATGAATTAAACATGTAGTGCAATATGGTTCAAATTGTAGTCAAATAGGATACATGTTAAGAAATGTTCCAACATCAATTAGAACTAATTGAATTAGGCAACTCTAGCTCCCTTTGGCATTTACTGAACAAACATGCAAAATAGTTGTTTACACTCTACAGTTGCAAATTACCCAGTATGGTTCATAATTGGTTACCAAAAAATTTAGTAATTGAATTACAATTGGCCGAGTCAAAGGTACTAATTGAATTACAATTGTTAAACAATGGCCAAAATGTTTGTTCTGCATTGGTTCTTCAAATTTGAGCATGTCATTTACTCTAAGCCAGTCACAGAAAAGAATAACATAAAGTGAGGGTGAACATCACAAAGCACTTGCATTTAGCAATTTTCAAAGTATGCAATTAGCACTCAAATAATAAAAATGGCATGCACTAGATGTCAGTTGGAAGTTGTACTTCAGATCAGTCCTAGTCAGTTCCAGAGAAAGTCGGATAAGTTTACATATTTCAACAGAAAATCAACGAAATAAATTTACAAATTTCAAAAGGAGCACCATAAATAATTTTGTTTGCTCACTCAAAGAGATAAAAAAAATAAAAATAAAAATCCCCACACTAATGTAGACCTAACATTTACTTACAAAAAATACACAATGCTAATCAGTTGCTCCAGGGGGAGAGAGGAGACCCTAACTTTACATCTTTAGCTACTTTTCCTAGAAGTCAGCAGAAAGGGACCAAAATCTGAAATGCATCAGTCAAACAAAAGACGGCGTCTTACAGACTTGGGGATATTTGAATTGGATGCTTTTCTCTTTCTGTTACTAGTTTCAGCATTCTGACTAACACTGATCTGGGTTGGATCCTCTCCGGCTTCTGTTTCCAGCTTCTTTGTTTTGGTAGAGCGGTAGAATTCTGTGATATTTAGCTGCACACCTTTTGGTTTTGGCGGTGTTTCTGGCATAACACTGGCTTTTCTTCTTTTCAGTTCTTTCAATTCCTGCAAGGTCACAAAGACTCATTCAAAAAATTTAACACCCAAAAGAGCATTACAATTTTCACACCGTTCTGCTTCTATTTGCATCTTAGCCTTCCTAGATTCTCCAATATTATGGTACAAATATATATCATCAAACACTAAACGCTAGTGATATAATGTCCAATGATTACCTTTGGAAAAATAGTTTTAAGCATCATTCATAAATAGAAGACACAATTACCATATGTGAGACAAAATGGATAAGAGGGATAGAAAATGGAATAGGAAGCCAATGAAGCATCACTTTGAAATAGAAGGGAAATAACTTGCACCTTCTCTTGCAAAAATCTGTCAACTTCCTCTGGAAAAGCAGCCTGGACAAGGTCCATATTTTCATCTGTTAGCATAAAGTAGCACCCATCACTGTTACGAATCTTAGGGTCATCAGACTCATCCCATACACTAATGGATTCATCAACTTCAATAACATCATCTTGTAGGATATCCGACTCCTCTTCAGGATTTGCCAAAGTGACAGAATTCACTGTAGGTACAGCCCTTTTCCACTTGACCACATAAAATTGATGACCATTTCTTATTTTCAAACGGTCAATGGAATGAAACTCATACTGCCCATACAACAAACTGTATAAAGGATTTTCAGCCATTTCCCTCAAATAAATGGTAGACAACATAGGAAGCATCCTCTGGCGAATATAAGATGGTTCCCACAGCTGATGAAAAGCTAAGAAATCAACCAGTGCTTCAGTTTTTGGACTTTCCCAGGATATGCAAGGGCCCTCATTTGCTGCACAAAAATTGAAAACACGATTAGACACTTAGATTGGCAAGGTGAAAAACACATAAATGCATAGGATATTGAAACCGGTCAGCCATTGGGAAAAGGATAGCCTACCCCTTTCCCATCTCCCTGCCCCAAAATACCAAAGTAAAAGACTTAAGAGTTTTGATCAATTTATTGATAACTTTAAACAAACGACCAATAATGTTCTAATGACAAAAGATAAATATATTTCCAAAAATATATGCTAATAATCCTTCGACAGTCATATTGGGAATAAACAAACAACAGCAATTAGAAATGAAGTAAACCCTTCCGTAAAGCATGAGTTTAAAATTGCAAGATATGGGAAGTCAAAGCTTTGCAATGTAAAAAGAAATCATTTCAGAGAGAGGGAGATTATTAAAAATACATGTAAAGAAAAAAGAAAAGATCTCATCTCTGCAAAAGGCACATACCACTGAAGTAACCATGGTTGTTGCACAAATAAATTTCAATTATCTCTTCATTGGGAAAATTTGGCTCCTGTGCAATTTTGTTGAGAACTTTCAGTCGCCAATTCTCTTGCTTCTTTTGTTCCTTGTCTTTACGATCCTACCATTACCATTAGATGCATTTACTGAAGGATACACAGAGAATGTTGCTGAAAATCGTACAAACATTGGAATTTAACGTATAATGCCCCCACACATAGAAATTGCCATATAGTATACAAAATTATATACTACTGGTAATTCAGAAGGGGAAATAATTTACCATATTGCAGGAAGAGCAACTGCATCTGAAGCCCTCTGGCTTTTTCATGCAACCCTCACCTATGTTGGTGATACAATATTCACAGGAAGACTTGGAATGAGCTTTCTTGCTGCCAGGATGACCACAGAATGAACAATGAGAAAATTTTGTCTTTGACGAGCTCTCAGCTAAACTGGGTACAATATCATCCACGTATTGTATACCACCTTGCAACAGTGCAGCATGGCCGTTGCCTATATCGCGCAATCTGCATCAAATGTCATCATCAATATCTAATAGGGCCTATCTAATATAAAGAGCATGAATCTGTAGTATCAATATATAATTTTTACAAGAACAGAGTTCTAAAACAATCTATATGAGACTGTAGAATATACCTATTCAGTATCTCATCTTCACTAAAAGTCTGGACAAAGCGAAGAGCTGTATCTAGTCCAATACCTTGCACTCCATTCAAATCGTGGTCATTTCCAACCAAAAGAGAGATGGCAATCATATGTTTCCTTTTCAAACCTAGACCAGCTTCAATATCTGACATATAGTAACATTCAAATGGTTCCTGCATAGTGAGAATTATCATTGTGTTATATAAGGATGCTAAGGCAAAAGACTATCAAGATAAATGAGCTCAAAAGTAAGAAAAGGAGAAACCAATGCTCAAGCACAAACTACTTAGAAGTTATGACTGACCTTTGAATTGGATTGGAAGCTTTTTATCACACATTTAGCCCCAAAGAGTAAGGCATCACTATCAGATGTGATGCAAGCATCTACATCCCCTTCGAGATTTAACTGGCCACACAGTGCTTCAGCCTCTCCTTTTGCCTTTAAAACAGGTACCCCAAGTAGCTCAAGTAGTTCCTACATGACCAGCTTTAGTAAATACCAGACAAGCCTTCCAAATGCATCACCAAAAAAGCAAAAGGAGTATCTATATTACACAGATATAATACTGAACCTAAAAATTTCAACTGATCACAAATTTCAGCCAGAGGAAATATGTGCCACTGAAACAATCAAGGCATGGACTAGAGCCTGCTAAAACATGAGCAGACCTAACAGACTATTATTTGCTACAGACAATCTCGGTTATACAGGAGTAGGCCACAAGAAGAGTGGAGGACAAGGCCAAAGCTATCAATATTGTTCGTTATACAGCCTATACTCTACCCATATATGATAACAGAAAACCCATGCAATGTTTTCCTTCCTCCCACATTGCAATTCATAGAGTTGTAAGAGTGTAAGACTACTCGATATTACCACTATGAGAGATGACAATTTGAATAATCTTTGATATGAGTAACCCGGGAACAAAGAACACTTCCATAAAAATTGAAGGGGTGGAAGTGGAAAGTTCTTAAAATTAAAGAGAAATGCAACTATGCAAACGAAAGAAGAGTTCTAACGCAGTACTAAACAAAGATAACTTCAAACTGCATTTACCATATACTTACCACACATTCTTGAACGTGCTTTGTAAATGTGCTGTTCCTCTCAGCTGAAATTCCATCTCCTGCCACAGGCAAACTCGAAGAATCAATACCAGAAACCCGAAAGAATCTTGCAATCCTCGCCTGTGACTTTAGATGTGATGGATTCCCATCAACCACAAAGACCGGAAACGCTCCAAACTGCAAAAACACTAAACAATATTACTCTTTTACTCCTCTAAATTACGCAAGAAAACAGCATTATTCAAAACAACCCATTGCACTTGAGACAAAAATTCACCAAAGCATAAGTAAACTGTACACTCCTGAGATATCTCAACCATATACTGAATATACATTTCTCACTTCCATATACCCCAGTTAGGCGAAAGAACTAAACATTACACTAATTTCTACTAAGACCACTAAACACAACCAAATTTCATATACCTACCCTTTCCTTTCAATTTAAACATACCCTTTTCACCTTTCAACCATATATTAAACACAGATTTGTCCCTTCTATATACCCCAGTAGGCGAAAGAACTCCACTTTACACTAATTACTGCTAAAACCATCTATAGTTTCAGTTTGACAAGAAAACACAATCAAATTTCATATACTTTTCCCCTTTCCTATCAATCAAACACACCCACTATACCTTTCTACCTGAAACATCAAACCCAATACCCAAAAACCCAAATGCGTGATCTTACAACCAAACCCAACTGAATTTCTCCCTAAATTTCTCAACATTCCATGAAAACCAATCAGAAACCCCAAAACCCAAAAGCAAAAAAAACCGGACCTTGGCGAAGAGATTGATGGTGCGGAAGAAGGTGAGCCTGAGATGGGGGCTTCGTGCACGCGCCTTGATTGCGGTTTCATGCTGCACAATCCAGAAGGAGAGGTCGACGGCCACGCGCTTGTCCCTCAAGAAATCAAAACCCTCGTGGCGAGCGTAGGGTTTAAGCAAGTCCCAGAATTTACCACCACCCCGAATCGGTTTTTTAGGTGTTTCACAATGTGGGTATATGATTGATGGGTTAAACATTCATTGGTGGGAAATTGGGAAGAAGAAGAAGAAGTAAGAAGAAGAGAGTTCGGATTTGTGCCGTTTGGGTGTTTTAGGTTTTTAGAAACTTGGTTGGAATTCTGAAGCTCTTAAAAGAGACGTTGATGCCGTTTTTGACCTCCTCAAGAGTCCTTTTAGAGTGCCCGCCAATTATAGCAAGCCGTGTGTACAAGCTTAAAGGCAATTGGGGGTACTTTTGGTTTTTGGTATAAACAGGAGGGGTATTTCTGGGAGGATGCTGTTGTTGTTCAAGAGTATGATCGGTGGGGCAAACATCTCATAAATCGGAGCTGTGACATAATTGGTTAAGTAGCTTAAAGACGTTGAGATTATAAATTCGGTCCTCATTAATGTTAAGATTATAGACTATCGAGCACTACCTCTGTGCCCCCAAAAATCACCGCTCCACCTATGCTTTGAACCCGGCTACTAAGAGCTCAGAAAATCTTGCTTGAGACACAACCACCCGATCTCGACCACCGATTGAACATCGGATCGATCAAACATCCACCCTCGAGAATCGGTTCAGCACCCGATCAACGGATCAACAAAGCAATCAACGATCGAAAGAGTACCCCTCTGAACCACCGCCTCAAGTCCGCCGCTACAACAAATATCCTGATGAGGAAGCCCATCATGGCACCCTATGATCGATGCTAAAAAAACAGAATTGTGCTGCCGTCGTACTACACTCCTAAGACACATCACAATCAACACTATCTTATAAGGGAGAACGCCGCCTCCCCTCAAAACCTAGGTTTTCGCTCTGAGAAGTACGAAGTCACTTCATACCTCGTTACCTCGTCAGGTTGACGTACATAGTGTGACGTATTTGCCTTTACTTGGTTTTCTAGTTTCTAGCTAACAAAAAAATAATAATAGTTTATCTCTTTGAGGTTTGAATTTGACATCATATTAACCCTTATAGTTTCAATCTAATCAATAACACTGCAGTACTTTTCAATTTATCAGCCATATCAAATTTCTTGAACTCCATCTAAATTGGACGTTAAATTTGAGAATGAGGAACCACTATAAGTAAAATGATCATTTAAAACAAAATTGATATCAGCAATTTAATAATTAAAAAAAAAACAATTCTTCTCAAATTTCTTTTACAACTACTAATATGGTTTATGAGAAAATCCGTTTAACTCATCAAATAGATTCCTCCCTATTGCGATATTTAGTGTTGGTTTCATCTTTCACAACTGTTCACGGTGATGGGTTTATCTCCTGATGATTTCTTCAAAAAGTTGTTGGCAAAACTACAGCTTTAAGTAGTGGTAGAGGTGATTTCTCTTAAAGAAGGCTTCAGTCGGCAAGTTTGGTACCATCCTTACTCTCATATCCAAGTTAATGACTCAAACGTCCTGATAGTATAATGATGACCTTTAAGTTAAGGATTAGTTGATTAGTTGAGGCCTTCTTTGTTTCATCTACTTTTCGATTGCATAGTAAAATCTCAACCGTTCAGTTTATAGGTATATATAAGTATATATAACAGATATGCAAATTTTTAGCTAAATTGAAAATCATTAAGGCATTCGTAAGTATGATTACAAATTATGAAATTGAACGGAAACCTCCATAACCGTCTTAGTCTTCAAACCCGTCAAGCCAAGCAGTCCAGCCTTGTTACCTAACGAGTATGATCACCCTCCAACCGCCACAGGCCACCGCAGAAACCAGCAAAGATTCAGCCCCAATCCTGAACCAACTCGTGGCCACCCCACCGTTTGAAATACAAACGTCGCCTCAGAACGAGATAGACTGAGATCAACCGCCATCAATCTCCAACTAGTCCCGTCCGACCACAACCAGCAGACGTCAGCACGACCTGAAGCTGGCACTAGCGCCGCGGCACAGTCGAACGAGTAATGCTACACACACCAAAATATTTTACAAAATATGAATCCCAAATGATATGGCAGTAGCCAACTCACCGTTTTTTATTTATCAATAGTGACATGGATTATGAGATTTTGACTAATTTGAAAGAACAATTTTTATTTTTAAAAAAAAAACAAGAAAGGAAAAAACATAATTAGATGATTTATATCCATAAAAGAACCTTTGATTTCTATTCAAAGCCTACGTGCACCATCCAAGATGAATCTTGCTTTGTTTGATTGAATCAATCCCTTAGTTTTCAAAATTTAGAAGAATAAACTGTGAAAAGAAAGGAGAGTATATATGATGGGAGAAAACAACCTTTGGTTGATTCATCTATTAAACTGGGAATGAGAGTTTAGTATTCTTTCTTTTGGCTCCCATCACAAGGAATCAAATAGTGTTCTTGCCGACTGCTTAAGGTAGAAGATAGTTAAGATTTCTTTTCTTTGATTGAAGAAGAAATTTATGTTTTTATATATTCTTATGACTATTTTTATCATAGATAATTTCAAGATATAAAAAATGTGTTATTTCCATATCATCAACCTTTAGTAGAAAAAATTGATGACATGGCAAGTGCCACATCATTTGGTATTAATATTTGGTATAAAATTTTAGTGTCTCTAGCATTTTCCCAGTCGAACTAGAGAGAAAACCATAAATTTAACTTTGCAGCCCTAGCACCGAATTCTGCGGACCTATCTCGTTTTTGTGGTGCTATAATCCTCTTTAATTACTCCTTCCCCAATGTGTCATGTTCTAATTACATGCTCTTATGTAAATTTCAGACCAATTAGTTTGACCAATTTTTTTCGATTACAATTAGTTTGACCAATTACTAACTAGTAATTCTTCTCAAATAAAAAGTTACTAACTAGTAACAAGCCTAATAATATACATCATCTCCAACTTAGTATACATGCAGCTATATACATGTGAGTACGTACTATCTCGAAATGTGTTAATCGTACTAGTGAATCATCAAATTTTATATCGATCGATCACATAGTTTACTATATCCCTCTCGGTACTCTAGCTAACTTTCATGTCTTCCATACATGGATGATCCTTCATCCTTGTAATTTAGAGAGATTCCCGTAAGAATATATTATCTAGAACATCATCTTACACGAGTAATGGTAACAACAATATACTATAAATCTAACAAGTAACAACAATGGAATGTAAACAAAATAAAAGGAGAGACAATGAGACAATGAGGAATGGCATTACTCTCAATTACATGGCTAACATAAACTATTACTCTCAATTACATAGCCATATAGGTAGGTGGTGAGAAATGCATTAGTTTTCTCAGGATCGACAAAAACTAATAAAAACAACTGAACTACTGAAGGTTTTGGATGCTTCAATGGAAACAGAATTAGGATATATAATTCACGAACACTAGAACGAAGACACGAACATACAAAGTCATGAGTGTACGTGAGTTCGATCTGGCAATTTCAAGCAAGACAAAACCATGAGTTAAACTGATCGATGAACTCCAGCACAAGTCAATGAGACAGTTCACTACTCATGAAGACGTCAACTATATGATATACTTGCAAATAATCAAAGGGATTATATATGTTATCTCATTGTTAGATCTTATATTTACAAATGCAAAACCCTTGATGAGTTTTAGTTTTATGTCCGAGAAAAATAATTGTGTGATATTTTTAGGTACTGTAATACTTTGCCTCTCATAGTTTAGCGAATTCGATCGAGTTTCCTGAAACTTCTGCAATCAGATGCAACATCGGATCCTACAATATATGCTTGGGTTCCACAGCAAATGTGGATTCACGTACGTGGAAGCTTGAAAGGCTTAGTCACATGTAATTTTGCCTATTGTGATATCTGGCGGTGAGGTAGTGGACAAGTTTCATATTTTTAAAGATCTTGTGGGGTTATACTATAGACTGATTATGTATATATATATACCATAGTATACCACACCACCAATGTCGACATAATATTCTCGAACAAAATACAAGTACTAAGTACCTCAAAAAACTTGATAAGATATTAAGATGTTTGAAGGAGTATGAAGTTGAGGTATTCATGATTTGTAATCATCTCAAGGTATGATCAATATGAAATATCCGACATATATATATGGTCACACATGTACAATCGTTGCTATTATTAGACATGCACACTGAATTATATTGTCTAATCCTTTTAATAAAAAACTCTTGTGATAAATGATTTGGATTGAGAGTATCACATGCAAGATGTTTGGAAATTACATTTTCTTTGTAGTAATTTCAAGACATGATATTGTTTGTGATATGATGATCTTAATTTGTTTGAATTAATATGAAGGTATGTGTATATATAATCAAATTTCTAGCTTATCATATTTACTCGTTTTATACAATTCAGATACTACTACTCCACGCGATATATTTGTTGATTGAAATGATATATAAAGATATGATCAAACTTCATATTACGTACTTAGTATCAAACTCACAATATGCAGTCATACATTTATGTTATTATTAGTAGACATGTATAATAAACATCATATAATTTGAGTCTTGATTTAATAATATGACCAAATAAAATTTCATCTGATTGAACGTACGTGTGTATATCATATCAAATCATTTGCGAACAACATGCACATTTTCATATGGGATCATAAGAAGATATCTAGTCAGCCTCATATGTATTCATTTCAAATTTCCGTGATGACTAAAATATATGTTCCACAAGTGAATCTCACTCAGTACTAATGCAAATCTCAGCATCACAATTATTTTTGGCAGAGTATCAGTTTAAGGACACTAGGGGAACCACAAAATGACTCCCAGTCCCAGTGAGTACAATCCAACCCCTGCTGCATGTGACAATACGTGAATATATGTGATCAAGTTCTCACAAGTACAGATATAAACCATCCCCCAAAAAATCAATAATGGCCAATATATAGGACCAATCTAAATCACACTTTAAGAACTATACAATCATACCCTTAGTTAAAGACACTCTGGTCATGCTCAACTTGATGATGAAAATTTTAAGGTCAACCTCCTTTCTCTCAGACATGCTTCCAAGTACCATAGACCAAGAGATCTCCCCAAATCTCTCTCAGTCTCAGTTCTCCTCTCTTAAAATAAGAGCTAGCAAAATAGAAGCATCCAACCTCTTGCACTTGTTTGTCACCTTCCTCCATTTTTTAAATCATTCTCTGCATATATAGCATCCTCCACCCAGCTTCTCATTTGCTCACTTGCAGTTTTTGTATATGATCAAATACCTGGAGATCTCAACCCAGAAAAACCAGAACCTTCCTCTTCCTTTCTTCCACTTCTTATATATAAAATCCCTAGCTCTTCTCACTCTCACTCTCCCACTTCACTCTTTTCACAACCCAATACTTCAATTTCTTCATACAACTGATCTTTAGCATCATTTGGGAGTTGCGATCATCCATCTTGAAGCAGGCTTCACTCATTGTACGGTGTTTTGAGCTTCAAGAACTTTGAGTGTTAAACCACCTAGAATTGCTTGTTGGGTTACAAAAATTTTACACACTTTCCTTTTTCCAAAAATGTGTTCTTCTAGTGCTTCATGTTCATACCAAAATGTACATCAGAAAAAGCCTTTCCCAATAGAGCGCAGGCCAACAATGCTCAAGGATTTCCTCAATGAAAACTCCAATTCATGTTCTTCAAGTGGTTTCAAATCGTTTCCAAGAAAACCAGAGCTTGATTGCAAAGCAAGCAACCCAAATCCAACCGCAACCATTACTAGCAAGTTACAAAGAAGCAGATCAAAAGCAGCATCCACCACAATCTCAGCATTCCAGTCCATCATGAACGCAGTAAAAAACATCCAATTCACCGCAGTCAAAACTCCCTCCCTTTTACCGCGGAGCCTCTCACGGCGGCTTTCAAAAAGAAGCTCATGGTCAAGGAAGCAGTCTCTCCAAACTCAAGTCCAAATCAGTGTCAAAGTCAAAGATATCCTACGGTGGACATCTTTCCGCGACGAGAGGTTACCGCAATCTCTGCCGTGGGATTTCGCTTCTTCACCCCACCATTGCACCACAGCCACCACCGTAACAGACACCACAACAACTACTACTACTTGTAGTAACAGCAGCAATGGGTCAAGTTGGTGTGACAGTGATTTTACCGCGGAGTTTTTACAGTCTCCATGTGATGGTGAAAATGAGATGGGTAAAAAATATTCACCATGTGTCGGCAGAGTTTCCATGGAAGCTACGGCAGGGCCAGCGAGATGCAGTGAATTGGACCCCAAGGTAGAGCAATTATTTAGCGCACCGCGTCTATATTTAATATCATGTGTCTGCTGTTTAGGGTCCTCTGATGGTATTAATAGAGTTTTATTGGTTGACTTATCCTGACCTTTGTACTTTATGTGGTACTTTCCGGTCCCCTTTGTCCTAGATATAGTCGATCATCCACCGACGAGCTAGTGTGAACTGTTACTTGTCACATCTGAACTTAATATTTCGATTCAAAATGGATCGTTACTTGCATATACGTTAATTGGTAAACAGTTAAGAGTTACTCACACGCATGCACATGATCAGTTACATCTTATTTTTACTTGTCACATCTTTTATTGTTCAGTTTTGTTCTTATGGGGTGAACTAACCATCGGTGCTTAAACATCGGTGCTTAAACATCATCAGGTTGAGGTACTAAGTTGTGATGAAGATGAGCAACACAGCCCGGTTTCTGTGCTCAATTTTCAATTTGGGGAAGACGAGGAAGAGACGTTTTCGACTACTTTCGACCAAAGCCTTGCCAATGTGGAGAGTAAGGGCCCTCTTCTCGATCTCCGTATCATCAACATACATGATTCTTTGTTCATTAAGCTCTTCAAATGGCTAAACATATAGAAGGCTTCACCCACAAGCAACAAATTAAAAGAGAAAAACATGTTGATACAATACAAGTCTACTTATGTGTGAGGAATATGTGATAAAAACACAGTTTTCATGCAATGATTCATTAGAATTCAGATTTTGTAGTAATCTTTAATTATATAGAATGCACATTTTAAGCAATGTACTGATTGAATTCAGATCTGCAAATGATGAATTCTTTTGCATCCATTAGTATACTGTATATAAATGTTTTTTGTGTATTGGAAAAAGACCACAGGTTACTCAAAATATTTCATCACTAATTTTTGACAGGAACGAAAGTAATGCTTATGCAGAGACTCAAGCAATTTGAGGGTCTTGCCAACCTAGACAACTCATGGTTGTCACCGGAAGAAGGTCTCTACTATGAAGAAGAAGCAGGAGAGCACGAAATTGAAGAGAGAGCAATGGAGATGTTGAATCATGTCAAAGAAACCAGCTTGACACCACTCTACGAGGACAGTATGGAAGATAAACTCTTGTTGGATTTCTTCAGAGAAGAAATGGGTGCACAAAGAAATGATCAAACTGAAGATGGGTTTGATTGGGAGATCATCAGCAAAGCAAAAGCTTGGATTAGTGGGGAAAATGTTGCACCCTTTGAGTGGGGACTAGAGCACAAGAAAGAAGGCATTGTTAGAAACATGCATAAAGGAGGGAAGTGGATTAACAAGTTTGAGGATGAGCAAGAGGAGTTGGCTATGGAAATACAGACTGCCGTGCTTGAGTACTTGGTGGATGAACTTTCGGTTGATCTCTTATAAAGACACTTATCTAAGTTCTTGAGCTCCAGTTTCATTCCAAGAACTAAATGGCCGGGTCTCAGCCTTCACACTCAAATAGTGCCATTGGTACTAGAAGTAGGAATAGATCGAAAATGAACAAAAATAAAGCCATGAAACACCCATGTGTATGATAAATAGCTTGGGAGTGTGTAATGGTGGACTTTGGCAATGTACTTGTAACTTGTGGCTTCAAGGGTAACATCTCTCTTTGTATATCTAGAGAATGTCATCTTTTGCCTTGTAAAGATAGGTGTTCAAGAGGCATAACTTATGCCCCTTTTTTGTAACATGTTATGAATATAAGGCTAGAAGCAAATTGGAAAGGAATAGAATGCTTATATATACATGCATAGGCTACAACAAATTCATGAAGGCTTGGAGGGATTGAACTCAATGAGCTTTATAATTAATAGGTCCTAATTTACATGAATAGGTGCAAAAGTTGTTACAAGAGGTTCTTTTTTTTTTTATTAGAAAACTAAAATATTAAAACAAGAAATCTCGCAAGCAACCAGAACCTAATAGATCAAACTGAAAGGCCGACTGGATTGAGGCGGAAACTGATACAACCATGAAGTACAATCATCAACTGAGTGGCCTAAATGAGCTAAGGCGTCTGCTAGGAAGTTCGCCTCCCTCCAAATGTGTCGATAGTGAATAGCTTGAAAGTGCTGAGATAAGGCGTGGATATCATGAACTAGAACTTTGATACGTCAGAGGCATTCGGATCGGCCTGTCAACACATCAATCAAGATCTTCGAATCGCCCTCAATGAAAAGGGTTTGGGAAGTGAGTTGCTCGAGCTGAATGAGTCCCTCTCTGAGTGCTTGTGCGAGGCCTTTCTCTCTTTCATGGGCCTCATGCATAGCCTTTTGGTTAATGTTCTATGTTAATTACGAACAAAGAGAACACATAAGCTTTGTTTAACTTTTCAAGAACGAAACAAGATTAAAAATTAAGAGCTCAAAATGAAGAAGCAAATGTTTTCAACGGGCTCTGCTAGTGTTTGGGGGTCGAGGAAGAATGAAAACATGAAAATTGATCCTTCTCATGATTGGCATGATTTAGGTATCTTCGAATGAGAATTACCATTCCCCTCTTTATGGCTCTTGGATATCGTTCATAGTTAAGTAAAAGTATGTTAATCGACTATTGGGTGAATATGCTCGTTCACTCTACGAGGGAACCTAAGAATTCTGATGTTGATTGCCAATTAAGCTACAAACAACTCAGAAGAAAGAGCCAGATCGAATGGAATCTGAATTAACGGCACTAATAAACCATGATTAGGCGTGCAAAACAAGAACTTCAAAATTGAAGCTGCATGCAACAAAACAACGGATCTAACTAAAGCAGAACAAACCGCACTCCTGATGCACTTCCAACAATACCAACAGAAACGATAGCAATAGCTCTTGGGCGCGGAGGAAACCAGCTGGAGACTTGTATAATAAAGCGTATCTATATATATGTTGTAATCACATATATACCAATATTCCCAATCTTTGTTCTCATCATTTTCACAATAAGAATAAAGCCCTAATAATTAAGGGTATAATCAATCTCATCGACCAGACCAAAGCTCCACTTACTATTGTTTTCGACCAAGAAAATAAAGGAAAGATTAATTTATATACATGCATGCTAGGCTTTCTAGCTTGTTAATTAGTATTGATTAATTAGCCCATACACAGAAACGTTAAGAATTATTTGCTAACCGAAGTGTTTAGTATGGCAATGGCACGATACTCGGCTCTTTCTCTGCTTGCGTTTCTGGTTTCTCCGATCATGGTGATGGCAACATCATACGAAGTTGACTGGTCAGTTGGAGTTGATTTCACTGCTTTTGCTACTCAAAACCATTTCTATGCTGGAGATGTGTTGAGTGAGTGCTCTAGAACTTTGGCACCTTTATTATGCATCATTTGCTCTCTTTGTATATGTGATCCAGATTGTAATTGATGTTTTGTTTTTTTTCTCAGATTTTCATTATGATAGAGTTCATAACAATGTAGTTATAGCAACCAATGGTGATGAGTTTGATCAATGCGAGATGGAACCAAACTTGGGTTATTATCAAAGTGGCAATGAAGCATTTACCTTGCCTGAAGCTGGATACTATTATTTCATGTGCGGGTATCACTGCAAATCTGATGGCATGAGAATGACAGTGTTTGTAAACTAGATATTTTTGCAACAAATGCATGCATGCTTCTCTGGAGAGGAATCGAATTCGTACCAATTAGTTGCTTGTAAATTTTGATTACTAAGAAAGAAGCCTTTGTTAGAGATATGCATAAAGGAGGGAAGTGGATTATAACAAGTTTGAGGATGAAAGAGGAGGTGGGTTTGGAAATACAGACTGCATGCCGTGCTTGAGTACTTGGTATCAGCTTTCAGTTGATCTCTTAGTGATAAAAGACGTGGTATAAAACTTTGTAGCTGAGTGATTAATAGCATTTACCTATGTCCTATGTACTGGATGGAGGTCTCGAGTTCAGTTATATCCCAAGAACTTATGGGTCGCAGCCTTCACACTCAACTATGGTTCCCATTGCTAATTTGCTATTGGTACTATTCTGGGCATGTTGACTATGAAATCTGAATGTTCCTGTGTTGATGAAGTAGGAATTGGCAAGATTATCAAAGCCATGAATCATATCCATGTACTCAATGAGCGGGCTATAACTTACGAATTTGCAAGCGTTTTTGCAATAGGCCTTTCTCATTGTCATTGGCTTTGCATCATTATGCATGCATAACCATTTGGTTAATCTTCTATATATTAATAATTGTTTATGTACAATTTCGGTCGGGTTCGCAAAAGCTGTTGGCGTGTCTAATAGGTGGTGGACTATCCTCCTGCTGACCTGCAATAACAAGAGTGACCGGGGGCTTCCGGTCTTTCCTCCTTCGAAGCTTAAATCAATATCTCTTGGTCGAATGTAATAATTGAGGGTAGTTAATGATACCTGACAAGCTGGTGGCTGGGCCATATTTATGGCCCAGAGTGGGTTTTCCTTCACTTGAAAACTGATGTGGGACAACTCCCCTTCGTTGTTACTTCAAACACCCAGTTTCCATACACCTGCTTCCAAAACCGTTCCCGGCCCAATAGGCTACCACCGAGGTCGGGCCCGGCCCATCCTGCTTTCGGATGAGAACCCTGGGGCGGCCTCGGTTGTCTTAACCATGGTGGGATACTTACTACGGGCTTGAGAGGTTGTTTTATGCACAACCGACTACAATAATAAAGAGAATACTGACCAAAACTTGAAAATTTTCAAGAAAAAGAAACTAAATCTGAAAGTGTAGAGCTAGCCAAAACAAGGAAGGAAAGAAGAACAAGAGCATCTTCAAATATTCATTCACAACGACCAGACCAAAGCTCCGCTACTGCTTGCCCAACAAATAACAGACAGACCTACTATATATGCATGCTTGTTAACTATTATTTAATTAATTAGCGACAAACAGAAACATCAAGAATTACTTGTAGTTGATTTCAATGGTTTTGCTACTCATAACACTTTCTATGCTGGAGATATATTGGAGTGAGTGATCTAAAAATTCGGCAGCTTAGCTTTATATATATACTGCAGATCCATGCATTTGCTGCATTTCTCATTTTTTTCTCTCTGCAAAATCAGATCGACCAGCACATTTGAATGTCCCTATTTTGCCAAATGCAAACATATATTACAGCCCGGTTGATTCTATAGCTTTTGTGTCAATTTCAACTATGGCATCAACTAATAATCCATTACGAACCAGACTGGATGAGAGTGAGACAATGATTATTTTGATTTTCTATTTCTAATTTCAAAACGTTCAATCCTCGATATTATCTCCAATTTTTTGTTAGAATAATTGCATGTACAGTATATATCAATGGTGGTATTTGGAGCTCTTAGCTAGGCTAGATCAATTAGTATGTCAATTTCAGTTATAGTACAAATTAGTATGATTTGGAGCTTTGTTCTGATCATCAGCCAAAAACCAGCTGCTCCGATCCGGAGTCATAATCAGATATGAATTAATAACCTTTGTTCTGATCACTATCAGAAGAACAATTAAAGCCCTGAGGGCATATCGATCACAGCGACCAGACCAAAGCTCCACTATTGCTTCCGATCATGAAAAGCTAGCAGGCTTCTATATATGCAAGCTTGATGCTTGTTATTTGCTTAATTAGCCATAATAAACAGAAACTCAGAAACATACATAGTTACTTGGTAGCACAGGTGATTAATTAATATGGCAGTGGCACGATACTCGGCTCTTGCTCTGATTGCATTTCTTGTTTCTCCGATCATGGTGATGGCAACAACATACGACATTGTCTGGGCACTTGGAATTGATTACAGTACTGATTTTGTTGAACAAAACACTTTCTATGCTGGAGATGTGATAAGTGAGTGATCTAAAACTTTGGCAGCTGAGCTTTATACTAGTTATCAGATTCGATCATTTGCTATACGCCACCACATAACATTTGAATGATTATAGTGAATTTGTACGTGAATCACTTATAGTTTGTCATCACTCTAATGTCCTTTGATGGAATAATTTTGATCAAATATAATTCAGATCTTAATCGATGTTGTGTCTTATTTCTCAGCTTTTCATTACGATGTTGCTCGAGACGATGTGGTTATAGCAACAGATGGTGATGCATTTGATCAATGCATGATGGAACCGAACTTGGGTCATTACCAAAGTGGCAATGATGCACTAACCTTGTGTGAACCTAAATATCATTATTTCATGTGTGGGTATCACTGCAAATCCAATGGCATGAAGATGTCGGTGTTTGTGAACTAGATACTAGTAACAAATAATGCATGCCTCTGTGGAGAGGAATATGTACTAATTATTTAGAACTTGTCTGCTGTGCCGGACAGTATGACATATATACACTGATATAAATAAAAGCACGTGCTTTGCACGCAGCAATTGGGTGTTTTGTTTTGGAAAATTTTGCCTTCAAAGCATGTTGCATAGCATGCCGTCCGGTATAATAGAATTTTCTAATTATTTAAATTGTTTAATTGGATCTATATTTAGACTTTGATCGGCATATATAGACACTTGTTAGGGTTAGTGGGCATTTTCCTATATATCTCAAAACATTAATAACTTCACTAACATCTTTGATCGAGTGGGAGAAAGTATAGCCATGAATCATGAACGATGTGGTAGGCTAGGATAGCTATTTGGACTTTGGAGTTGTTTCTACTTTCTAGTAGAGTGCAACCGGGTTTCCCTCTAAAATGGGTTACATTAATATACTTTTGGATCTAGTCTTCAAAATGAAGTTATGGCCCAAATAGAGATATTATAGAAGAAAATGAAAAAAAAATTGAAAAATAGATCATCATGCACTATCAAAGGGATAGCATAGGCTGAAAGTTTCCTTCGGATATATGGACTAGTGTATCACATTTTAATTGAGAATACAAACCCACCACAACAGTCAATATCCGTAATCAAGCTAAGCCTCATGTGTTTCTAATTTGTCATTCCAATTAACTCCAAGGTGTGCATGCTAGCTTGTTGGTACACACTCGAGCCAAAATTGACGTGTGATAGGCACTTGTGAGCTCCATTCTAAATCCCTCATGTTGTAGTCAATTCTTTATTTCTAATCACTATCGATCGTAATTGTATATCGTAATCGTATATTCTGACTAGCATCTTATTATTATTTAAAAAATACATAATATTAGAATACAAAAGGAAAAAACCAAATAATTTCAATGTACTTGTCGGTATACTAATAATACAACTAAAATGAGCCTAGCTAGATATTTTGCAACCAAGGAATGAATCCAACGTGTTTAAACCTAAAGGTTAAGCTACGAAGCATTCCACAATTGCCTATATACGACTTCAACGTTTATCATGGCTGAATTATCAAGCATGGTAAAGGAGTATGGACGTAACCATTTTAAGGCTACAATGTTATGGGCATGTAAAAGAGAAAGGCTTAGTATTGAAATAGAAGGATTCTAGCTAGCTCAGTCGATCAAAAAAGAAGATATGGAGTAAAAGGCAATGTGCAAACCCATGCCAACTGCATGCTTGAGAGTTGAGACCTAATTGGGGGTGTGATAAAAGAGAGAGCTAGAATTTGTAGCAAAAAGATATATCCCCGACAGTTTAAGCGAATGCCATAGAGGCTAGGAAGTACTCATCTAATGATGGAAGGAAGTCAAGGAACTCTTGTAGTCTTGCTTATTTGTGAAGTAACTCTCAAAGTCTGGTTCAACCTTTATGGACAACCAAAGGATCCACAAGACAACGGTAATATTCCATGTCAATGCATGTATGAATAATTCGCAATATACGTGTATAATGCATGTATGCACATACATATATACTAACAGTATATCATATTCGTTGTTTAGTATGCAGCATAGGATAAGATAATTCTAGCTTGTAATATATCAGTGAAGTTTACTCTCTAAACAATAATGCACAACTTTATAAGATTGATCATGTCGTAGATTACCTAGATTGGTAATCAGTTGGTCTTTTATTCTATATTGTCTCATGACTAGCTGTAAATTACCTAGATTCACCACCTCACAACTATTTGACTCTACTCGATCTATTTTGTTTCATTGATCCTTAAAATCGCATAGACGTTTCTAGTAATATTATACTTTTTCTTTCTTTCTAAATTTCCCTTTCTAAATCTACACAAGATTGTAATGTTTACATGTGAGATTTCTAAATCAAATCTCCGATCCCTCGTGCAACAGAGTCTTGGTTAATTAAGTTCATTAGTCATCAATTCAATTAGTATAAATTGATCATTATTACGTCAAAAAAAATATCAATAACAATAACCAGTCCATGAATAAAATTATCTCAAAGAATATAGGAATCAGAACCATTCATAGTTAATTACTGAATTTAACCTCAGTACATATCAGTGATTAACATTTTATCCCACTATGAGGAAGGAAGTTGAACATATATAGATAGGATCAAGCAAAGTTAAAAAGAAGACAAAAATTAAAGAAAACAAAAGGAGAAATTAAAAGAAATATCCTAGAGGCATATATTCAACATGAAATATCTTAATTGTGAGGTTTCGTTGTTATCATATGGGTATTGATTCGGTGTCAAGGTTTTAGACGGAACGTAGTTAATTGCTTTGATTTTCAGTTGGTACGTAGTTGCTTAATTTGATTCTTAACTCTTTATCTGGGTTATACTCGCGATTACAGTTCTTCTTCTTTTTTTTTTCTTTAATCCGATGCTAAAGTTATAGTTAATTTTTCTTTAGTGATAATTTCTTTTCTAGATCTGGATTGCTTCATATAGGGCTCACGAATTGGTTATACGATCCTAGGCCTGGCAACGATTCCCACAACTGTAAATTTGTTCCTGGTAAAACAGCTCTTGAATCATAAGGTGTGTTCTACAAATTTCGTTATAGAGACTGTCTGCTGTGCCGGTCGGTATGACATACGTACACACACTGATACAAATAATGACACATGTTTTACACGGGGTAGTTGAGTGTTTTATTTTGAAAACTTTTGCCTTCAGAGCATGTTGCATAACATGTTGTCCGGTATGATAGAATTTCTATTACAATATAACAATTTTTTGGGTACACGAGATCAAATCAAATGATCAATCCGATCGATCCAAATGCAAAAATCATATTATACTATAAATCAACATAATCAAGCTGATCAACATTGACTCTAATTAGTTCAAGTCTTCTTTCTCTACCTTGCTAGCCCTTGGTATTCAGTCACAGTGCCTCACATAACAATGGACACATGCCTACCATATATACCGACTACCGTTCTAATTCTCATTTCTAGAACTGCAATGATACAGATTTTGGGATCCAAAAATATTCGGATTCTTAAGTAGCTACTGAAGGCAAAGTCTAAGATTTCAAAATGGACCACTTTAATTTGGCTTTCTGGCATACTTCATTTCTTCCTATATATGGCTGGAAAAGAACCCAAAGCATTGCGTGTTAATCATTCTACGAAAATTCCAAGTGTTCTAGCTTCACATTAAGGGGCCCTTAGCCCTAAATAATAATGGACCTTTCCTAAGACAAAGTGGGGCAATTTTTTCTCTTTTTGTTTTTGATCAGAATTGTAGGGCAAACTGATACACATTCCTTTGGAATTAATTAATTGGGTAAGGTTAAAACTTACGACTAGTCTCTGCAAGTTGTGTGCTATTGGGTTGCCAAGTACGATTGTGAAGTTTTGTTTGAATTATGTACGTGTTGCTACTTGCTTGCATGGCTTGGTTTCGATCTGTTTTGGAACTCTAAGTCGACCAAACAATAATACAAATATGTGCCACAATATGGGGTCATTTGCGATAGCAAACACTTATAATTAATGGGGTCATGGAAACTCAATAATTCACCTTGTTTTATATTCTTTCTGTCTTGTTCTTAATCCTTATTACTATTAATCTCCTTACAAACCTACCACCTTAAGGATATGCCTTTTCTTTTATATATTTTGTTGGATTCTTAGGTTATTCGGTTATTCCTTGAGGTGTACTGCATGTTTTTTTAAATTTTGTGTTTTACAGTTTCATAATTCGAACCATTTTCCCTAACATTCGTAATTTGTTTACCAAAATGGATCATACGGAAGATTGTCTGTTTTTGGATATGGAAGATTAATTTGTTTATTGCTCTAGCTATATCAAACAAATTGCCACAACAATTAAGATGTATATATAGATGAACCGTCAATTTACTGTTTTTTTATGTTTTATATTGTTTGTGGTACTGAGATGTCATTCTCTTATTTACTAAAACGTATAGATAAACCGTTAATTTACTGTTTTTTTGTGTTATGCTACTGTTTTAATCAAGAATCAACCAGTACATGCATGATATCACAATTACTACAAAGAATAAGTATTATACGTACTGGAAAAATTAGAAGTATATGTACTGGAAAAATTAGGCTTAATCATGCATTCATCGATTGATGTCTTAGAAGAAAATAATCGTAGGAGCTGTGTTTAATTTCGTTATCTCTAAAGGACCACTGGTGATTTGACATGTGAGACCGATGGCCTTGCAAACTGCCCTGGCCGTTGTGGTACGTGATGTCTTGGGAGCAAGATAGCTAGCTAGGGTTTCAATTGTCACGTTTGCTCAATGCTAGGCTCCATATGTCTTGGACGAGTTGGACAGGTTTTTAGTTCTGTTTTATGTACGTACTTGTGCCCTTGTGAAAGGGTTATTCCTTATTCTGATATGTTTTCCCTAACCTCTAGATGAATTTACTGGGTTGTAACTTCTCTAAAGAAAAGAAAATAACAGTTAACCTGGACAAAAATGTGGAATACAAACCGGAGGTGGCTTATATATCACAACTGATCACGGAGGTGGCATGGCCGGCTCATTTGCCGCTGGGACCATGGCGTACGTGTTTTTGGTATCTTCTTCTTCCTCCTCCTCCGGTACCACTCTCCTAGAGTTCCAGCCGGTCTGGTATAAAATATCATCGTCTGAGTTCATCTTGTTTGTACAGTACTGTAGGTTCTCTCCTCCACATGCGGACAAACAATCGAGTTTCAGAAAGAGAAGAGGACGTCCTAACTGGAAGACTAGCTCGCAGAATATTCTATCGAGGTCGAGTACGTTAAACCCTAGAAGTGACATCTGGTTGCACCTGCAAAACGTGTCGAGGTGATGAGGCTGTCGGAGAGAGAGCTGAATAGGAGGAAGAGAGAGGAGGAAGAAGAAGATGAGCCTTCGAGAAACGTGATCCAGGTCGTCTTCCTTGAATGACTGCAGCTTCTTCTGATAGATCCACACAAGCACCGCACGCCCTTTAAGGTGCATTCATGGCTTCATGCATATGATCAGTTATATATGACTCTCACAGTTACACTGTCACACTTCTAACTTCTTGCTTCCATGGCTATTATAATATGGATAAAATAGTACAAAACGATTGATGAAGTTTGAAGTGCTCCGCAGAGCAAGGTCCATAGATTTCATGACCAGTTGGTTATGTTAATTTAAACTTAATTTAATGTGTGAATTGTGATGACTGATGACATACATTGTACTGAACAAAAATGATTGATGAAAAAATATTACTTAATTACATCAGCGAATTCTACATACACAGATAAGTACACTTATATCATCAGTGTGCAAGTTATGACAATTAGAGTTATAAAGATATATAGAATACACATTAGAGACGCTTAATTCACTAATCTCATTTTCATTTTTGATCTCATATTTTCCCATGAACTCATTTTTCTTTAATTTCAATCACATATCATCGGCTAAATGCGAACACCTTGTCCAGTATATATAATATCGAGGGTTGGAAGTTTTTGGATGAACAATAAGGTCAAATGGAAGTTGGAAATTACTTGTCAATTAACATATTTTGCCTTGTATTTATTCACTAATAATATAAATCTTGCCGTTGTTCTTTTGGAGTTATATATTTCCTCAACGTCTCATTACTTCTACTTGTCATATACGTTGGACATGGAGTATAACGTAATTCCTTAGTTTATTTTTCCTTTCAAACTGCTGCAGCCTTCCACAAATCCATGAAACGCGTGGTATGGTTGTTAACATGGAACGTTTCCCTCGTTTGGTTCTTACAAAAAAAAAAAAATGATCTCATGGATTGTTTGATCTCACATACATAAGGTACATTACTAGCAAGCCTTTAGTACTACTGAACGCTATATATGGAAACTAACGTACAGTTTCTAAGTCCTTATGTTTAACTGTACGTGTATATATATATCAAGAGAGTTTTGTACCTTCGACAAAAACTAAGATCGATGATGATCACACAGATATAGTTCGAGTACGTATATGGTAATAATCGCAATATATTTGACTCTAGCCATTGAGTAATTTGATGATGATCGATCACAAACTTATATTGTACTTATTAAAGGCTAGGTCAATTAATTGGCCGGGTACTAGCTCTTCATGTTTATGTGAGCATTTCACGAATGGGTCAATATGTTTATGTGTCACGTACTACTCGGTCAATGTATAAAAAGGAATAATGCATAATGAATAATTGAAACAATGGCTTTGTTGCTTCTAACAAATATACTGATGATATCTAGAAAAGCGTACTCATCATAACAACATTGAATCGAGTTTGGCAGAGTAACAGAGTCAGTTGAAAAAAGAACGGAGTTTGGCTGAAGTAGAGGATGGTGATCCTAGCTAGCAGCGAGGTCATTTGGCAAAGGGATGGTCCACGGATGGGAAACGAAGTTTTGTTCATGCAATGTTCTAAAAATCTTCGGTTAGAGCCGATTAATGCCCGCTTAAGCGTTAGGCGGAAGTTCACCATTTTGATTATGATTCATCTAGAAGGCTAGAAAACCGAATAATCTCTCGATTAATCCTCTAGACGGTAGGCGTTAGATAGTGGGTTGAAATCGTAACTTTGTATACAAAACAATTTTCAAACAAAAAAATTATATAGCAAAGAAACAAATACGTTTAACATAAAAAATAGAGTTAGCTAGCCAAAATACCTAATCAAAACTCAAAATTTTATTTTTTTTTTATGATATAATCAACACAAATGCTACGACTAGTATTTTATGAGTCATACTTTATGAAGAGAAGATTATGTCACCCTACGAGAGAGAATTATGGACACCACCTCTTTTAGTTATCTTTACTTATATATAATAATGTAAAGCTCTATCTCAAACAAAAGAAAATTTGGCCAAAAAAGAAAATAGACAACAAGGTGCATACAAAATATCCAAAATACCTCTCTCCACATCATGTAAGAGCCACCTCCTAGTCCTTGTAAAATCTTCA
The DNA here is from genome assembly GCF_000184155.1 of Fragaria vesca subsp. vesca. NCBI lineage: Eukaryota > Viridiplantae > Streptophyta > Magnoliopsida > Rosales > Rosaceae > Fragaria > Fragaria vesca. The sequence continues at coordinate 5,971,873 of NC_020497.1, forward strand.
CACTACTCTTTGCCTCTCTACACAAACTCTCTTCCCTCACTCTCCGCCAAGTTGCCACCCAAAGACTCTGACCCTCTCTCTCTCTCT
>NC_020497.1:5971979-5991776 GCF_000184155.1 Fragaria vesca subsp. vesca
TCTCTCTCTCTCTCTCTCTCTCTCTCTCTCTCTCTCTCTCTCACCCTTTAAAACTCGAAAATTCTAACCCGAAGAAAAGAACAGCTCCGACTCCAAGTCCAACACACACTCGTTCTCTCTTTTTTCTCTCTTGATTTTTCCATCAGTGGAATCATTCTTTATTTTGATTACATCCCAATACAGTCACCCCCGTAATTCACCCGATACCGTATCCCCCTTATTTATTTCTTTCCTTCTCTCTTTGTGTGTGTGTGTGTTGGGAAGGTGCACAATTCAACATGCAAAGCTATAATGAAATAGTTTCTGTTTCACGCATTGAATTCTGAAAAATCCCATTGCATTTACAGCTCACCGTTTCCTCATTGATTTGGAGCGTTTTCTGGGTACTACCCAATACCCGGAAACTGAGTGAGAGAGAACAGGGGTGTTGTTGAAGACTTGAAGACGATGAAGAACGAAGAGCAAGCTCGGTTTCTGTTTGGGATTTCTCTCTCTGACAGACCCAAATGGCAGCAATTCCTGCTTTGCTCTTCTGGGTTCTTCTTTGGCTATCTTGTGAATGGTGTCTGTGAGGTGAATTCACTCTCTTTGGTTTCAAGCTTTCTGGGTTTTTCTTTTCTTGAATGAATGAATTTGTTCTGTTTCTTTTGAATCAAGCAAAGGGTTATGCTTAAGCTTCTGAGGAAGTAATCTTTTTGTTCTTGAAGGATATAGGATTTTTGTTTAATTGATTTTTTTAACTGTTTTTGTTTTTGTTCGGTTGCTTAAAGTTCTCAGATAAATTTATAATGAAGTTTTAATCATCTGTTTGGGTTATGGGACCAAAGGGTGTGAGTGTATTATGAGTTTACTTTTTGACGAACATGAATGCAGCTCATTGCACGTTCAGAGATGACTTGATTTTTGGTACACTCTGTTAATTTTATTTTTAAAATTTGCTCATTGAATCTTAATTTTTTTTGACCCATTTGCAGGAATATGTGTATAACAGGCTACAATTCAGGTGAGGTTAACATGTTATATTTTTTTTAGAGAATTGTGGAGTGTTTTGTTCAGTGATTCAAATGGGACCTGCTTTTTATTCTGATTCTGATGGGTTCCTTGTTGCAGTTATGGGTGGTACTTCACTTTTGTACAAGGATTTGTGTATCTATTTCTGATTTATCTTCAAGGCTTTACCCCCAAGCAAATGGTGAACCCATGGAAGACTTATGTGAAGCTATCTGCTGTGCTTATGGGCTCTCATGGACTTACCAAAGGTTCCTTGGCTTTTCTCAACTACCCAGCACAGCTAATGTTCAAATCAACAAAGGTGAGCAAATTTCGTGTTAAAAAACTTTGTTTGTTTCTTTGAGGCAGCCAATATTAACTTGGTATCATTTTAAGCTGGAAAAAGTTCAGTGTAAAACAGAGAGGATTTGGAATTTGACTGCCTCTTAGGCACATTTGTTTTTTTCCTCTCAGTTTATTTTGTTTCTGTTTAGTGTGGCCAGTTTGAGATTACTGTTGTTCATTTTAGGGGAAAGAGTTTGAGTTAGTCTGTAGCTAAGTAAGTGTTAGAAAAGTGTCATTTAGATGCTCTTGGAATATTAGATCTTTGGTTTAGGTTAAGAATAGTTTATTAATAATATGTATTTGGCTGTATATGTCAAACCAGTTACTCTGCGGCTTCTCATGTTAACTTCATGCTTTTGGTCCTTTTGCGGTTTCAGGTTCTGCCTGTGATGGTAATGGGAGCCTTCATACCAGGTTTGAGACGTAAGTACCCACCTCATGAGTACGTTTCTGCAATCCTTTTGGTGGTGGGGCTTATCTTATTCACCTTAGCGGATGCTCAAACGTCCCCCAACTTCAGCGTGATTGGTGTTGTGATGGTATCTGGTGCTCTAATCATGGATTCGTTTTTGGGTAATTTGCAAGAAGCTATATTTACCATGAACCCTGAAACCACACAGGTGATTCACATTCTCCGCGGGTGCTTAAGCGTGAATTAGATACATGTTCATGCAAAAGTTGTGACTTCAGTTATAATGTTGTTCTTTTATCATATCTTTATCCACAACTTTCAAAAAAAAATCTTTATCGACAGATGGAGATGCTGTTTTGCTCTACAGTAGTTGGCCTACCTTTCTTGGTTCCACCTATGATTTTGACAGGAGAATTATTCAAAGCATGGAGTTCGTGTTCTCAGGTAACTTGCCAGTTACATTATCTCTTGATTCCAGACTTGTTATATGCATTGCAAGCCTCACTCACACCTAACCTTTTGGTATTGTGCAGCATCCATACGTATATGGTGTGTTAGTGTTTGAAGCCATGGCCACATTTATCGGCCAAGTTTCTGTCCTTTCCCTCATTGCACTGTTCGGTGCTGCCACCACAGCCATGGTACATTCTTCTCACAACTCCATTTTGGCCTAGATCTGTGAATGTGATATCAACATTTAATGGAAAAGATTTGATATTTTATTCAAATTGGCATTTTCAAAGTAATGGCCGTGTTGCTTGATTTCTTGGTATTTTAATTAGGCCTCATGAGCATTGATGAACACACAAATAGTACAATGCGAGTTATATCAATTGTTATTTTTGATGAAGATCCTCATTACATTTTTTTTTTCACAGATAACAACGGCTAGAAAGGCAGTGACATTATTGCTATCATACTTAATATTCACAAAGCCATTAACCGAAGAGCACGCGACTGGACTTCTGCTCATAGGTATGGGGATCACATTGAAGCTCTTGCCTGAGAATAAACCATACCAAAGGGTTCCAAATTCATCATCTGGCAAACCCAAGAGTTCAGAACCAGCTCATAACGAAGATGAGAATATTCAACTTGACCATCAACATGCTGAAGAAGACGAAGAAAAGAGGCCATTGGTCTGATATAGAAGAAACTGCTTCTGTTGCACAATGTATGTTTAGCTAGTAAAGGAAATGGTTAATGCTAAATAACATCAATTTTCGATTTTTTACCTCCTGTTCTTTACATTTGGCCTTTCTTCATTCATTCTTTATATTTTTGTGAAGTGTTAGTTCCCCACAGTCCCCATAGTTACTGGTTTTTGTATTTTCTTCCTTTTGTTTTGTTAATGTTTTGGACTATATATGAAATATTGTTTTCTCGATGATCAGTATATGATTGAGAGCTTCAGGTAATGGTGTACAATCGTAGATATTTGAATTTATTAGAAGCTCGTAACTGTAGTCACTCGAAGTAGTAATCCACTAATCCTAGCTTTAAGGTTATTCTAGTTCTATTTTTATTTAGGGGGACAATCTGGGTTACTGGGTTGACCCTTTCTTTCTAAATATACTTGTAATTTGATTACAAGTATGCAGCTCAAGGAAAAAAGGAAGTTGGTAAGTGATGACCAAAGATTAAACATGTAGATGTCAACAAGTTAATCTCATTTTCAGAAAAGTTGAGAAGATCTAACATACAAAATTCTCAATCATATTGCTAAGCACGTCACTAAAACGACAAAAAGGAGACTAATAGAAAGAAAATCCACATCAATATGTACCATCATTGGTGTTATAATTTTTGTTAATTTGTGATTGTTCGTTGACAAATGCTAATGAAGTTGTAACTGAGCAAAGAAAACTTGCCTTATTAATTGGCAGCAAGTAGTGTTCGCTGCCCCATCAATTTTGGTAGGTTGCTTTCTACGGTGATTGAAGAGGAGGTAAACAGTTTTTGGAGTTTATGATTGTAATTTGATTTGGTCATCATGTTTAGATAAGATTGAGTTTTTGGTTATCTGTCTTAATTAATTATTGCAATTCTCTTCCTCAATCATAGAATGATGAAAAGGAACAAAATTACAAAACAGTAAGGATGGTTAAATTACATGGATGAGTACTATTGCAATATCTAAAATACAGAGATTGTTCTAGCTTTGAAGTGCATTATGCACACTGTGAGGATCCAAGTGAAGAATTGTAGCTTATTCTTGATTACAAACTAAATTCAAAACTTAATAAGTTACAAGTCTTTTTGTTCAGAAAAAAAAAATTTCTCAAGGTTTAATTCCCACATAATTAACATGATTCAAGGTTTTGGAGTTTAGAGATGATCCAAATTAGTGCATACATATTACATATGTTGACAAAAAGCCAGGAATTCCTTGTTGCATCAATGCTCCAAAATCCTCCAATGGAGCAGCACACTCATCACTACTCAGAGATATCCAACCGATCGAGTTACAGAATGAGACATTTTTGCTACGTACGTGTCGAGTCGCTTCCATGCATGAAGACAACACACACACCACTTCAACTTTTTTGACCTTCCTTTATCTTTGTTTACCCTCTTAGTCGGTGACCGGAGCATACCATGAAACTGTGAAAACGTACTGAAACGAGCTGGGTGATCAATGATGAATTGTAAATTTACAGAGATATAGAGCTTGACGTACGTACTAGTCGGAAAGAGAGAACCATTTGAAAGGACCAATATGGCTGCAGAAGAGACCAACATCAGTACTAGTACTGCTACTGCTTGGCTACTTGATGAAGTAAACGATATTGAAGAAGATAGATCAGAAAGCTTTGATAATGGTGCTACTGGTAGTTCGAGACCAAAAGAGCCATGGAAAACAGAGTATGCAAAGAGCATTCTGTATGCTGGTCTCGATGCCATTGTCACTTGCTTCTCTCTAATCTCTTCCATCTCCGCCAGCCGTCTCACCTCTGGTAATATATAATATCACTCACTATTTTTTTTTCTCTTGAATCAGTCTTGGTTTATTAAAACTGTAATTTTTGTTGATGATTTGCTAAACTCCTGTACACTAACATAAATTTGTCTTCACTGTATATTAAGTTGTTTAAGGTCTAGAACCAGTGCATGTCTTACAGCTCTATAATGGAAACAGAACCATAACTACTGAGGGTACAGACATACAGTAAGATTACTTGATTGTGTATGTGAAGTATATATGTTGAAAGACACCTAAGAAATTTCTTTAGGAAAATTGGAGGTTTCTGGAAGTGTATGATGTGTATGACGCCTTATATATATGTGATACAATGAGACTCCTATAGAGGTGCATGCATGCCCCAGTGCATCATGCTTTTAATTCACAAATTGAGTATTAATTCACTATAGTTGTCTTACTTTGCAGCGGATGTGCTGGTTCTAGGATTTGCAAATCTGGTGGCGGATGGGATATCAATGGGAGTTGGAGATTTTTTGTCCAGCAGCATCGAAAAGGATGTTGCCACGAAAGAAATGACGGTGACAGAATGGGATGTCACAAATCACGGCGGCCTTGAGAAGATGGAGTTGCTCCAGAAGTATCAAGCACTTGGCATGGACGTTGATGATGCCGCCACGGTATGCAAAATTGCTTACTGTAAAGTGAAGTTAAGGTTGTTGTAAGTTCTAATTGAAAAAGAAACTAACTTGTTAAATTGCTTATATGTGACATGGTTTTGGCCTTTTGGGACTTGTACAAGGTTGTGAGCATTTTTGCCAAGTACAAAGACATCTTGGTCCAGGAGAAGATGATGGCTCATGGAAGGCTACCACCGGAAGAAGCAGAAAAGCCATGGAAGAATGGCCTTGTAACATTCGTCGCCTTCCTTGTGTTTGGCTCTGCTCCTCTCCTCTCATTCATCGTCCTCATCCCATTTACAAACAATGACTTGGTTAAGTTTGCTGGTGCTTGTATCCTTTCCGCAGTTGCGCTTGCTCTTCTTGGGATTGCAAAGGCCAAGATTGCAGGCCAGAACTATGCTTTATCTGTGGCAGTGACTCTCTTCAATGGTGCCGCTGCTGCAGCTGCCGCTTATGTTGTTGGATGGACGCTGAAGAATATAGCTGGCCTAGAAGGTTGAAGACTAGGGCCAACAACAAGAGCTCGGTTCTGCAATTTTTTTGCCCATACTAGGGCTACAGATGTATGTATATGTCGACCCGGACAATGAATGTGTGGCTTGAACTTTCTTTTCTGCTTAACAAATGTTGAAACCTTGCAAAGGAAAAATAAAATAAAAAACATCTATGTTCGCTTCCCTTGGGGAGTGACATGATTACTGATCAAAAAAGTATTTTATTGGGCACAACTTTGGCCTACCTTTCATGAAAATTATACAGCGCACCCGGGTGCGTCGTGCACCCGTCCATCTCCGCCGTCCACTTTTGAAAAAGTTAAAAGTCCGCGTCAAATGGACGGCGGAGATGGACGGGTGCGCCGAATACGCTATCCAATTACACTAATGAAATCGAAACTGTTACACTAATGAAATCGAAACTGTTGTGGGAACCTTGTACTATCAGAAACGACCATTAAATCGAAACTGTTGTGGGAACCTTGTACTATCAGAAACGACCATTAGCAAGCACATAATGAATAGTTACAGACTAAAAGAGTGAGGATCATAAGCCTTGATAGAAACTAATTTCTGATGTAAGCTGAATGTATAAAACACATGTTCTGTGGGATGTTAATTCCCTTCAATCAGAGCCAACTGCAAGGCATGCTCTGCTTCCTTGAGGAAAAAACGAGTGAGTTGCTTTTGTCCTCGTCTATAAATTATACTAGACCACTTGTTTCTGCTCATTGATTGGGGTTGTTGCTCTTCACTGCTGTCGAGAGGTGTCAACGATTGAGAAACAGATTATAGCTTCTCTACTAATTCATGTGCATAAATGAGAACAGAATAATGAAGGTAAAAGATTGTACCTTAAATCGTTTTCATTCCCTGTATGTAGACTTGGGCTTTCACTTATGTGTGCGTCTTTAAGCAAGTTAGTATCACTGTCCTCCGAACCAGAACCATCTTGAAGATCCGACATCCTTACATACAGAATACATGGTTCGCAACTTAGCATAGGTACTGAACAATTCATGTCAAATCTTCTAAGTAGCATGCAACCCGTTTTAATGAAGACTGATGAAGTCAAATTCTGATGGATCCCGTTATAAGTTTAAAAGTGGAGGCATGCAGATTGAGAGGTTCATTTAGTTCTTGCGAAAAATATTATAATATCACAAGTGAGGCACTTGATCATGGATTAAGAGTCACCTCATAGTAAGAAGATCAACAAGCATTTGCAGAGCTCCGGAGTCACCACAAGCCTCCCATATTGCTGCTCGAACTTCTGAATCAGATGGTTGCCTGCCCCCTCCAGATGTAACAAGCTTTAAGATAAGGTAGATTGAACCAGGGTTAAGAACTAGGAAAGCAATTGATTCAATGGGCTAGACCATAAAATGGTGTCCTAGCTTCAGTTAACAGGCATTACAATTTGCAGTTTACATTTACTTTCATTTCTTGCTTATAAAAAGGTGACCTGACCTTTTTTTATCAGCAAAAAATGAAAGTAAAACATGTAAAAGAAAAGACCAGCTTTCCCTTTCACTTTGTGGTTAAGGCCTTTGCCTTTCTCACGAGTTAGTAGGATGGAAAGCTGGTATGGTGGTGGGGGTGATCTGGTTGTGCATCTTGTTTGTTCCTCAAAACCCAAAACATGAAACAGAGAAGGTAGATAATCTATACCTCTTCCAGCATCGATGAAACCTGAAACAGCTCATCCTCTTTCATGGCTATGGTCCTCAAAGTTGTCAAAAAGTTTTCCGGAAATACCAACTTGTTCAAATATGATGGCATCTTGCGCTGACCACTCCAACTATAGCTGCAAACACGCTCAAGTTGGCCCTTATCACTTCCTTCATTAGTTGAGATGCCTAATGGGAAAAAGCCGTGATCTAGTAAACTTCTAGGTAAGAGACACCTCATTTCGGCCTTCTGTGAACGATCCAGGTTTGTGAACAAACAAAGTTTGTTTTGAAAATAAGTAAATGAATAACCATTTATACACATATAGTTTTACTGAAGTAGAGAGCTTCTGCTCAATTAAATCAGGGAGTACCATAACACAAAGTTAAAAAACAGACAACAGCAAACCTGTGCTTCAAGAAGCTGTGCTTTCGAGTCAGTAAATGGAACACTTTGCAGCGCTTGTACTGGATAATGGACCTACATCATTAAAGTACGAAACTGTGATCAGCTCAAACAATTGATTGACAAAAGCTATGGTCCTAGCTGGAACAAGATGACATGAAGGGTTACAATATCGAAAGTGTATAAAGTAATAAGACTAAAAGGTCCATGATACTTCTATTTGATCTAGTTTGAGACATTCTCACTATCGAGAACAAGTTATTGCGAAATAAAAGAATGATCTATACAAAGTTACTCCAAAATAATCAACATAAAGGCATTACCATGAGATAGTCATCTGGATTACCATCCAGGACGAAACCATACAGATGAAGTAATTCCTGCATCAAACACAAGATAGTGGTTCTTTCTTAGAAGTTGATGAAGGTTGTCGAATGCTTAAGGGGATTAGGAAAAAGAGATCACGGCAGAGACCAAAAACTTGATAAAACTTTCTTCAATTTAAGTTGACTTTTCAAAAAAGCTCAACAACTATGGCAGGCAAAGTAAGTGGAATTTGGAAGACTCATAGGCCTAAGTAAGCTCAAAGCCTCAAATGACAAAAGAACATTAGGTGCAAGTAGCATGCAAGAAGTAGCACATGAAACTAAACAAGTTTCAGAATACAAGCATATGCCAGGACAAAGGCAAACATTTTAAAAATCATGTTCAATTGCTAGGAAGAAAATCAAGTCTGGTGGAACGAGATGAAGAAATAAGTATACAACCTAAAAGTCACTTTGGTATCAAATACAACATTCAATAAATGTCACCAGGAAGTACCTCATTTCCTTTGTTACCATAACTTATGGAAATTTCTTCATCAGTCTCCAAGGGTTGTCCAGCTTTCCATTTTGAAAAAAGGAATATCTCGGTAAGTAAGATAACCCAGATAACAAAATCAATTAAGAGAAATGAAAACAAGTATAGTAAGGCTTCCATAGCAACTTTCACAACTAAATGAAACCAATATGAAATCTCATAATCCTGCTATGTAAAAGAACACAAGAAATAAACACAAGTATAACACAAGAATATATCCAACCGTTGTATGCTATTAAAATCAATGCAAAATCTTATGGCTGCATAACACATAGTTTTACTGATTTACAGCAAAAATTAAGGTACGAATTGAAAGAGGATACTACCAGAAAGAAGATACATAGAACAAGGAACCCGAGTTATTGATCCTGTTCGATCAACTTCCCAGGTTGCTGCCGGCTTTAAACCTGAAATAGAAACATGATGTAGGTGTATGAGAGAACAGACTTGAATATTAGTAGGCTATAGTAGTAACAAGAGTCGAACAGAGTTGAGCTGCAGGATGGGCTACACTGGTTAAAGGATCTTACACTTGAATATTAACAGTGGAATTTATAATTCTGTAAGTTCTGTAACAGAAGTAAATAAATTTCTAAGAATACCAGATTTGATGACAACAGGCATACCATGGTTGCAAAAGTCAATGCCAGGAACAAGACCCTCCACCCAGACAGTATCTTTTTGTTTTGAGACGGACGTCACTCCATTAACTTGAATATCAACCCTGTCAACCTGACATCCTGATTTTAGAAAGCATCAATATTAGTTCAAATACCCAAATTTACATAAAAAAGATACCAAATCAAGCATAATTTATACTTGAAGACTTGTTATAACAATTAGTAAGGGAAAAAACTTACGGTACCTTTATCACCCATGTCATTAACCATATGAGTTGTAGAATCGTTTGAAATTTTGTCATTTGAAGCACTGCAGTTCTTCTTTTCCTCAACTTGTGGAAATACATAAGAGTATGGAAGGGGAATGTTCAAAGCACGAGCCCAAAACACAGAATTCGCCCTAGCATGCCAGAAGTTAGGAAAGATAAGCAACAAAGGTATCAAGAAGGGTTCAACCAAAACCTCACAAGATTATTTAATTAAAGATGATACATACCAAAGGAAATCTTCAAAGCACACATCCCTGTAAAAGCAGAGGGAGCATAGTCTCAGAGATCAACATTCATAGTATATACTTAAAGATGAAAATAACTAATTACAATGTTTATATTATTCTGAGTATTGTTCAACATGCAATTTTAATATTATCTTCAAAGGTTACATGGCCCACTATTCACTAGTGCTAGATTTCAAGGGTCTTACGATAAGTTTACATAGTACACCGTGTTTACAAACTCATCATGAATCACACAGACATCGGCTTACTAAATGCTGACATTCACATAGTCCATAAATTGTTGGTGAGTTGAGAGTCCGGAGTCTGAGAATAGCATTGTAATACCAAATGACGTACTAATGTTTTCACAGGATATCATCACAAGCTGTATTCTTTATTATTTAACACTAGTTCAAGACAAAGACAAAAGACTGGTCATGAGATTCTAAAAACCTGTCACTCTATTCTACCCTTCCAGCTGTTGCTAAGAAGCCAAATAACAAGAACGACACAGGATAATTTCACTGTAACTAATGTATCCAGTATACTAATAAAATGGAAGTGCATAATTACTTATTTATATACCCATGATTCATATTAGCCTCTCTGAGTTTGAAATAAATACTTTGCGTACCAAAAAATATAGACAAAAATAGATGGATATATATTCTTTTGAAAGGACAAGACCTGCTAGCTTAACTCTCTTATGAGATCAAACGGAACAGAATTCGTTTCTGACATACCTTTCAAGATCACCATCAAGAGTTAACAGCTTATCCAACAGAGCCTTCAGTTTATCATCGTATAAAGACCGCAAGCTTTTCTTCTGTAAATTAAAGCTGTCGTTGGTCACATATAGTACAGAAAAACATAGGCTACTCAAATCATATTATCAAAAGAGAAATCCAAATATTTTCAAACAACGAAAATCAAAGAAAGACAACTGGACAGACACATAACATTTTTGTCAATTTGAGAATCAAATAGGCATCAGGTTAGCATTTCAGTATGTCCAAATTACTCCCACAAGCGATATGACATAATCACAAGTAGACCCCACAGGACACCTGAATAGGGAATTCTATTTAAAAATTAAGAGTGAAATCGGCACCCCTTTTTTGCAATCCACACCCCCTTCCCTCTTCCTTTTGTCATATACGTATCCATTGTAAAAACAATCATGAAAGAGGTTAGAGGGGGCATGGTTTGTAGTAAAAGGTATGCCAATTGGCCCCCCAGAATTAAGTGCCTCATGCCTGATCATGCCATGGTAATATATTGCAAAGGTGTACTGTATCAATACAATCAACATCATAAAAGGTCCATAAAAAAGAAATCAACTTGAGAACAAGACCACTTCTATATTGATGCCCATAAACTTTTTACCTGCATTTCAGTTGCTCGATACAATGTTGTTCCTTTTAGCTCCAAAAGCTCATCATCAGTAAACCAAAGCGGATTGCCAAATGTGATGGGAAGCATATCAAGGTACCTGACCGATTCCAATGACAGGGGATGTTATCTTCCACCCAAGAGGAAAAAAGCTCACCACCAAAGAAACCAGAAAGTTTTAACTGATGATTAAACAAATTCCTTCTATACATACGGCTTCCAAGAAGAATTCTTGCGGAGGCGCTCCACTGTTAGAAACAAAACCATCAAGAACCTATCATCTACATCTCCTTCTCCGAACATTGCTCTACATTCCGGTCCCAGAAGAGGATCTTGCAGAACTCTCATAGGAGTTATTGCTAAATCCAGAGGCACAACTAATAAAACCCCTGAATTTTATTTCCAAAAGTGAGTCAGAACTATTCTAATTGTAAAAATGTAATGAGAGCAGGTTTCATAACACAATGGGAATGCAGTCTTGGAATGGTGACCTAAAAGCTTGGGTTATGATGCCTGGGTATGATGTATGGGTACAGTGCTAACTTGGTGAATAATCATAGGATGAAGTAACCTAAGAGAGGAAACGTTAGCCATTTTTATTATTGATTGATAGTGTCCATTGAAAATGTTAGGCTTTAAAAGCCACATGGAATGCTACTGCCATTTCTAATTCAAGTTCAATATAAAAGAACAATCTTGACTGGTATATTCCTCCATGGGCATCATTTGGTCAAAAATCAGCTCATACCCCGCTAGCTTTTAGTTTGACGAACACAACTGCACCATGCAGTTGTGAATGCATACATTGTTAAAGCTTATAAAACTTTGTTAAAGACATGGCAATAGTAATCCAAACATAAATCTCTTGTGCTTGTTCAAAGAAACATTAACACAAATTATACTTTCAATTGCAGGAGCAACAATATATTGGCTTGCAAAGGGTACTTCTGAAGATCGGAATCAAGTAATTTACTCAATCTTTCCTATATTGTTCTTAAAAATGTAGTATCTGACAGATAAAGAACAAAACTTTACTAACTCATGGTAAAAGGAAGAATTGGGTTTACCATCAGAAACATGATTATCGGCAAAAATGCCAAACCCTTTATCAGAATCAGAGTATTTGATCTTACACCCACGTAGCTCCACCCCATTAACCTGAACCCAAAACCCAATTAATCAAAATCACAGTTTCACCAATGGGGTCAGTAAAAAGAAGCTCATACGATACTGTAAAATACATGGGCACCTCTAACCACTGCAGAAACCGTTCAAGCTTCGCGTCTTCTTGTGAACCCGCCATTGCTTTGTGTATTCCTAATTGGAAGCGCCATGGTGGCAGTGATCGGAAGTGCGGGACAACATGTCGACGTTTTCGTCGTCGTCTTTGGTAATTTCGCCGCTGTAGACCTCGTGTTCGTGTTTAGTCCTCCATGGCTGTGGGAGAGTGGATCTGGGGATATATACACACTTGAAGAGTTTATCAATGGAAGAGTTTTGGGTTTGGTTGGAATTGAAGAGTTTCAAAAGAGAGAGACTTTGGGACGAGGGTTTAGGATGGGTTTTGGTTCAAGCCTATCACAAAAATAAATAATAAATAAATACGTGTGTATATATATATATATAGACCTTTCTCATCAAAAACGGCCTAAGACATAATTGTAAATAAACCGAAATAGTGGGGAGAATGATGACTCTTTATATGTTTCAGCTTTCTTTTATTTTTCTTTTTTGAGGCGAAAGGTAAGTACTACCCCTCGTATCTGGTGTATTTACATAGGTGTTTCCAGACGTTTCCGATGCGTTTCCAGGCGTCTCCGATGAGTTTTCGGCGTTTTCGAGACCAATTTATCAACCTCCAAGACACTTTGTACGTGTTGATGCATGTGGCCAAAAATTGCCGTAAATGGTCGGAGATTGCCAGAAATGGCCGAAAACATAATCGTAAATAAACCGGAATGTGGAGGCAATGATGACTTTTCAGATGTTTCGGCTTTCTTTTTTCTTCTTTGAGGCCAAAAATCAGTATTACCCTCTTGTATCCGGTTTATTTACATAAATGTTTCCGGACATTTACGGGCGTCTCCGATGTGTTTCCGGCGTTTTAGAGATTAATTTATCAACCTCCAAAGACTGTGTAAGCGTTGACTTGGCCATAAATTCTCGGAAACGTCCGAATACATAATCATAGATAAAATGGAATAGTGGGGACAATGATGACTTTTCATATGTTTCAGCTTTCTTTTTTCTTCTTTAGGACAAAAACTCAGTATTATCCTCTTGTATCTGATGTATTTACAGTGGCATTTTCTGACGTTTCAACGTGTTTCTAGCATTTCTTTAACCAATTTATCAACCTTCAAGGCATTGTGTACGCGCTAAAATGGCTGTAAATGGCCGTAGACGACCGAAGATTGCCGAAACCAGCCTAAAACATAATGGTAAATAAACAAAAAACATGAGGGCATAAATGACTTTTTGGTGTTACCCAATTTGGGCTTTTTTTTCCTCTTGAAACGTTTTGGGTTAAACCCAAATCTCTAGGCGTCATTCGTTTTCCCATCACATTCAAATGACCTCGTACGACGTCGCTTTGGTTAATGCTCTCTATCTTTTGGTTAGGTTGTAGCAAATTTGAATTCAAAATGTGAAGAGAAAAGGAAACAAAACGGGGTTTTTCTTGGGATTGATAGTTGGCTATAGATAGCTAGACCACCCTAATGTGGTCCATATGCATGCAACTGTTGTTGTTGCTTGGTTAAATGTTGTGCACAAGCCTTGAGATTGGTAGTTTGAGGACTAGATTTGGCATATACTAGTGACATACGACGCGTACAGTGATTTGTAAAATAATCAGTGAATGAGAAATGCGCATAGAAAACTATGCATGAGTGATATCTACGATGAATCGTGATATATTTAATGGTTGAGGAATGAACATAGAAGACTGTATATGTTCGCAGTATGTATGTTTAAAGAAGTTTGTCTCGTCTTTTGTCTTCTATCTTTACCATGTGTTATGTTCTATCTTCATCATCAATGGTGACTCCTAAGTAAGCCTAGCAACCTATGTATACTTGCTCTATAGGCTATAGATTGGGCACCTCCCAGATCTACTTTCAACGCTTAGATAATTTAACAAATTCAATATGTGGTAAGCTTTTTCCTTATATATATATATATTGAGATATTATTAAGGGCCGAGAAGTGAAATCTACACACCTTAAATTATAATCCACACACCCATTTTTCATTTTTAGTAGTCATTATCATATAAAGACAAGATTTAAATCACTAAAGACAAAATTTAAGTTACTAAAAATAGAAAGTGGGTGTATATATTACAATTTTGGGTGTATGAATTTTATATCTCATAATTAATGTATATATTGGGCAAAGAGATAACGTGATGAAGAATAAAGTGTAGAGATAAAGAGATAGCAAGAGAATCATCATCTTATTCATTGATAGGAGCCCTTTATATAGGGAATTACACAATACCAATATGGTAAGGATATGAATACATAGATCTAGTCTAACTACATATCCTATTGCCATAAGGCCAAGGCACACATAGAGAATATCCTAGAACATTATAATATTTATTTTATTTTCTATAATATATATTATTTTATTCCGTGTTTCTAAAATGTACCTGCTTTTAAATATTTTACAAAAAAATACGCGTCCCCACTTTCAAACGCTTCGCTTTTACGTACCGTTTCCAATTCTATGCAGCTTAGATTCTGAGGGACACCCAAAAGAGTTATAAGGGTTTAAGCAACAAAGCAAAGCTCAAGTTTTTTAGTTTTATTCACACCCACAAATTACTATCTACACCGAGACACAAAACTGTAATACACACGTGGCGTAATCAGGAGAGTCCACTAGAGAAACAGTTGCAAGTAAATCTCAAAGTGAGAGAAGAATCCCCTCTCTGGTTCTTTAAGGATGACAATGCCTTAAAGCTTTGAGCTTTTTGATGTTCCCTAAGCCCCTAAGACTCAGTCTCAGATCTGAAGGGCGCGAAGACCTACATGTATTCAATCGGTAATCAATCAATTTCCGTTAAAGTTTTGATCTTTATCATTCTCATTAGGCAAAGCATTCTCCTTTAATAATTTTCAGTTTTCCAATTTTCTTTTAATTTCTTTTGGTTTTGATTTTCTGAATAAATGTATGTGTTTTTGTACATATGTAACACTGCATTGTACTTTTCTGGTGTTACTAGATATGTGATAGTATTGTGATTCTTGTACCTGTTTTTCCATCTGTAAATCAGGGTTTGTGTGCCCTTAGATTCTGATTGTGCCATGTTTGGGTATGAAGATTGATAGAAAAATATTATCAGTAATAAGAAAAGCATGATAAGAAGCCTACATTGTGTTCTAATGTGGTAGCTATTGTAAACTATAATTTAAATGTGATGTTGGTCAGTGAGGATTCAGTTTCGGTTTTGGTAGATTTTCATAGACTACAGTTTCTCTTCTGTTCTGCTAGATTGGAATGGAGATATGTAGTGTAAGGGTTGTGTCTTGATTAGAGTGGCTTGCATGCAGTCTAAATGCCTTTGTTTGCTGTGGACTTTTTGTCCATATTATAGTTCCATTCTTTATGATCAATAAAAGTTGTTATTTGTGGGTGCAGAGGTACATTTACAATCTCTGATTCGATATCATTAGCACGTCTTATGATTTAAGGTATTATCATCAGAGCATTACGTTAGGTGACTCTCTTTAGGCTGTTCACATACTTTTTCTGTAGAAACCGAAATTGAAATGTGTTGCTTAGTTGGTTGTTTCATCAATGCTTTTCAAACGAATTGTGATTACTATCCGTCATATATCTCTAGCATACTGCTTTGAAATGACATATTAATGCATATATGTAAGTAACTTAGTATGTTAGTAAGATTTGTATGTAAACATTTTGATATTCAAGACCCAAGCACTCTTTCTTCCTAAGTAACTTAGTATGTTAGTAAGATTTGTATGTAAACATTTTGATATTCAAGACCCAAGCACTCTTTCTTCCTATCGGAAAAGATTTATTGGTACTTGCTTCCTAGTTTGAGTCATGATAAAGACTTATTTAGAGATTGTGGTCCATATTTACAAAGGCATTCAGAGATTGTGTTTCTAAAGAAAATTGTCAGGTACAATTGACCTTGGAGAAGTAGCATATAAGAAATGAAGAGTCCACTTTCACAGATTCATACTACTGCGGTATTTCCATCTCCAGTCTTTCTATGGAGGTTCAAGATTTGTCTGTCTGTTTGTTTGTTTATTTGTTTTTCGGTTATTTAGACATTTTCCAGATTATAGCCTTCATATTCATCCCCTTTGGTTGATCTTCTAGAGCATTACCTTTTCAGGTACTACTTTTCATGATGTGGGGATTCAGTTGTTGCAAGGTCAGTGTTTTTTTATCTTAATCTCATGTAATATGTAAACAAACAAAATTTGGCATTTCAGAGGCACATTAATTTACAAGCAGATCGGACAAACTCTCATTAATCCGTCTCTCACGAGATATGATGTTTCAAAATTCACAATAGCTATATTCCTTAATTATTGACCAATAAATTATTGGAATTTACACATGACACTACACATATAGACAAATTCAATTCTATACATGTACATCTGTCTCAGATTATGTACAAGCTAGTTCCCATTTACTTAACTTTTATGCATGTAATGTAGTTTGTGCATCACAAAAGCGATACCAAGTCAGCGCGCATTTGAGCCAACTAAGGCCGTGTTGAATTGCAATATTATTACAGGCCCGGACCTGAGGGGAGGCTGAAGAGGCAGCCGCCTCAGGTCCAAAAAATCCGGCCATTTGAGGGCACCAAAAAATCCATGGAAGCTAAAGCTTAAAATCTGGGTTTTCATTTTTTGAAATGGAAAACAGAGGAGGAGATGAGAAATGGTTGGGTTTAGAAGAGAAGAAAAGCCAGAGAAAGAGAGTTTGATGAGGTCGATGATGATGAGCAGTGATGACTCTTTAAAAATTTGGGTTTTGTGGTCCACTTATCCCTTCTTAACCACTTTTTTCTCCTTTAACCCTTGTTTTTTTCTAATCATCGCCGTGGTTAAATTTGTGGGCCCTTTCATCAGAACTAAAATTGTTGTTATGCTAGTTATTCCTCATTATAAATTTATTTCTTTACAGTGGTCTCTGCTCAAACTCCTCCTTAATGTCGGGAAAAAAAAACTCCTCTCGCTTAAGATGAAGCTTTCGAGTACCGTCTGGCACAAAAAAAAAATTATATTACTTTGAAACATTTTTTTTTGGCCGATTGATATTTTTCTTTTAAACATTATGGGGCATCATTTTTATAACTCGTCTCAGGACTTGAATTCTCAGGCCCGGCCCTGACAATATATCCTGAGTCCCTTCCGGTTTAAACTCATTCGTTAGACCTCTTCTGTTTGCACCATTGATTAGTGGAAGCTTGTTTTTCCTTTCTAGGACATAAAAAGGATTTTGATTTTAATTAGGTTAGTAAGAGTAATTCTATTCAAAACATATTAGGAAATAATTTCTGAATTATATCTAGAAAAAAGATCGATAAATACTTTGTTCCATATCACATTAGGAAAGTTGAAACTAAAAGAGTTTTATTGAGGACTACATTGATGTTTTCCTAGTCTAGTGAAGTAATGCAACAATGGGGTTGAGAAGTAATGTGTTACGTGTTATAGGAAAAGGGAGTTAAATTTGTACCTCTCATTTTACAATTCACACTCTCAATTTTTACCTTTAGTTTAATATTTTTTAAAAGACAAAACATATGTTTACTAAAAACAAACTTTTAGTTATTAAAAGAGGAAAAAAAAAGTGTGGATTGTAAAATAGAGAACGTAAATTTCAATTCTCTAATGATTTGTTTGGATGAGGATGAATTCTCGAGAATTTAATAAAAAATAAGAAATTCTCAATTTCTTAGAATTATTTCCCCCGTTTGGATTCCTATCCCGTGGAATTAGTAATTTCAACGGGAAAATAATCGTAGAATTTAGAAGCTTAAATTTCCGACTTGAATTCCTCATAAAATAAGTGTCATTTGTTAATTTCTTTGACTAAAGTTAGTCTAAATACAAATAATTATCATTTTAAAACTCTACGTCATGAAATTAAAATAACAAAAAATTTAATTAATAGAATTTAAATTCATAAAATTATAATTCTTATGATTTAAAATTTTTTATGAAAATTAAAATTAATTTATCCAACACAACGTAAAGAAATCTAGTGAGGTGACTGAAGAACAAACTTTGAAAAGACCATTCTCTTCCCGTACAGTGTCGCATTTGACATTTCACATAATAATTTGTCAAAGTCACATCAATAGTCACATAATGAAATATGGAAAATAATTAATTGGAAAATAACTTGTAACTTGTTCTATCCACGACCTATGGATTCTTCACATCCACAACTAGGATTTTCTGTCTTGGTTGTAAAATTCTGGGAATACAGAAGGAAACCGACCTTTAAAACTTTGAAAGGTCACGTGAATTATACAAAAAAACTCAGAATCTTATCGATGAATTACCAACAATATTATTAGAAGTTTATTATTTTATTTATTATTTATATCCGATAAAAAAACACATTAATGGAGATAATGATTCCCTTGTTGATATGGTGATATGGCCGGATGGCTCTGTTTGGCTCTTCCACTAATCAATGGAGTTTTGCTTTTTCTCTATAAATTCCTAAATTGATTTGCTCTTTTGATCCCAAGTTTCTCGTATTTGCACCTAGATATTCCACTTACGTCGCAGTTAATTTGATGATTTGATCTTTAATGTGGTTGCTAATTAAGTTGATTAAGATTGAATTGCTTTTCGAGATATATAGATACCACTGAGATTAGGCACCCCGATGCAACTTAAACACAACAACAAGCTGTACAACATGAATATCAAAACAGATTCCTCCGTGGTCCGCGTCAAACCGATGAAGCCATATGGCCGGTCTCACACCTAATAGAAGTAGAGTTGCAGCAACGACGCCAAACAAGACGGGCATAGTTGTTGTATTGCGTACCCTTAGCTAGATTTTCTTGTATTTGGCACATTAAATGTATAAAAACGATAGATTTGTTCATTCTAATTTCATTTTTGACGGCTTGACGACTTTCATTGGATAACAGTGAAATCAACACAACCAAGAGACTCAAATATATATATATATATATATATATATATATATATATATATATATTCACACAGCAAGCTTTCTCTAAGGGATCCCTTTTTTGGGGTTATATGAGGGATTAAGAATTACACCAACTTTTCGATCACCATTTCCAATCTTAACCGTTCAATCTCTTCATATATATGAGTGGATCAATTCTGAAAATTTTCATCCCAAGTGGTGATCGTTGAGGTGCTCAAAACTGCGATTTGCATGAACGGTTCAAATCTGCAGGCAGATTTGAACCGTTTATTGATTTAAGTTAGTTCAAAGCCTTAACGATCACCAATTAGGATG
>NC_020497.1:5992233-6013622 GCF_000184155.1 Fragaria vesca subsp. vesca
TGAAATTTTGCAGAGATGATCTAATCAATATTATCTAGATACTAGACGGTGGAGATGAGGAAATTCGATCGAAAAGTGGTGCAAAAATGGAAATCCGCACCAAAAAATTGATGCGGATGTCCGCAGCTAAGAAAATCAGTATACATATATATATAGTCTTGGTAGAAATTATAGTCTCTTTATAAACCTGCTCAATGCAAGTAAAAAAGAGTATTACATTTCTATATGAACCCAATACATCTTCAAAAACAAGGCTTCAAGCCAAAGTCACCCAACTATTACTTCCAAAAAGCTGTGACACCAACATAGTAAACAACTTTAACAATGATAAAGATTAAAAACCATGGCTTCTCTTCTTATGTATGCCATTTTTACATGGATTTGTCTTTGATTCTGATTTGTACATGATTTATAATGGTCGTATTAATTTGGTGACCACTTCATAACCAATTTTTTTGTATTTTCTCTAATCCCGACAATTTTCAAAGAGTCCCAAAAAAAAAAAACTAATAAATCTTTCTGTAAAATCTGGTAATACTTGATTCCAATAAATTAGAAATAAATCTTCTGAAATTGGTGAAACATATAGATAAGGGTGGACTCAGTGGAGTGATAATATTCCTAGTGCATGGACCATAAAAACTCATATAAAGATGATTAACATGTGAAGAGTGCTACACGTGATACAGAAAGTATGAATGGACCTTATTTATGTTTTCTGTCCCTTACTGAATTAAGGACTCCTCTACCGCCACGTTTAAGATATGATCCTACACCAAATATCATTGGGGGTTTAATATTACCATTTTTTACTTTTAACTTTTGTGTCTGTCACCTCATTTGGCACCAACAAGATAATGTGTTACACTTGGAGTGTGCTTGTTGGTAGTTCTACTTTCTTTTTTGTTTGGGTAGGGTTAGGGTTTGATTTTTGATCAGGGGTTTCTGTCACTTTCTGTTTTGGGACTAGTCAAGTTTGCGATCTTGCTCCCTTATAAAGTTTGTCATGATATTTTCCTTTGGTTGATAATTAGTATGTGATGATGTTATTCTTAAGAAATATGATGATGTTGGGGTGTTGGATATTATCATTCCATACTTAGTGAGTTAGTGTAGAGACTAATCATATAATTGTAAAATGGAAGGTTGAATACCATCTATGTGACATGCATTAATGTATAAATCACATGAAGTTATGTCCCCATTATGATAATGAGATTATGAAAGCATTGAAAGGCAATGGATCTCTAAATAATTGCTAGCTTAACTTTAACTACAGATGTACCCATATATGCATAAAGAAATCAATACATGTAAACTTCTTTTTAACCCTATATATCTATGCAAATCCATACTCTATAGCACTATGATTTGCATTTGTATTATACATACCCTCAAGATCTTGAGGACTCTTTGTGTCTCCACTCAAGGTTGCATGCCTCTTCCTCACCGGAACTTCCAACAGCTCGGTCTGCAAATTGTAAGTTCACTATGTTCTCTTGATCAATAAACTTAAGCTTCGTATATATGCATATCTGATTCTTCACTTCTGATGAAAATGTCGCTGCGTCTAAAGAACCCAGTGATCAGGTAAGAAATTAAGACCAAGCAAAGATAATGAATTACCTCGGATTTGTTTCGAGCTTTGTAGGGGTGACACCGTGAGGGTGTGTTGTTGGTGTGGGATACACGGCGGTTGGCGGTGGATATCTACCATGGTTGGGAAAACGACGGAGGATTGATGACGGAGCTCGACGGGTGTGAAAATCCAAGTTAAGCAAAGCTAGGTCACTCTAGGTCTGCTCCCCAAATGCGACACGTGGACGTCAAATACCCCCTTCGTGTGGCACAAAACCAAATTTCGCGCGAGATATTCTGAGACGACCTTTGACTGCTCTCTTTGTGTTTTTGTTTCAGTTTGAGAGCGAGAGAGAGCTCCCTCCTCTCCTCAAGTTTTTCTCAACTACATTCCCAGAACCTGTTTCACAATATCCTTATCCATTTTGGTTTCAAATCCCCACGCATTTAGTTCCCTGTTCTCTTTGTTCCATTTTTTCTTCGTTTTTAAACTGGTGATTGTTTCAGAAGCCAAGAGTGAGGCGTATGATCGAACACGTAGGATGCATGGAAGATGAACCATTAGGTTTTTGAGTTTTGGGTTTCTGGTACATACCCTCCTTTTAATTTGGTCTCATGATTTCTGGGTTTTGATTGGTTTTTGGCTCTGTTGTTTTAGTGAAGAACTATTTCGGAAACCGAAGTTTGTTTAGGCATTTTATCGAACACTTAGTGTGCATAGAAGATGAAGGTATAGGGTTTTTGAGTTTGGGGTTTTTGGTAGAGACCCACTTTCTCTTTTAGTCCAATGGTTTCTGGGTTTTCGTTAGATTTTTTGCTATCTTCCTTTCTGTATTACAAAACGCTCACTGTATCAGCCTTTGAAATTTGGTTTTAGTGTCTCTTGTAGCCTTTTTGGGTAGTTTGGTTTCGTTTTGGTGATAGAATTTCAGGGGTTGTGTTGTTGTGCTTATTGTTTTGCTGTTTTGATTTGAAATTTAAATGTTTCAGAATCAAAGTTTCTGTCTTTTTTGTTTTGTTTAGAAGGAAAGTGTGTGTGTAGCTGAGAAAAATGGGGGAAATAAAAAATTGAGATATTTTTTTTGTTCTAACTAGTTCTATTTCCAAATTTTGTTTCCTATTTCTGTCACTGTGATAAAATCTCCAATATAATATGCTTCAACAGGTTAGAGAGTCAGTTACATGATATTGGAAATATTACATATTATAGAATTTTTCAGGTCAATCAAACATGTAATTAACATTAAAGAGGAAATAAAAAGATACCATGTAATATTCACTTCCTTTATCTGCTTTGTCCACTCTAATAATAGTAAGAAGTTGTCCAGAAAGTGGTATTTGATTTGTTCATTGTGTGTTTCTGATCTTCTGATTGCAGAATCATTCACTTTGAAAGATGGTGGCATTTGGGAAAAAGTTGAGAGAATCCCAGATCCAAGAATGGAAAGGGTATGTTCAAGTAATTTGAATTGCAAGTGCTCTTCGCTATATGCAAAGGCTTATAGTCTAATTTCTGTACTTCTTTCAGACACTACATTGACTATAAGTTAATGAAGAAGAAACTCAAGCGATATACGCAACAAGTTGAAGTTGGAACAGAAAATCACCTTATTGTTCTGAAGGACTTCTCTAGATTGCTAGATTGTCAGGTAATTACTGCAAAGAATTATATTTTTTTTATTTTTTTTAAAACTGAGCTGCTATACAATTCCATATTCACTTTATGATGTGCAGACTGATAATCGTGGGAGGGATATTGTGAGAACCCCTTGACTTTGTGACATTCTTTTCCATCTGAAATTGTGACCTTTGCTGCACTGGAAGTCATTCATTATTTTATCTGCTCCTAATTTTACTAAATGTGAGGCCAATGAATCACTGCTTCTTAAAAACAATGTGTCACTTGATTTCGTCTTGATTTCCAATATGTAAGATGGAAAGGGCCATCGTATAATCTAGAGTGAAGTTTTATAACATATTATTGTCTTATTGAGATCAATCACAAGGCCTTTTTTTTTTTTTCCCTAGCAGGACTAATACACTTTCATTTCTGGACAATTTAACTGTTGAAATGTTGAATCATAGATGTAACCATGAAAATAATCTTCCAATTTTTTGTTTCTATATTGCAGATTGAGAAGTTTGTTCTGTTTCTGTTGGAACAACAAGGAATTCTTGCAAGCAGGTTATCCACTCTTGGAAAACAGAATGATTCTCTTTTACAGCAGGCAGATAGAAAAAAAGTATCTGAATTGCGAGAAGCATATCGATCAATTGGTCAAGATCTCTTAAGAACTCTCTTTTTTGTTGAGATGAATGCCGTTGGTCTGCGTAAGATATTGAAGAAGTTTGACAAGCGATTTGGCTTTAAATTTACCAATTACTATGTGAAAACCCGTGCAAATCATCCTTATTCCCAGTTACGACAAGTCTGTAAGCATGTGGTAATGTATCAACTTGTTCTCTTTGTTGTTAAAGTTCTGGTTTTACACTCTTGGCGTATTATAGAACTGTACATTATCCAACTACTGTCTCTATAACTGAATACAACAATAATCAGCTAGCACTAAACATGCAGGGCATTGGAGCCGTTGTGGGAGCCATATCTCGAAACCTTGCTGACCTCCAAGATCATCGTGGGAGCTACATATCAATATATGATCAGCCTGCTTTATCCCACCCGGTTTACTCTTACATCCATTGAAGTATTCTATGAAACATCGATACTCTATTCTAATCTTTCTGACTGAATTTCAAAACATTATTTATAGTACTAGATAGTTCTTAAATTCATAGGCAGACATCACTCAGAAGGCTTAACTTGTTGACACAACCGTCTTAAAATTTTCTGCCACTAAATTCTATCTTACTTGACCCAGATAAAGACTGTGATTAGGTTTATTCAAACTGGCAGTCCTCTTAATACGAGAGACGCATGCATTGGTATGCAAGAAAACTTTTAATTAAGTCACACAGAGCTGAGATATACTGAGCAGAGACTTAATGGTTTGAAAAAAGGGATTGGTACCTAGTCTTTCTCTGGTCTCACATCCAATTGGTACCTAGTCTTTCTCTGGTCTCACATCCAAGTACGATAATAGAGTTAGGATTTTGTTTCACAATGTTACACTGTGTTACATATAGGGATAATAAAAATAAAAAAACTCCATTGAAAATTATACATGTGTTAGTAGATTCTAAACATTTCGCCAGCATGTTAGCCTCCTTTTAGGCTTTTGCAGGTCTAGTTCTACATTCCACTGACCTAAAGTACTTGTTGAATTGCATTTGCAGGATCCAGTTGTTGATTCTATCAGAGCCGCAGTGGACAGGTTGTCAAACTCGACAAATTTCCTCCATTATTTGGGAAAACATGCACTTATTGTGCAGGACGAGTTTCCAAGTTCATCAGAGGATTCTACTGATGACAACTATCATTTCATGTCACTTCTCTTGAATTTGGCAAATACATTTCTGTATATGGTCAATACATATATAATTGTCCCGACCGCTGACAGATACACCATGACCCTTGGAGCTGCCGCAACAGTCTGTGGTGTTGTGATTGGGTCAATGGCTGTTGCCCAGGTGTTTTCTTCAGTTTATTTCAGCGCATGGTCAAATAGATCATACATGAGACCACTTGTGTTCAGTAGCATAGTTCTTTTTGTGGGGAATACCTTATATGCACTGGCGTATGATCTTGATTCGTTATCAGTACTTCTGATTGGTCGACTCTTCTGTGGGTAAGTGACTCTTCTATCATAGAACTAAAGTTTATTTTTTGAATTAGCTGGTTTCTGTTGCATGTCACCATTGTCATGCTGAAACTTGAATGTATTATGGGACATATTAGCATTATTCTGCTTTCATGTGAAAATTCAAAAGTAGTAGTATACTAGTACACAAATGTGCAAGTGATTAAAGTGTGTTGTTGTCTTGCATTATGTTTCTTAAGGAAGATTTTCAATCTATCTTATTCCCGTAGAGAACTAACTTTTACATTCCATTCTTGATACAGACTAGGGACAATTTTTTATTTTTTATTTTTATTTTTAGTTTTAGGGACTATTTTTTTTTTCTGAGAAGGCAGTGTATAAAGAAATAAATGGAAGTCTTAAAAATGAATTACATAATTTGATGACAGTTTTGAAAGAATATTGAGTTATGTTTTGGGAATTTCAGCAAATCCCCCAACTTCCTTATCAGTAAAAAAATGGAATGCGTACTAGATGTTTGACACATGAAATTATATCAAGTATGGTTATAAGGATGTAAGTTGCATCAACTGGTTTTGGAAGTCTAGAATGCCTTGGCTTGATATAATTGAGTCGGTTGCGTGAATATGCATACTTGTATTTGCTGATCTGGTTACTTCATTTAAATTTATATTCCTGTCAAGCTTTGTTTCTGAATGTAGTATGTATACATAACCTTGTTTTTGCATAAACATACATGCTGTTATTTTTTCAGGTTAGGTTCTTCTTGTCAAGCTTTCTTTCTGAATGTAGTATATATATACATTACCTCATTATTGCACATAAACATACATGCTGTCATTTTTTTTCAGGTTAGGTTCTGCAAGAGCAGTTAATCGGCGTTATATCAGTGATTGTGTACCCCTTAAATTGCGGATGCAAGCTTCTGCTGGTTTTGTCAGTGCTAGTGCACTCGGAATGGCTTGTGGTCCTGCTCTTGCTTGCTTATTCCAAACTGAGTTCAAGATTTACAAGTTGACATTCAATGAAGCCACATTACCTGGTTGGGTCATGGCTCTTGCATGGCTTGTATATTTGCTGTGGCTATGTATTTCTTTTAGAGAGCCTTCTCGTGAAACCAAAGAAAATGTTGTGCCAGAAGAATCTAATTCTGGTATGTGTACATAAAAATTTAATTACTTGGTTCCTTTCAGTATACTATATCTCCCCGATTATACTATATAATCTGGAGTTTTGCTGGAACAGGGAGGTATATAAATGGTTCTCGTGAAACTAAAGAAAATGCCTTGCCAGAAGAATCTTATTCTGGTTTGTATACATAATAGCTTGGTTCTTTTCAGTAACTCTATTTCCTGGTTATACTATATGACTCTGAGTTTCGTTGGAACAGGGAGGTTTATAAATATATCTGTGGACAATTATTCTACTCAACCATTACTGATGAACTCCAACAATAAGCTACAAGATGAAGACGAAGACGAGGATGAAGATTGTGATGATGCTGAAGAAGATTCCAAAGAAATCCAAAAGTCAGTCAATTCAATTGTGTCAGCATATAGATTGCTTACACCATCAGTAAAGGTATCGAGTTTCTTCTAATCATCATTTGATGCATCAACCATCATGCACGTCTCTCTGGCTTCGAGTCGGTGTCTATTTGGTCCTTCCAATCTTTCTTGGTTGTACAGTGCGACTATTCATTACTGGTCTGATATCTTACTTGAACTTTCTAATTCCCACCAGGTTCAACTACTTGTATATTTTATGCTCAAATATGCTATGGAGATCGTACTTGCTGAGTCAAGTCTCATCACTGGATATTATTTTATTTGGTCAACTAGCAGCGTCGCAATCTTTCTTGCATGTCTTGGGTTAACAGTGCTTCCAGTCAATGTTCTTGTCGGAAGCTATATCAGCAACATATTTGAAGAAAGGTAGATCTTTGAGTATGAGAAATCACTATGTTAAACTATAACGCACATTTTCTCCACTGCTGATTCATATTTGTGTTGACCTGATTGCAGGCAAGTTTTATTGGCCTCTGAAATTCTGGTATGCATAGGTATACTACTAAGCTTCCACATCTTCAGCTCTTACTCTGTGCCTCAATATGTCGGCTCAGCTCTTCTAACCTTCGTGTCAGCTGAAGTCCTTGAAGGTGATATCTTGTCTTTATATTCAAACTCCAATTGTGTTGCAACTTTAGTCTGGACTGTGGGAGAACCCACATTTAGTTTATCTATTTACGAAATATGATAAGTGGATATTGCTGGTAACTATTGGTAGTAATTTTGGCAATTTTTTTTTCCTGCGTTTTTTTCCCCTGAGATGTTATCAATATTTTCTTTGCTCAGTGCCTCAACTTATGCAGTCTTCATTAATCCATGACGTCATTGTTCAAGTTTCTAGATGCATCACATCTTTCTCAATTCATGCTATATATTTGCTAAAAAAAACTAACACTTGCTTGACTAATCTAGGTGTGAACTTATCACTCCTATCTCGTGTCATGTCATCAAGACTTTCTCGTGGGACTTTCAATGGTGGATTGCTTTCAACTGAAGCAGGGACCCTGGCCCGGGTAGTTGCAGATGGAACAATAACCCTAGCTGGGTATTTAGGTGTAAGCAAGGTCTTGAATACCACCTTGGTTCCTTCTTTGTTCTTCTGTGTTTGTTCCATTGTTGCCACCTGCTTCACCTACAACTCTCTCTACTAATTTCCCTTGGATGACATATGATGTTGTATATTAGAGCTTAACTCGTGTCTATGCGAACAATGCTTTTCGGTGCTTGTGTTCAGATCATTTCAAATGAAAATGAGAAAATCAGCCCTTTGTGTATATCTTTGTCAAGTGCTCCAAATGCTATGCAAAACTAGTGAATTGGAGAATCTGCATTATATGATTGATCATCACAGCATTTGCATTAATCGACCCCCTAATTTCTATACAATGTGTTGCTCTATTATGGCATGGATTTGTCAAATTAGCCTTTTTGCTCCTGGTCACTATAAGGGTGTTCTTGATGCCCGTTTATTGGCCTCTCTTGGAGTTGCTCCTAAAGATGGTAAGGCTCCTAGAATTCAACATGTCTTAGGGTGCGTTTGGTGCAGCTTATAAGCTTTTGGGCTTATAAGCAAGAATGAAGTTGTTGTTTGGTAAACACATAAATAAGCTCCTTTTTAAACAACTCGAGTCTATTTTTCAGGTAAAAGGAGAAGGACCCCTCCTTTCACTTATAAGGAGAAGTCAGAAAAACGCGGTACTGTAGCTGCGAATTAATGAAATTTTCGAAATGGCAATGGGTACCCTTGTAAACTTCAACAAATTACAAGGGAGCCGCCTCCATCGCGTCTCAACTCTCTCACTTTCTCATAGCTCGCTCCTCCGTTTCTTCAACATCAACGCGTCGAAGATCTCGGCACCTCTTCATCGCTGCTGATGTTGGCCGTCGCGATCTTCGTCAACAAGTTCCCCTGAGTCTTCTCCGCCACAAGTATCTCTTCCTCCGGCGCCTTCGACCCCCGGTCCATCGTCCTCGCCGTCTCCGGCATGTCAATCTCGTCGGAATCCCACCATCCAGATCTTCATCAACACTCCCTTCACAGCACTCTGTCCGTCGTCGGGGACGAAACCTGGCCGGGAGAAATATCTTATATCCTAGTTGCTGTTTTAATATGGGTATGATTGATCGAATCCTTAATTATTGAATGTATACACTTGCTTCAGTATGTCTTATTTTTCTTGGGTAGATTGTTGAATTGATATGTCTTGGGTATGTGCCTTCGTCTTTGAAAGGGGGTTCTTCTGTTTGCTGCAAGTCTAGGTGCGAGGATAGAGTTTTAACATCAATTCGGGGACTGTTCAATGACTCTGAGCTTGATTCATTTGGCCTTATCCCGTCAAGCTTGGTAGGTGAAGATTACACAAAATCTGTGAAGGTAAATTACTTCTGTTTCAATTAGAATCTCTTGCTTGCGTAGGTATCTACATGCATTTCAATTAGTGGATGCCTTTATGCAGATTTGATGACTATCATTTAGTTTTTGTTGTTTGATTTGTTGTATTGCTTGTAGTATATATATTGTTGCTTGATAAATCTATTGAAGATAATAATTTGAGCAAGTACAATATGTTTAAGTTGCAGTAGTAGATAGCAGAATCTCAGGATTTTGGTTTGTCTATATCAGTAACACTTTTTTGAAGTGTAGCAGTGTTCTACTGAATTTTCTGGAAAACTATTGTTATGATCTATTTGAACTATGTTTTACCTGGCTTACCGGTCTTCAAATGTTCTGAAAATTTGACAGGTTTCTTTTAAGTTAGTTATCTAGCAACCCGGAAATTTTCAGCTTATTTCGATGAAAATTACTCGGTGAATTTTTAAAGTTTAGTCTGCATTGGAAACAAGTTCCAGAATTTTAACTGCATATCTTTGTTTTCTGCTCAGTTTCGAACTCTTATTTAAACCATTTTATATCTGATCTTCTTGTATGTAAAAGTAGACATTCCAATATCTGTTTCACAACTGATTTCAAGTCATTTGGTCTTAAAATGAATATTTGGTGGTTTTTCTAAGTTGTTGTTGCTGCTGCTATAGATTTTTCTGAATCCTGAAAATTTGCTCAGTTTTTGTTCTAGTTTTGCCACACTTCCCGAACTTTTGAATTGCTTGAGATTTTTAGTATGTTCTTTCTTTACATGTTTACAAGGAAAGTTGTAATTCATGGATTGTTCATATTCATATGATTGATTCCAAGTACATTTATGCAGATGAGTTCTTTGCAATTGAATTTCACCGACCTCTGCAACAACGGATCATCCCTCGATGAGCTCAATACAATTTTCCACTAACTACTGCAATTGAAATTTTGGGATGGTGTTGGAGATGCTCTAAAGAAAGCAAGTGATGCCAGTTAGCTACTGCAACTAAGCACTGTATAGTACTCTGTTCTTGTCCATCCTTTAGCTACAAACTGAAGTCTCATCTACATTTCATGCTGAGGAACTCAAGCTATCATGTGGATCTATTGTTCACAATAAAAAACTTATGTATTCAGTTATTTACATGTAACTATCGGATTGATGTATCGAAAATCAATTAAAAAGCTATGGTCCGATCATGTCCATTACCACCCATTACCTAAATAGTTGTACAATTTATTTTAGAATTATCCAATATTGATCATAGGATCACCATGATTTATAAAAATTGGAAGGTGAAACTAGCCATAAAAAAATAATTATAGTAGTAGCAAACAATCAAGTCAAAATAATATGTCCAAATTGGTCATTCCACAACAAAAAGCACAAGTCAGTTTTCAGTTTACCAAACACGTTTCTTCTGTTTTTGCGACTCACAACACTTATAAAAAGTCAGTTTACCAAACACTCAGCCACTTTGCTTTCTAGTTACTTATTCTTAAGAATAAGTAAAAAGCTTGCTTTTTTTAAAAGTACAGCTGCACCAAACACAGCCTTATGGCAGCCTCCGTTTTTTCCTTGGATCAAAGTTAACACAGACGGTTTAGCAAAAGTCAATCTAGGTCTAGCAGCTTGTGGGGGTGTGTTTCGTGATGCCTCAGGTGGGTTTTTAGGGAGTTTTTGTCATTCGTTTGGATGGAATACTTCATTTTATTTTGAACTTTATGCTGTTATCTTGGCAATTGAAATTGCTCATGATAAAGGGTGGGTCTACTTATGGTTGGAAAGTGACTCTGTTAGTGTGGTAGCTTGCTTCTCTTCCAGGTCTTTTTCTCCTCCGTGGAACTTAAGAGTTTGTTGGAATAACTGTCTTTCTATAATTCGTCAAATGAACTTCCGTTGCAGTCATATTTTTAGAAAAGGAAATATGGTGGCTGACAAGATAGCAAACTTGGGGTTGTCAAATGCTTCATTTACTTGGTATGATAATCCTCCTACTGAGCTTCATGGTTTCTTGCAAGCGGTTATTTGGGTATCCTTAATTATCGGTTTTCATAGTGGGAAGATTGCCTGGTTTTTTATGGGTAGAAGAAACAATGTCTTTTTGTATGTTGTTTTGGTTTGTAATTGGAATGGTTTTGGCCTAGTCCCCCATTCCTCTTTTCATGTAATTTCTTTTATTATTTTAAATAAAAATTCTGATCAGGGACGGGCGGTGGGTTCCCGGTTGTAGCGGTCTCCTTTGGGGTAGAGTAGGTGCTCTGTCAACCACCAGACTGCTACAGAGGAGCTGATATCGCCTAATCCTTGTCAGTTTAAAAAAAAAAAAAAAAATCACAGCATTTGCATTGTATGACCAACACATGGATACTTGGCAAAATGCATACCGATTCTGCGCAAAGTAAAGCCAATATAGCCGAGATACCTTCAGCTCTTCAAGTATGTCAAGCAATTATGCAGACGTTGAAGTCCATTCGTTTAGCAGTAGCAGAGGATAGCATTTTGGTGGCTGATTATAAAAAAACCTGTGGCCGTTGGATGTTCTCAGGGTGCTGAAATTTGGAGGATTCATTTGAGAGGTTAAGCATGACTTTATCACCGTCCCATATGTTAGCAGTCTGTTTGTTTTCCATGTGCTCGCTTTTGCACAAGGAAAAAGAAAAGAAGGAAGAAGAAGAAGAATGAGTAGCTGCTGAATTATCAAGTAAAACTAAAATGTCAAAACCTCAAATTTGTGAAAATCTTTGGAGAGGAAAGCATTTCCTAAATTTCCTAGGACTTGAAAAATATATCTACTTATATGGTTCGAGACATATGTTTTCCCCTTGAAATCTT
This sequence comes from Fragaria vesca subsp. vesca, assembly GCF_000184155.1. NCBI lineage: Eukaryota > Viridiplantae > Streptophyta > Magnoliopsida > Rosales > Rosaceae > Fragaria > Fragaria vesca. Next base: position 6,004,291 of record NC_020497.1, read on the forward strand.
GAGACCAACTGACCAAGGCCTTGCTAGGGTACATTCCAACCCCTTAAGGATGCTCATTGGGTTCCTAGAGCAACACTAAAGACATCCTAAACCAACATTTGAGAGATGGTTCACTATTGCACAAAGATAATTTCAAGCTCAAAGTATGAATCGTAGTTTGTAAGTCTTAGTCAAAGATTCTCAGTTATTTGAGAGGAGGTATCATGAAAAACAAAAACCTTAATTGAAAATAGAAAAGAAACGATTTTAAAAAAAATCTTTACATGTGGTTAATCGACATCTTTTCCGTTAAGTTTTATTCAAATCAATTGTATATGTTTTTGGACAAACTGAAACTAAATTATAAATAAATTCACTTATCCAGTATTTTTTCTAGATTCGGATCTCGCCCTTGCTGTATTTTTGAGTACGCTGGTCGGTCTAAATGAAGAGCTATTTTTCTTTTCTTCTCAAAAGCAGAAAAAAAAAAATATCAAAAATTATGTAACTGCAAAGCAAGTCCTAAATGTCCTATGAAAACACATGACATCCCCTCGATTTGGTCCCCAAAACCAAATGGACAAGAACAGTATTTGACACACCAGCGAAACACAACTCCTTGTTGCTCCTAGTACTGCTACTTAACTTCCCCCTTCTAGAATCCCTTCTTTCTCTCTCTAGATTTCTGGGTTCCAACTCTTTTAGAGAGAGAGAAAGAGAGAGAGAGCTCTGTGATTTTAAGAATGGCAGGCTCTGATTTACCAGAAGGGACCCTGCAGAACGTACTGGAGCAGGAGACCCTCAAGTGGGTCTTCGTTGGCGGCAAAGGTGGTGTTGGCAAAACGACGTGTAGTTCAATCCTCTCGATCCTTCTCGCCAGTGTCAGATCCTCTGTTTTGATCATCTCCACTGACCCTGCTCACAATCTCAGCGACGCTTTTCAGCAAAAGTTTACCAAGACTCCTACTTTGGTTAATGGGTTCCCCAATTTGTATGCTATGGTGAGCTTTCTTGATTACCAAGTTGGAATCTTTGGTGTTCTTTATGGTTTAATTTGATTGTTTTCGGGTGATCTTGGGTTTTCGGAGAAGAATTGAGGTGGGAATTTGGTTTTTGATGAAGTTAGGAGACACCCAGATGTTGGTTTGATTGATTATGTAGGTGTAGTTGCTAGAATATGCTGATATACGATCACATTGAGAATTTCGGGTTCACTGGTATGTTGTTGGTTGAGAATTTGCGTACACCCTTTTCTGAATGTAGAGTGAATTCTTGATTATGTATTAATTGTGGAGAGTGGATTTTGCATTATACCTAGTCTCATTACTTGGTTATGATTCTTTATAGGAAGTAGATCCTACTGTTGAGCATGAAGACATTGGCGGAGAGAATGGAATGGATAGTTTGGTTTCTGAGCTAGCAAATGCTATTCCAGGGATTGATGAGGCAATGAGCTTTGCAGAGATGTTAAAGTGAGATTCGTGATCCCTTCTGTTTGTTTCTTTGCAACCTTGTTATTAGATTTTAGCTGCCGATATAATGTTTGTGTTCATATTATTCTCTGCAGATTGGTTCAAACAATGGACTATTCTGTAATTGTATTTGACACTGCACCAACTGGACATACGCTTCGGCTGTTGCAGTTTCCATCAACATTAGAGAAAGGTCTTGCAAAAGTGATGTCTTTGAAAAATAAATTTGGCGGTCTAATGAGTCAGGTACTAATAGAGTTACAAGGAATTACAATAATGAATTATTAGTACAAGGAATTACAATAATGAATTATGTTGGCATGTGGCAAATTGCACACAATAAATCACATGATTGTTATTAAGTTTTTTCAGCTAATAGTTGTGTATCTATTCTTTAATGGCTTCTGTGGAATCCTATTTTGTATAAATTTAGCGACTCCGTCTTGGTCATATTCTATTCCACACTCCACAGGTTACTCTATGTTCCTTTGGATACTAGATTAGGTTATCTAAATTTAAATATTTATGTTTGAAACTTTGAGTATTAGAATTATTAATGGTTCATCTTAATACTTCAGATGTTACCTGACTTTAATATGTTGTATTCCAATATCAAAATTCTTTTACCTTTTCAAACACCTAGTAGAAATTTCAAAAACTCCTTCCCTTCATGTTTATTGTGAACATATTGATGCAAGCAAGTTAACCTTCAAACTAAGGAGTCTAATGCATGTCTCACATTTTAATTCTACAAATCTAAATACAATCTATGTGAATCCTGCATTACCTTATTGACCAACACAGGAGAAAACTCAATCCTATATTGATACCTTGATATGTTAAATTTAACTTATGTGTTTCAGTCTGCAGTGTGACCATGTGCACTTTGGACACATCTGTCAGTATAGGATTCAACTGGAGACCATTTTTACTTCCTTCTTTTTTCACCTTTTCATGAGATATATCCCTATGTCATGTATTTCATCGTAGATGAAGTACTCTTAAACGTGAATCGGGTTACAAGCAGTAGTTGGTTTTGTAAAGGATGGATTTTTCTTTGATGTCTGCATATGAGATGCTTATATTAGTCTGAATTAAATCTGGGATAAGATGACTTTAACTGTGTGTTTGCTTTAGAACAGACTGTATATAGTAAGATGTTGAAATTACGTTTTTTATTTGAGCAGTTTACGGAGTTTCATTACCACTGCCTGTTCATTCTAATGTTAATTGCTGCTGGGCATTACTTTTCTAGTATTTTAGTCAAGTAGTTATCTTGCTATTGAGAGAACACTTTCCCATTTTCTCCCTTATCTTTAATTTATTTTCAGTTTTCATTACCAATCTTAAATTGTTGATACTAAATATTCCAAAATTTCTGGCTGCAGATGACCCGCATGTTTGGTATGGATGATGAATTTGGAGAGGATGCGATTTTAGGAAAGCTTGAGGGGATGAAAGAAGTAATAGAGCAAGTTAATAAGCAATTCAAAGACCCAGTAAGTCTGTCTTTATTCTCTCTGTTGACTCTGGTGAGATATGCAAGTTGTTGTTTTGGATTTGTAATCCATTGGAGTAAACTGAAAAGGGAGAACAAAATATTCTCCTTGTTTGGGTTTCGGATCCCAAAAAGAATAAAAAAACCTCTTCCACTTATGTGATAGAAGCTAGCCCCTTCAGTTTCTTTATTCATAAAAAAGTGGATATACTTTTTCAAGTTGTCAGTTTTGAAAGCCCAAGGAGTTTTAGTTTATCTGTCTGAAAGTCTTGTCTGCTTCAGGATTATTATGAAAACCACATTAAATTCCGTACTTAATAGGTTTTTGTTGATGCACTCATATTTAACTTTTTGCAGGACTTGACAACTTTCGTTTGTGTTTGCATTCCTGAATTCCTCTCTCTCTATGAAACAGAGAGATTGGTGCAGGAACTCGCCAAATTTGAGATAGATACGCATAATATTATCATTAACCAAGTACTTTATGATGAAGAAGGTATGCCTACCATGTCCAGTTATGTCCTATTACATTTGCTTCTTAATGTTTTGAGCATAAGGTTAACTACCTACTGGTAATTCTGTTGTAGACTCGCAGTCCAAATTACTCAAAGCAAGAATGCGAATGCAACAAAAGTACCTTGACCAGTTCTACATGTTGTATGATGACTTTAACATAACAAAGCTCCCATTGCTACCTGAAGAGGTAAACCATAGAGTGCAATCTTTATTGAACTTTTGATTTAATGCTGTGGAAAGAAAGAGTTTGGTTAGTGGTTTACTTTTTATGTGCTTTACTCTACTTCCTATTTGAGCAATGTTAGTATCCGTGTCATTTTAATGTCAGCTTTTTATATTTACAATTGGGGTAGTCCGAGACCATTATAGCTGGAATGAGGCTATGATATATTGAAGTTACCCACCTGCCTTCTATTATCTTGTTCTTGAATCCTTATTCTGGTTCTTAAATTTCTCTACAAGTAATTCTAACTTTTTTTTCATCGGCTAGTTTTTCTTCACATTTTGTTTCCTTTGGTTGAATTTCTGGATTGCTTAAGAAAACTGAGGAATTCATTCTCTCTTTTTACTTTCTGGGTAGAATTCGGTACTTAATGTAGTGTAACACCTGCTACACAGTTCTCTGAGCTATTCTCGAATTGGTTGATACCTGCTCTTTGTTTTATATGATTCGATATCGTATGCGTGTTAAATGGAAAGACTTTCCTCTAAGAGGAATGCAAACGAGTCTTGCATGTGTTTTCATGGATTTTTGCATGGATTGCTTATTAACTTACTTGAAAGCTGAAATTTGTTGTCTATATGCAATATTACCCATTGGATGCTTGTTGATCGTCAAGCCTTTGTATTAATTGCTGGATTTTGCAGGTTACTGGAGTGGAAGCTCTGAAAGCATTTTCACGCCATTTTCTGACACCGTATCAACCTTCCACCAGCACGGTGGAATCGTTAGAGCAAAGGGTGTCTGCGCTAAGGCAGCAGTTGAAAGACACGGAAGCAGAGCTAGAAAGACTAAGAAAAGGAAAGGAAAAGGCCTGATCATACCTTGTTTACCAGCGTTGCCTTATGTTCCATTTCCAATCTTGGGGTTTCCATTTGAGTGCTGGTTGAGATGGTTGTGTTCTACTTCATTATATTCTTTTTTCTTTTCAGTTCTGCAAGTTAAATCACAATAAATTAATAATCTTTTTTTAATATCAAAAACAATAAACTAGTATAATCAACATGTATTACAGAGAACTGTATCCTTAGTCGAGTTAATGTGATTTACTTCATTCGAGAGGTCTGGCTACTTTCTTGTTTTCATTTTCCTTTTCCTAGTGGAATTGTGTTTTGAAAGAACTGGAAGCCATTATAATCCATTTTGGAATACGAATTAGCCGAATAGTTCGTTCCCCTGGCATCAATTCACAGATGACTTGTAATGATCGGAAAATTCAATTCTAGTTAGCAATGATCGGGAATGTTTATCCGAGGCATGAATTAGACATTTTCGGACCAAGTTGTGCGTCTAAAACCACTTTATCATGGCCTTATGTAGTTATGTTACATTAGACGGTCAAATTTGCTTACTCTGATTCTCCAATCAGTGTTAAAGAAGTAATTGAGTTGGGGTGTGATGCTCTTTTATCCAATGAGGTTTGGCGAAGTTTTGATGAGACCATTATCCGCTTTTTGCATAAGTTCTACTAGTAAAAGAAACTATACCCGGAAAAAGAAAAAAGAAAAAAAAGAAGAGTATCTGCAAGTCTAATTAAATTCAGTGCCAAAGGGAATTCCTGGCAAAAAATTTGGACAGCTCGGTGTTTGGATGCGGGTGAATTCTCGGGAATTTAATCAAAAATAAGGAATTCTCAATTTCTTAGGAAACGGTTTCCCTCGTTTGGATTCTTATCCCGTAGAATTAGCAATTTCCACGGGAAAATAATCGTGGAATTTGGGAGCTTAAATTCCCGACTTGAATTCCTCACAGAATAGGCGTCATTTGTCAATTCCCTTAACTGAGGTTAGTCTGAATACAAATTCTTGTCATTTTAAAACTTTACATCATGAAATCCAAACAATGGAATTCTCCATTAATGGAATTTAAATTCAATGAATTGTAATTTCCATGATTTTGAAATTTCTATGGACATTAAAATTACTTTATCCAAACACAACGTAGAATTATAAATTATTCATTGACTGGCCATGGCCTCTGTACAAAGCCTGAAAGCCATGTTAATCTACACCTTCTCCATGTGAAACTAGGAATCCAAACAGAAAAGGGCCGGAGAGTTCCATTTCATTTTTCGTAATGGAAACTGAATGATGAAAATGCTTATAGATAGCCACATTACGTTCTTAATCTTCAAATCCAACACATTCATTGTTTCATGTATCTCTCCTGTCATTCGTTTCTGCTCAAGAACCTCTTTCATCAACCATGGAAGAGAAACCCTTGATGAAAACCCTAAATATGATCGACAAGTTAATGTATGAGGTGAATTCACCCTCATCTGGTAGTAGTAGTAGCAGTACCAATAAAACTGCAGAAAGCAGCCAACAACTTTGTGATGCACCCACTGATATAACTCTGCATCAATCTTGGTTGCAGCTGCCATCAAACACAAACAAGAGAAAAGCAAAAGCACCAGTAACACCGGAAAACGAAGATAGAATCCAGAAACCAGCCGCTCCTACTAATCCAGAGCATCAAAAACTAGTAGTCTCTGATCAAGAGAATATTGAGTCCAATTCAAAAAGTGATGATGGTGAAAACCTTCATGATCCAGAGCAGGTGGCGCGTGACCTGACCTTATACAAAATAAAGAAGAAGTTGACAATGAGTGACCTCGGAAACTTGAGCAGGCTCTTGGTGCCAGGTTATATGGTCAAGAACTTTGTTTTGCCTCTCGTGGATGCCGACTTTAAACAAAGAGTAGAGAGCAAAGCCGGTAAACAAGTTACGGTGAAAGACTCAGACAAAGAGACCGAGCATCAATTAACGTTCAGATACTTGAAGTCGTCGAAGAGTTATGTTTTCAATGGAAAATGGAAGGAGTTCGTGAAGAGGAGAGATCTGAAGAAGGACGATGAAATTGGACTTTACTGGGACACTCACGATTCCAAGTTCCACTTTTCTGTTCTGAAAGTTGCAAGCCAAGAAAGACAAGCAGCCACTGAAGTTGCTCGTGCTAATCAACAATGACATATCAAGTCTAGAATCTTAAAGGTATGTATCTGATCAGCCACTTAGAGAACATACATAGAAGTCATCACTTCAGTGAATTTGATACGAGAGATCGATGAAATATTTATTTCATTGAATCCCCAGATATATTTCATGCTAATTGGTATTTTTTAATGCTATTATCTTACAAGTTAATTAATCGTAGCAATGTGAGACAATTCTTCTGTTAGAACTTAGAAACTTAAATATATAGACAACATTAAGAAGCATTACCTTGTCGCTAAAGCATGTCTTGGATGGAGTAATTGTTTCATTATTTCAATCCTTTTAATTCTTATGTTTTCCAATTAAGGTTTTCTTTGTTGGGTTTCACTTGTGTGCCTTAAGGTATGGATACCCAACAAGTTTTGACTTGTTATAGCAGGTTAAAGAAAACTAACACCGTTAACTCTCCGTTAAGTCTCTCTATATCTACAGTTTTCATTAGAAATATCTACTATTTAGATGAGCAAAATCACACAAAAGTAGACTTTCTAGAAATCAAAATGATTCTTGAGACTGTCTACAACTATCATAAGAAACATCTACTACTGTCATGAAAAATATCACAGAAAATGTTGCAAGTCGAAAGACACATTTAACATAAGACACATCTACTGTTTTCATTAGAAAAGTAGACTTTCTACAAATCAAAATTGTTCATGAGATTGAATCAACCCAAGGTAAAATTTGCAACTCTACATTTAACATAAGATACATCTACTGTTTTTATTAAAAATCTCTACCATTAACATAAACGAAATCAAAGAAAAGTAGACTTTCTAGAAATAAAAATTGTGAGAATGAGATTGAACCAACCGAAAGTAAAATTTTACAAGTCTACATTTAACATAAGACACATCTACTATTTTCATAAGAAATGTCTACCATTAACATAAGAGAAATCAAAGAAAAGTAGACTTTATGGAAATCTAAATTGTTCTTGAGATTGAACCATGCCAAGGTAAAAGATGCAAAGTCTACATTTAACATAAGACACAACTACTTTTTTCATTAGAAATGTCTACCATTAACATAAGAGAAATCAAAGAAAAGTAGACTTTCTGGAAATCTAAATTGTTCTTGAGATTAAACCAACCCAAGGTAAAAAATGCAAAGTCTACATTTAACATAAAAGACATATACTATTTTCATTAGAAACATCTACCATTAACATAAGAGAAATCAAAGAAAAGTAAACTTTCTGGAAATCTAAATTGTTCTTGAGATTGAATCAACCGAAGGTAAACGTTGCAAAGTCTACATTTAACATAAGACAAGTCTACTATTTTCATAAGAAATGTCTACCATTTACATAAGCGAAATAAAAGAAAAGTAGACTTTCTGGAAATCAAAAATTGTTCTTGAGATTGAATCAACCGAATGTGAAAGTTGCAAAGTCTACATTTAACATAAGATACAACTACTTTTTTCATAAGAAATTTCTACCATTAACATAAGACAAATCAAAGAAAAGTAGACTTTCTGGAAATCTAAATTGTTCTTGAGATTGAACCAAACCAAGGTAAAAGATGGAAAGTCTACATTTAACATAAGACACAACTACTTTTTTCATAAGAAATTTCTACCATTAACATAAGAGAAATCAAAGAAAAGTAGACTTTCTGGAAATCTAAATTGTTCTTGAGATTGAACCAAACCAAGGTAAAAGATGCCAAATCTACATTTAACATAAGACACAACTACTTTTTTCATAAGAAATGTCTACTATGAAAAGAATGTCATGACAACAGCCCTAGACTGGGATACCAACCTAGCATAATAAGCATTCTACAATTCCCATAATAAGCTTCCCACAGTTCCCAACTAGCAGCATTTATATTGAAATTTTCATAAGAAATGTCTACTATGAAAAGAATGTCATGACAACAGCCCTAGACTGGGATACCAACCTAGCATAATAAGCCTTCTACAATTCCCATAATAAGCTTCCCACAGTTCCCAACTAGCAGCATTTAGATTGAAAGAGAAGACAACAGAACATATTCTTTAAATTATATGAGGCTGGTGAGCTATTAAAAGACCTAAACTTCAACAGTTCATAATCCTACCAACATTTACACCAATCAGGGAGAATAATTGCAAATAACAAATCACAAAACAAAAGCTATAATAAGAACAAGCAATCCATAATATATATATGATTAAACGCTTCAGCATCATAAGATCCATGAAAACTAGTTCAATTAAAACTAATAGAAAAGTAGATCGAAACACATAATACATTGTTCATACATAAACTACATTGTTCTTAAACCAAAAAATAAAACATTACATCATTAAGTTCGAAACCATTTATGTACTTTCAGAAGAAGAAGATGGATGAGGATCAAGGCTTGGCACAGGTGCTTGAGTGGCAGCATAGCGGACCCTATCTGTCCAGCGAAATGCTGTCACAACAATGCTGCGACTTTCTGGAACGAACCTCAGATGAACCCAATCGTTGGGATGGATTTCATAGGCCTCCACAAACTCCTGCCAACCAGCTCCAAATATGATGTAGTTCCGATTGTTGCATGTTAGCTCGACGTCATCCCTGATCCACGGGTACGACTTCAGGCGAAACTGAAATTGACCCATTCCTGCTTCTACAAGTCTTCTATAGAATGGTCCGTGAGCATTGATCTATAGAAAT
>NC_020497.1:6013714-6017134 GCF_000184155.1 Fragaria vesca subsp. vesca
ACAAATTTCTTCCATCCTCTGCCCAACACAACGAAATCATGACGTCGTCGCACAGAAACTTCCCAGCTTCGGTTATAACCGTCCAAGTGAACCGAACCATGTTTTTCGTTGTCTTCTACCATGTATTTGTTAGAAAATGACAATGGTATCTCCTGCAACGTCAAAGAAATGATTAGGACTGATAGATGCAACGGGAGTATAAAATTTCATGAAATAACTCATACCAATTCAGTGTCGTTAATCCCCGCCTTGTCAAACTTGGCAAGGAAGAAAGGAAGATCGTTCGGGCTGAGTTTTTCCATTGATAACAGTGAAAACTTGAAAGGGATTGAAACTGGTTCGGTGTAAACTGGGGAAGCCTTTTGTTGAAGAAAGTGGTTTTCAGAAAAGTAACACAACCTTTCAGATTATAAAGCAAGCCAAAGGGTAAGCACGCAAGCCAAAGGGTAAGCACGATGTTGGTCAATTGCATTAACTGTCCACTTGTTTCATGATGTCAGCCACACTCAATTGTCTAAATCATGACATAAACTTACAAGTATCAAGAGTCGAGCGAAATCATGACCTATAAGTGTAGCCAAATCATGACCTATGTGTACCCAAAATGACCTAAGTCTACTACTCATATGAGCTAAGTTTACTAGTAATTTGTGACAACTCGCACATATAAGTAGACTTTCTGGAAAACTGTTCTTCATGTACCCAAAATGACCCAAGTCTACAAGTACTAATAACACAAGTAGACTTTCTGGAAATCTGTTCTTCATAAAGATACAGGGAAGATACAATTACTAGGCCTATGAATTGTGTTTATGAATCCACATTTGTTGGCCCAAATACGGTAAGTGTGTTGGCCCAAGAAACAGAATAATGTGAATCGAAAGTAGTTGGGGAGCGAAACCCTAATCCTGTCAGGTTGTTGTCTCTTGATGTATGAGCTACAACCCTAAAACTATTACATCAATGAAATATGATTGTGATCCCTTCACGGCTCGAATGGTCATAATAACATCTGCCTCTTTGTTTTTCTTTTAATTTTCTTGAGTGAATATTTGAGGATTGAATAAACCCTATATTTGGTATTTTATATCAAGTTAATTACATTAATTATGGTCATTACTTGCAGTGTAGTAGTGTCATCATTACTTGCTGCAGAGTTGTAGTACACTTGCTTCATGATGTAAGCCACACTCAATAGTCTAAATCATGACATAAGTCTACCTAAATCATCATGACCTAAAAGTGTAGCCAAATCATGAGATATGTGTACCCAAAATCACCAAATTCTACTACTCACATGAGCTAAGTTTACTAGAAATTTGCAAAGTCTACATTTAACATAAGACAAAACTACTATTTTCATAATAAATGTCCACCATTAACATAAGAGAAATCAAAGAAAAGTAGACTTTCTGGAAATCTAAATTGTTATTGAGATTGAAGCAACCCAAGGTAAAAGATGCAAAATCTACATTTAACATAAGACACAACTACTTTTTTCATGAGAAATGTCTATGATTAACATAAGACATGTCTATCTTGGATCGCCAACGTGTCATCTCTCTTGCTCTCCATTGGCCGAACCCTACAGCACTTGGATCGCCACGTGTCATGCTCCCAGCCGTCCGCTCTATACCCTAATTCAAATCTCGATCGCACAATCATGTAAACCCCGAAGGCAACAGTTGCAAATCCGTATTAAAAAAGTAAAAAATTATTCACACCCTTTAACACCGTTAACCCCTAACTCTTGTATCGTTTTGTTTGTGGTTGAAATTCGTAATCCAAAAAAACATAAGTTGTTGAAATTGATTGACACCCTTTAACACCGTTAAGTCACCCTTTTAAAATCCAATTGAATCCTCAACACTCTTGCGCATAACTCTCTCTTTCTATCCTTACTCTCTTCCCACCAGCCCTAGGGCATTCTAATTGATTTTGAAGTTTTGAATGCCCTAGATGCCGCCGAAGAAGAAACCCCCGGTGAAAAAACAAACGAAAAAGTCGCCGCCGAAGAAGGCCCCGACGAAGAAGCCCAAGGCTGTCCAAGAGAGGAAAAGGGCTAATGCCTCGGACGCAGATGGAAGGGCGAGGAAGAGTTCCCGATTGTTGGGTATCGATCCACCAAGCAGCAGCTCCGACACTGTCTTTGATCCCCAAGTGCGATTAGTGGAGCAAGACAAAAAGAAACTGGCAATTGAGAAGTTGTCGAATTCAGCTCTTGACTCCAGTGCCCCATGCTCTATGTTGGTTATTGCGAATGAAGCTGCGGCGGAGGCGTCAAAACCCGAAATGGCCGGTGAGGAGGCAAAATCTAGTAAGGTTGCAAAGATGAGGTCTCCACTGAAGCCCAAGCTGAAGAAAAACTCCAACAAAGGGGGGATATTTTTAAATTACCTGTAAGTTTGTTCAATGTTTGTTTCGACTGTATGAATTCTGTGGAACTGTGTTTGTTTACTATTTCGATTGTATGGTTACGGACTGCATGTTTCGATTGTATGAATTCTGCAGTCATATCAGGCACAAGACCATCAATCCCCCACAGGAGATGAATAACACTGTGAGTACCGTCTTCGGATTGCATTGTATCTTGATTTGTGGGTTGTTAGTTGCCTTATATGTGTGGGTTCCTAGATCTATTTCGTATGTTGATGCTTGTATGAAGTGATTGTGTATTGATTTTGTTTCAGTTCCTCTTGGAGTCTTCACAAGAATGGAGTATGTTTCCTCTCGAGAAAAAACAAAAGTACATTCCAGAGCCATCACATACCACAGATGATGCTTCTGATGAGTCTTTGGAACTGGTAACACTTGACAGTAGATGCTCTCCAAAGTCCTTCAGGAGTGTGGTTTCTCAGTTTAGTGATGTGAAGAAGGCAGCATGTGAAGAGCTCTGTTTTGGTGTGTTGTTGAAGATTGCTGGGACGAGACTGCGCCACTCGATGGTGCGCGCTCTTGTGGATTTGGTAGACCCCGAAAAAGGAACCATTCAGCTGTATGGGAAGTTGATTGAAATTTTTGCGTCTGATGTTGCTCAGGTGATGGGGTTGTAGAATGGTGGGGAGGAGGTCATTCAGGCTGGTTCGTTCAAGGATCACCCTGAGTTGATGGATATAATCAGTCAGTTCTCTCGGTCTGATGGGAAGATCTATTCGAAGGAGTTGGTGAGGTATTTGGTGGATCCTCAAACGGTAGCCGACGACAAATTCAAGCGAGTGTTTGTTTGGTTCACACTGACCACTATCCTCAGGCCCACTGCCTCACTCTCCCTTCCGAAGAAGTGGTTGGTACTCCTCAAGGACACTAGCCGCATCTCATCCATGAACTGGGCTGCTTACTCTTTCCTATGGTTGATGAATGGAATCAAGGAGTTCAAGGGTGATAAGACCTACTGCAGCGGAAACCTCCTTTTTCTCCAGC
>NC_020497.1:6017778-6021397 GCF_000184155.1 Fragaria vesca subsp. vesca
TATTACATCTAGAAAGGGGTGAGGACCATACTAGTGTGTTCTTCCCTACCTTCTTTGCGGAAAAGTTGTTTCCGGAAAATGCCAAGCCGAAAACTTCTTTGGGTCTGAGATCAAAAGACTTATGTGTGAGGAGATTTGATCATCTTATCCATACTTGCGAGAAGGTAAGTCAAATACACTTAAACATATTTTTAGTCTTACCCTGTCTACATTATTCTATGAGATGTTCAACAAACACTACATTCATATCGTTGGAACAAATTTTCATACCAGTCCATGATTCAGATCACTATTTCTTGTTCGTTGTGCGGTTGGATACTGAAGAAGCAGAATATTGGGATAGCATGCATGGCACAAATAGTAGGAGGAACAAGTGCAAGGCAATTGTAAGTCAGATTCTCTAGGTCAGCAACTATGTATGTTGATGTAATCTTTTGTGTTCTAAGCAAAACATGATATGTTTTTTGTTATGCAGCTGCAAGCACTGGACCATATTTACCGCAACAATGTATTTGTGACATCAAAGAAGAAGAAGTTTACAGAATTCAGGTTGGTGGACCAGATGGAGGCCAAACAATCCGATGCTGATTGTGCTATTTTTGTGATCCGACACATGCAGCGTTATGGTGAGGAGTGGTGGCGTAATGTAAGTAATTTGAAGGACTAATCAATTCATCTCTTGTTTCATGAAATCACTCGAGACATTGACACATATACATGTTTAAATATTGCAGTTCAAATCAGAAGAGACTCGTATTGAACTGCTGCTTTATATGATAAAGAGCAAGTACAACTGCTTGTGAATGCGATCAAGTGCATGGGGGATGGTCTGTGTTTTGGTATCTGAAATAGCCTCTTGAGAATGGTTTTACAAGAGACAGTGAAGAAGGAGGATACAAAGGAGGATAACTTGGAAAAGGCGGCAAGAATGAGGAAGGTTGAAGGAAAACAAAACACCAGGGCTCGGTCTAAGAAGGGTGTGAACAAAGATGTACGTTGCAGCCATTAGTGAAGTTACTGTGATGGTTTTTGGTGATGAGGGAAGTTATTTTGACACATCTACTATTTTCTGTAGAAATGTGTACCATTTACTTAAATAAAATCACAAAGAAGTAGACTTTCTAGAAATCAAAATGGTACTTGTGTTCGAACCATTTAGATGGCAAAAGTTGCAAAGTCTACAACTAACATAAGCAACATCTACTGGTTTAATGAGAAACATCTACCATTTACATAAAAAAAATCACAAAGAAGTAAACTTTCTGGAAATAAAAATGGTACTTGTGTTCGAACCATTTAGATGGCAAAAGTTGCAAAGTCTACAACTAACATAAGACACATCTACTGTTTTCATTAGAAATGTCTACCATCTACATAAACAAAAGCACAAAGAAGTAGGCTTTCGGGAAATCAAAATCCTACTTCAGCATCAGAACAGATTGCTGAACAGATTACTATTTTCATTACTTCTTCGACATCCACCCTGGGTTTCTTCTGTACAACTTCATGCTCCACATCTGATTTGTGACTCCAAGGTGATTCGGTTAGTGAAGACATCTTTCAATAAACAAGTTGTGGTGTGCAGTGAAATGAAGCCCTCTTTAAATAACGAAGGGACTATAGGAGGGAATTTGGTGATTTCAAATTCATGCCAAATTTCCAAATTCAAACTCAGAGTCCTATCATAAACAACACAAGAACCAATTCAGGAACACGTGAACTAAACACAATAATTTTCTCTTACGTTGAAGACTCATGGTGCCAACATAACACAGAAACACATACCTCTACCTCTATAGCTGGGCTCTTCCCTTTGCCTTTAGGGGGCAGAGCGGCATCAGCGGCCTCATAAAAGGTACGAGGACGCGAGGATGAGTCCTTGGAGTGCCTAGCCCTCTTACAGCTCCTGCATATAGTTGAAGAGGTACTAGGACGCGACGATGAGTCCTTGCAACAAAAATATAGAAACAAAATTAGAGCTCCCACATCCACTTACTAACTAACTTAGTAACAAAATTCATGTACAATTCACAAGAGAGATAAAAACAAAAAGCAACAGAAAAGACGAACAAAGAGGCATGTTCATAGAAATTTCCAATTCCAGAATTCACATTCTGGAGCTTAAACACCAGTAATGCAAACCAAACCAAACCAAGTACAGATTTAGATCACAAAAATTCAATGCAGCTCCAAACCAAATACAGAAAGCATATCAGGTAAGTTTACAAAAACCCAAAACACATACCACATAACAATATGCAGGAGCAAAATATACTTGGATCTTTCTCAGTAACTTGTCTAGCCTCACAACATTTTTTTCCTGCATCGAATTAACTTGCCAAAAAAACATGTCATCAGCACACAAGATCCACAAAACTTAAACTCAATATGAACTAATCATACAGAATCATTAACTCAGTACGTACCTCGTTTGACAAATTGTCCAAAACAAGTTCTCCAGAACTCATTGAGTCGTCAGAAGATGCAGAGGTGGAGCGCCTAGCCCTCTTCGAAGAGCTAGGAGAACGCCGGGATGAGTCCGAAGACGAAGAGGAGGCGGAGACAACAATATGAACTGAGTGAACCGGATCTGATTGTTCCTGAACAGATCGGTGGCCAAGATTGCGAGGAGCGCCCCTCATAGGGTGCAGCCGTTGTCGCCGGTGCATGGTTTCAGTGAAAAAGAAGAAGTTGGGAGTTATGGAGCGGGGAAGGAGAAAACAGAGGGTGTGCGGCTGGAAGGAAGACAAGATTTTAGAGTTTTCCTGACCCAACGTGTCATCTCTCCTGCTCTCCATTGGCCGAACCCCACATCACTTGGATCGCCACGTGTCATGCTCCAAGCCGTCCGCTCTATACCCTAATTCAAATCTCAACCGCACAATCATGTAAACCCTAAACCCTAAACATTTAAACCCTACTTCCGATCTACCTTTAACTCGATTATTATGAAACAAGTAGCCCCGTATACACAATACGTATTATATTAGATCTATCATTACATACAAGCACCCCTATAGACAAGATAATCACGTTATCGAAATCGTTAGGAACAAATAACTTTTTATACATGGTGGTGTCACATTAGATCGATCATTACATACAAGCGCCCCTAAAAACAAGATAATCACGTTAGCTCGACCATTAGGAACAACTAGCCTTACATACACGAGATGTATTGTTAGCTCGATTATTAAAAACGAGTAGCCCTATATACACGAGATTTCACATTTGCTCGATCATTAGGAACAAATAGCTTTATATACACGAGAAGTACTACATTAGGTCGATAATTAGGAACAAGTAGCTCTATATACACAAGATGTCACCTTTGTGCGTTCATTAAGAACAAGTAGCTCTACATACTCTTCAAGAGATGTCACATATGTTCTAGGACAAAGCAGCCTCCCAAGAACAAAGATAACAATACTAGACTCAACTCATGTAAATAGTAGACATGACTTATGATAACAGTAGACTTAACTCATGTAAATAGTAGACATGACTCATGATAACAGTAGCTCTCAAAGAACCACTCCATCGGCCTGACCTTTATTCCCTTGGATCGCCAGCGTGTCATCTCTCTTGGCCGTCGATTCTAAACCCAACCCTAAAATCT
>NC_020497.1:6022839-6024125 GCF_000184155.1 Fragaria vesca subsp. vesca
AAATGGTACTTGTGTTCGTTCCATTTAGATGACAAAAGTTGAAACGTCTACATTTAACATAAGAAACATCTATTGTTTTGATTAGAAACATCTACCATTTACTTAAACAAGATCATAAAGAAGTAGACTTTCTAGAAATCAAAATGGTACTTGTGTTCGAACCATATAGATGGCAAAAGTTGCCAAGTCTACAACTAACATAAGACACATCTACTGTTTTCATTACAACTAACATAATACCATCACTACAAGGAATCACTACTCCGTGCGGGGTTGTTTTTTTTGCACGTAACGTATGTGTGCCCAGCCTGTTTGCAGTTACGGCGGTGTACAACTCTCTTTGCAGGTGTTGCTACTGAAGGAGGGTCATCGCTTCCTAACTCTGCTTCCGCTTTTTAATGCTCTTTTCTTACCGGACATGTTTGAATATTGTGTCCACCGCCTTTGCAATAACCACAGGTAACCTTCCGTCTCGATGGCTCATTCTTTTTGTCGCTCTTTTCTCTGCCTTTGGTCTTAGATGGGACAAGATCTCTCACAATAGAACCTTTCTTCGTGGGTGTAGCCGTACCTTGCACTTTTTCTTGATCACTCGCCGAACCTTCCATAATTGCTGCTAGTCTATCGATCTCCATCTTCAACATGTTGTAGCCTTCTTGCGTCTTTGAAGCATAAAAGCACAACCGATTGCAATCAGCAATCAAAGCACCATACCTGCTACGACGAAAGAAAAGAAAACAAATGTGTTCACAGAATAATATTACAGGTACCCATATTACATCTGACGAACCCTTACATGTGTCTGTAATTAAAATAACTAAAATTCAAGCCATGAACATACCTGCTCACTTGCACGGCTTCTTGGGGCATTTCTTTGTCTGGATATGGGATTTCACAAACACTTCTTGCGTCCCTCGACCACCTCTTCACTATCAGTGACTTGTGAAGATGAAAGATGTTTTCGTTTTTCATCACCGAGAACATGTGACGACACGGCACTCCCCTATACTCAAACATTCCGCAAGAGCACACCATAATCGGGTCTGCTGCACTTTCAGTCTCTTTCCGAGGGTAGTAGGTAACAGTGTGTTCAAAATTAGGACGCTTGTAAACTGATACCTTGTAAACCCGGGAACCATCTTCATGACATTCTGTTCCTTGCTTTAGTGTGATATGAGCCTCTTTCATGATCTCCCTAAAAATCCACTTAAACACATCGTGTGTGAATACAGAAGATGCTTGTTTCTCCAAATCTTCCAAGTGAGTTTTCGACTATGAAATGAATT
>NC_020497.1:6024928-6044152 GCF_000184155.1 Fragaria vesca subsp. vesca
CGGTCCTTCGTTGCTGGTCGATCTTGTTGTAGAGGTCCTTCACGGTAAATCCCACTCTCCTATATCCCCCGCTCTGTTCGACCATATACTCATAGGCGTGACAAGGTCTAATTGACACCCTTGTCATCGTATTTGTTAGAGCCAAAGATTCCTCGCCAACATGTCGATTAGTACGAATGAGGAGGATTTGGTTGCTAGTTGCCAGCATGTGATTATGCTGAGGAATGAATGCCTTCACCACATAAACTTTGGTTGCCTCACTGTATCCAATCCTCAGTTTAGCTCCACATAATGTTCTTGTCTCTCTCCGAGCATAGCGACTGCTTTCTCCTTGTTCCAAGGACTTGGTTGCTTTTCGGGTTCCTTCCTTGTTGCAGACCCACTCCCTCCTCCGAATCAAACCATTAGACTCACCCTTGTCACTCTTCCTTATACCAAACCCAACTGCCACAGAATAGGCAGCATAGAAACTTTCTGCCTCATCAACTGTATTGAATGTCATGGCTTCAATATCAGAAACTGAAAAGCTTCCATGTCTTGGGACGTGTACCTTTACATCCTCAAAACCCGAAGAAGGTTGTTCTTCATTCTCTGATGGATCCATGGTTGGTTGTTCTTCATTCCCAGATGCATCCATACCTGTGTTTCAATCAATATTTGCTTAACAAACTAAATCTAAACAACAAACATAAAGAGATACTAGATCCATGGCTGGCTGTTCTTAATTCGAGATACTGGTAGACCGAATTGAAATGCAATACTCACCTACAAGAGACGTGAGAGTCCGAGTTTGACAGATCGATTTGGAGTCTGACAGACCGAATTGAAGAGTTTGACAGATCGATTTGGAGTTTGACAGACCGAATTGAAGAGTTTGACAGACCGAATTGAAGAGTTTGACAGATCGATTTGGAGTTTGACAGACCGAATTGAAAAGTTTGACAGATCGATTTGGATTGCAGATAGAGAGAGAGAGAGAGGAGAGTTCAAATCGGAGAGAGAAAGGAGAAGGAACAGAAAGAGAGAGAGGGTAAGAGAAAGAGTCCGAGTTCAAATCGAAGAGAACAAGGAGAGGTGAGTGGATGTAGTCACTCCGTCAGTTTAGATGCTTTAAATCTTCAAACGGTCATATGACCGGCTAAAGGGGTAGCAGGTCATCCTTTTAAGCAATGAACCAATCACAAACACCCATGTGGTTAAGGTATTCATACCTTAAGGCACACAAGTATTTGCCTTCTTTGTTTTAGTTTTTATGTTATGTTCAAGAAACTGTTTGATCCATCACTACGTTTGCATGATCGATACACATGATATCCAATGTGTTTCGCAGAAGTTCACAGTATATATGTGAAAGTGACTAATTGCATGATCGATATACAGAAATATCTAAAATGTGATGCAGAAGTTCACAATATACTTGCGGATCAGAACTTATTGATGTACTTTATGTATAAATTAGTTGTAGGTTTGAGTATTAGCTTATGGTATATAGGTTTTCAGTTAATAAATGAGCCATTGGATGAAATTAAACAAAGATATCACTAACTGTATCCTCGAGACATTATCCGAGTTTTGTGGATTTGTCCGTCTCAATGATAGTACAGAAAAACACACCTTAAGTATTTGGAATAAAACTGATTGCTTGCTATATGCATGATCAAGGCGTTAGTAATGTCTATTGACTTTGGTTTTGAGGGAGTATCATAACACTCTTGAAATTTATACTTAATTAGCAGCTCAAACACATAAGCGATTAAAAGTTGGACCTTATTCAATCATGATATCCATGTATAACTAACCCTTGATTCTACGTGTATTATATACATATACGGATAGTTTCTCCTTTCCTGTTGGTTGTTGTTGAAAATTAGTGTCACCCACCCATCTATGTAAACTTTTACTTAAATGAATATAATCCTGTTTCATGCCAATTGCTGCAATTTATCTGTAGGTAGTCTTCAAAGAAATAACAGTATCATATTCCAATTAATTATATGCTTTAGCATATTTTTAGTCTGTTAATCTGATATGCAAACAAGCTATGTTGAGAGCAAAAACAAGCTACGGTTATAGATTCGACGAAAGAACAAAATCTTTTCGGGATATGAAAGTTGACTAACGAGTTCGTGAATATCGAGGAGACGATTGCAGAAAGACAATGAAATTAGAGTTTACTGGGGGAGATCAACATTCTCAATGTTCGACTTTTCACTTACTTGAAACTAAAGTCGAGACGTATGAGTCTGTGCGTATGAAATCCAACTCTAGGAGCCCCAATCAGTTTGATCACTACTGGAAAATATCATTTAGGCGATGGAATTAAAAAATTTCGTCTCTTAAGTGACACTTAAGCGACGGAATTTTCTACTTAGGAGACGGAATTTCATTCCGTCGCTTAACTACTACTTAGGAGACGGAATATTGTTAAAAATTAAAAAATTTATATGAATCACTTAAGAGACGGAACTACATTCCGTAGCCTAAGTAGAACTTAGGAGACTGAAATGTTTACTTAGGAGACAGAATGTTTTAAAAAAAAAATTATGAATCACTTAGACGACGGAAATAAAACATTCCGTTGCTTAAGTTCTAAAAATTTGAGCGTCCATCTTCCTGCGTAAAATTTCATGAAAATTCAAACCAAAACTTTTCAAAACATATCAATTCTTTTAAATCACACACTCACCAACCTTATCAATAAAAGGAAACCCATTTTTCCCAAAGCTCTCTCTCTCTCTCTCTCTCTCTCTCTCTCTCTCTCTCTCTAAACCATATACTCTCATGCCGACGACCTCTCTCTCCATTCTCACTGCTCCTTCCTCCGCCGCCACCTTCAACTGCACCACCCCCACCAATGCCACCTCCAACTGCCACGCGCTCATCGACTTCGTCCCCACAAACGCCACCACTCTCAACGCCGTCAAGACCCTCTTCAACATCACCCGGCCACCTCCGCACCCTTCTCGGAGGCAACAACCTCCCCCTCTCAACCCGACCAAACTCACCCATCCCTGTTGCCAACAAGCTCCTCGTCCCCTTCTCTTGCACCGAGCCTCAAATCTGGGTCTGATCTCCTTCACCACAGACGCCACTGCCGCCACCTTTCTCTCTCTACCAAGCCTTCCTGCCTCGAAATTTCAAAGGGGTAAGAAATCAAGGTAAGTTCTTCAATTTTTCTAGTTTAATTAGCTTTGGTGATAGATATATGTGTTTTTGTTTAATTTGATTTTGATTTTAATTTTGGTTAGGATGTGATTGGTATGATGGTGGTGGCATGGTGGTTATTTGGTACGGTGGTGGTGGTGGTGATGGTATATTTGGGGCATATTGTTGACATGAAATTAAAAAATAGATACTGTATTGAAGTTTACTGACCCCTAGTAGAAGTTTACTAGGGGGCAGTAAACTTCCACTGGGTTTACTAAGGGGCAATGAATTTGTTTATTAAGGTAAGAATGAGTATCTGCTGTGTATAATTGGCATGAAATTGAAAGGGAGATACTGTATTGAATTTTACTGACTCCCAGTAGAAGTTTACTGGGGGGCAGTAAACTTCTACTTGGTTCACTAGGGGCCAATAAAGTTGTTTATTATGGTAAGAATTGATATATGTTGTGTGTTGTGCCCCTGAAATTGAAAGGGAGTTATTTTTTGCAAGTTTACTGATCCCTAGTAGAAGCTTATTGGGGGACAGAACTGGGGGGCAGTAAACTTTATTTTTTCCATATGCAGTTTATAAATGCAAGTCTTTACTACTTATATGCAAGATGAGAAGAAGTTTAAGGCATTTAGTTGTGACTTTTGAAACCTGCGGTGGTGGTGGTATGTATTTGGGGCGGTCGGAGTGAGTGGATAAGAAACCTGCGGTGTCGTTTTTTTTTTTTTTTTAATTTATTTTCAGCCATTAGCGATGGAATTCAACTATTCCGTCTCCTAAGTGGATATATATCTTTTTATTATAAAATAAAATCAGTCGCCTAAGTGCTTAGGAGACGAAAATATTCTGTCTCCTAAGAACCACTACTTAAGAGATGGAATTTTAGGTTCCGTCGCCTAAGTATCTACCTCACCACAGTTAGGCGACGGATCTTAGCCGACGGACGTTCTGTCTCCTAAGTACTTAGGCGACGAAATAATTCTGTCTTATAAGTGCTTTTTTCCAGTAGTGAATATACAAAAAGGGTCTGCTTTGCACTTCATTGATCATCAAGCATGAATGCATGATGCTGCTACTGATATATCAATCTTTTGTTTTAGGCTATTTGGTGTTTGTGTCAACGGTGGAGCTTCAAGAATATTTTTGTGCAAAAATAATTTCAGTAAACTATAGTTGTTTATTATAGAATGTTTCTTTGTCATTTCTTTCTCAATCACAAATAGAGAGAACAAAAGAAAAAAATTCAGATACTGGCAAGTTCAATGTGTGTAGTAGCATTGAATATTTGAAAAATTAGTTTCCTTGAAGCAAAATTGGTACCAAAACACCGCAATATACTTGAAAGCCAAGTTATGCTAATATTAAGTATTGTTCTTAGATGAATTTGTTTCTTGATGGGGATCCAAATAATAATTAATGAAATTAACCCTTGTATGTTGCACTGCATTTGTTTTGCAAGAACAACATTACTCAAATTCTAAAATGAATGAGCCAAGCAGAACAGACTGAAATGAATAGAGTAGCACAAAGACAAAACAAACCAGAAATCATTAGTTAGAACATCTTTAACAGCTTTCCAAAATTTCTCTATAATGGGGAAACAAAAGTCAATGCTTCAAGCAATTTTTCTTCTCCAACTCCAACAGATTCCCTATTTTAGAGATTTCATGATCATTCCCCAAATCCTTCTATAAAATTATTGAGTTCGCTGCAAATATGGGGAATTTGGGTTTCTCTCTCCTCAGGGAATCTGTTAGAGCAAAACACCAAAAATCTTCTCCAAAATGGAGAAAATCGAGAAAATGGAGAAATTGTTGGAGATGCTCTTAACTCAAAAGAAACACCTCTCTTCCATAAGCTTTATCAGCGCCTCCGTCACTCTTCTGCTACCATCCTTTTCATCATTTCTTCCCTCTTAAAGTTTTGCATTGTCCCTTTGATTACAGACTTGCTTTAATTTTCTGGTTGCCATTAGCTTCTGCCTTCTGTTGATTCTGCTTTGGTCCTTTGGTCTATCTTCTTCATAGTCTTATTGCTTCTGTTTTAAGGATGGATTATCTTCAGTTGTTCTGCTAGAGTTTCTTGATGAGACTTTGATGAATATTGGATTCTACTAAGTCTACTTTGCTGTGTCCCTTGCTACTGTTATATAGAAACCAAGCTTCTATGAAACGCGGTCCAAAATTCTCCTTGAAGTTAAAAGGCAAAGGTGTCTAACTGTATAATCCAAACACAAATATAAAAGCACTATACCATTCCATATTCTACAGAATAATGCATACAGAATCAAAGTTTCTTGTTATTCTTGGAAGTTGGTACACACTACTACACCCACAGCCATTTAGTTTAAACTTTAAACCGCATAGGAAATTCCTAGCTAGCACTGATACTAACTCGAACTACATTCTCCTAATAGTAACCTTGATCACTGCAACCTCAGTTGACTTTGAAATCAGCTCAAAGTCACATATATCCCCCTCTTTCACCTTGTTCTCCTTAAAAAAGGGTACCCAACCTCCACTGAACCTACTGGATTTGTTGTAAGGATGTAACCAGATCACATTCCAGCACACATTTTCAACTTGAAGCTTGACCTTCTTTGGCTTGGAAATGTTCCTTAGGAAGCTCCTTGGTGTGAGCTGCGCGCCAAAGTTAGATACAAAAGGTACATTAGTATAGTCTAATACCAAAAATTCCTGCAGGGACAGTAAACAGTTCTTAAGCATGGAACTTTGAAGAGTAATTCAATGTCCACTTCTTTTGTTTTCCAAGTATAATCGATATAAGGATACTAAAAATTAAGGTCGACAGAAGGCCTACATGACAATATCACCCTGTGGCATTCTCCTAATTGTACATTCTATCTCGTGAAAGCTCTCAATGATCTCCCACAACATGATATACAGCTATATATATATATATAGTTCTTATCCAGAGCGAAGCTTCACTTTGAAATTAAAGTGTGAAGTTCCTTATTTGACTCACTTTTCAGTCATATTTCCACATCTCCACCTTTTAGTTTGTAGAATCTAATGCATAGATCACTCCTGCCAAGTTTCATTTAAATTGGTAATCGTTAAAATACCGAATTAGATTAAATCAATGAACGGACTATAAATCTGTCTATTCAGAACTGTTTATGTAAATAACGATTATGAAAACCCAAATGATCATCAAATTCAATGAAACTTGACAGAAATGATCTATGCATTAGGTTTTACAAACTGAACGGTGGAGATGTGGAAATATGGCCGAAAAGTGAGTCAAATAAGGAACTTCACATTTTAATTTCAAAGTGAAGCTTCGCTCCGGATAGGAACTATATATATATATATATACACACACACACAAACACAGATCTTAATTAGCACAGATTTCATACAATGAATGTGGATAACAGCAAGCCTTATATTTAAACCGTTAGCATTCTGCAACTTGAGAAAATCGAATGCAATTCATATTGAATACCTTTAAGTTCGCTATTATTGAGACAGAATACTAGCGTTAACATAAGTATCCGACAATAAGGGATGCTGCAGGCCCAAGCTGGAGCCTGGATGACAAATAGTTAATTTGATTATAACTTTGCTCCTTAAATGCCTTAATCTAAGGTTTCATGTGCATACAGAATGCATCTTCGATGATGTATGACTTTTAACGCATGATATAAGGAATAAACATGTTACGATGACAATGAACAAGTGAATTAGTTCATTATCTCAATTTGGCAAAAGGTATACAGAAAATCCAAATTCATACTAGCCAGCCAAGAATGAATTAGCAACACAGTCTGGACTTCATTCATTCTTGTTTTCTATCAAGAAAGAACATGCCAATGCAACTAGTATAAGCTTCTCTATGAACCAAATGTGTTTCTGTGTGTGTAAATAAGCAGATAAAAGTTTTAGGTCTGAAGCTATGACTCCCTATGAGTAGTAATTTGAGTACTGTCATATGCCTATATAAATCCTATAATCTGCCCCTTCATTGTACTCAAAATCTAACATAATTCGCACAAGCAGTGCTATATATACTTGGTCAAACAAAAGAATCGAAGTTTGATATATGAAATATGATGCATCAATATGTTGGGTTAATTTTTCCATACCAATGGTCCTCTGTTGACATGACTTCGGCAAATCCGGATACTGAAGCAAGGATTTCCTGAAGAGCTGATTGTGGCTATATTTCTAACTCCACCTCTCCTTGATACTTTTCTTCCACAAACCAAATCCCCTACATACATCAAGAAAGTGAGTTCAACTCTCCGAAAAGTTTCGATTGTAAGTTATTTGTCAGTTGATAAAGAAACTTACTGGGACACTTGCTTTCAGAGTCCAAGCTGATCTCACTGTCTTGAGCTTCAGGATCAGAGTCGGAGTCAATAATAATCACATCTTCTTCGTCATTTTCAGAGTCCACTAAGCTGATCTCACTGGCCTTTGACCTCTCACAGTGATTGAGTCCATATATTTGAACAAAGAACTTTGCAATTCCAACGTATTGCAGAACCAAAGATTCACCTTGCTTCAAAGAGTTGCCAACTACAAATTCCTCCAAACCCTTTTCCAAGAAGAACACTCTCTTAATCCTTTTGACATCCACATTCCAACTTCCATACAGAGTCTGAAGATGGCACTGCTGAGGCACCACTCCATCAAACCAGCAAAAATCTTTGGGAATTTGCTGCCAAAACCAAAATCCCACAAATATTCATAAGAGATCTAGAAGCAGAGAAGTTTTACAAACACATACAGAACACAAGAAAGTAAAAATCACATGTAATGTTTCTATCTAGTTTTACAAACACAATACAGTGAAAAGAAAAGGATTTGGCTGAAGTGACTTTCTATTGATACTGTACCGAAGACAAATAGTGAATACAGAATACTAACAAGGAAACTATTCCCTACAATCAAGTCCCTACAATCAAGCTATGATTCCTACAATCAAACAATACAAGGAAACAATACAATCATCTCCAACTCATACATTTCTAATACAGAAGATATTCAAGATATTTCTTAACATACAGTGATACAGAACACAACAAAGTTTTACAAACACATACTGATCAACAATCTATCTAAGAGAGATGATTATGAAGAAGAAGTTAGAAGGAACTTACGAGCTTCCCTTTGTGAAGAACAGACTCATCCACACACTTGTAGAAACCTGGACAATTAGTGTCTTCATCCTTTCTTCTTCTGCTGCAAGAACCCATCACAGTTTTGGGTTTGCTACCTTTTACTTTGGGTCTGAATAAGAAAATGAGAGCAAAAAAGCCTAGCTGCCTTTAAAGCCTCAAAAATGCTCGAGGAAAATGCAATCCAACTACTATGCCTGCAGGTCATAAACTTTTGTTCAATTCATAGTACTTTAAATTCTGGATAGGCTATTATTTCAAAGCCTGCTTAGTTTCTCCTTTTGTGTTTCAGTTACTGTGCTGGTAATGTCATTCATTTATTTACTACACTCTATTCTTGTGTCATGTTTTCTGCAAGAACCCATCACAGTTTTGTGCTTGCTACCTTTTTCTTTGGGGTATGAATAAGAAAATGAGAGCAAAAAAGCCTTGCTTCCTATAAAGCCTGAGAAATGCTTGATGAAATCTATAACCCAGCTACCAAGCCTGCAAGTCTTAAATTAGTCTTCAATTCATAGTACTATGAAATCTGGACAAGCTATCAATTCAAAGCCTGTTTAGTTTCTCTTTTTGTGTTTCTGTGACTCTGCTGGTAATGCCATTCTATATTGCCTACACTCTTTTCTTGTGTTATGTTGCTCTGTCCTTTTGGTTCTCTTTGATTCTGCAGAGACTAGTTTTAATTTTCTGATAGTACTGCCTGTAGGACCTGCTTTGGTTTTAACGCATTTGTTCTAGAGCGTATTCAGAGCACCTGGGTGCGCGGCGCACCCGGGTGCGCTGTATAATTTTCACTTAAACTGTGGGTAAAGAACCCCCACACAGAACACAAATCTGTTCCACAACATCCCACATAAAACTGCATATAGAAAAACCAAATGCCTTTGGGGAAAACAAACATTCAGTTGCTCTTAATTAACACTTGGAAAAACAAAACTGAAACACATCATTCAATTGCTCAACAAGTTACACAAGTTATCGAGAGAGTAGTAATACTAATTGAAGACTATTTTGGAATAGCATATTTCTTTTGTTGGCTTCAAACAAAGAACATCATACAATTTTGTGTATAGACGAGAGAGTAGAAATTGGGAAAAGTAAAGTCGAATAGTTCGTTCACTTGATATCATTCACTGATGACTTATAAATTGGTATCAATTCTACTAGAGGAGTCCACTGTCTGCTCAACTCCCGTATCATCAAAATTCAAAAAGGCCTACAATAAGAAACAGTTTTGTTCTTTTGGATGAAGGCTTCGTATGATTATATCTAGGCGACTAGGCTAGGCTGCATGCGTTCCGGTGCATGCCCATCCTTTAGGCAATACACACTTCCTCTTGTGAAAGCAGCTGTTCCAGCTGCGCATGCAACATCTTGCAATCTTCGTTAAGCAAATCAGATGGGAGGTAAACTAATATTAACCTGCAATCTTCCGGCCTCGATCGTACCGACTCCATCTGAATTTTCTGATCAGTTGTCTCGATCTTCTTCACCACCGGCCTGGAACATAGGTTGTCCCGTAAAATTTATCTCTCTGCCACTTCTCTTGCACAGTTGCACTACTGCATCACACCCCTCATGCTCTCAAACCTAGATGTATGGTAATGCTGATTCACAAGGATATGAAACGAACTATATAGTCCTCAATAGCGCTAACCGGGACATGATCTGATGACCGGCTCAAGGGAATTCGAAGGTGGAAGGTTAACCTCTTTAGAGTGCTCGATCATACAAATCCAACCATATATTCATGCTCGATCATAACCTTCCTGTCCGGAATACGTACTACTCCACGTAAATGGACTCCCTGTGAATCCCAAAACAACAATGTTCTAAGGCCATCTCCAGTAATAATAGAGGCTATAGAGCCAAATTCTAAATTTTGGCCTTATTTTGGTCTCCAACAACAAATCAAAAGAGGGCCAAAAACATACCGGGTACAAATTTTCTCCCCACTCTTATTTCCCCATCTTCATCCTCACCCAGCTAGATGCATAACACATGTCTCATTTTATTTAACTCATCTAACCATGGTTAACAATATAAATCTAAAATTATTTATTTAATTTAAATTTGTGAGATTAGACATTTGTTTTTAAGGGTTAGGGTTTAGGGTTTCGGGTTTGGGATTTAGGGTATAGGGTTTAAGGTTTTAGAGTTTTAGATTTTACTTAACTATGTCTAATCATGATAAAAGAATAAACCCTAAACCCAAAACCCGAAACTCCAAACCCTAAATCTTAAACCCCAAACCCGAAACCCTAACAGTTAAATCAAAAGGATACACAAAATCTACTTTGGACACCCAAACTCAAGAACATAGTTCTTGAGCTACAACTACAACGATTCTAATTGGAACCTAACACAACTGATTCGAACTGGATTCCTATCTCTACAAGTCTGAGAATTCGAAATCACCAACCATAAATAAACAAAAAAATCATAATCAAAAACTAAAAATAAGAACAAATTGAAATAAAGCTATAGGAAGTATGGAATCTATCTTTGCCAAAAACGAAATTGAAAAGGTTGTTCCTCTCTCTATCTTTTGTTCTCTGGGTTTCTCTTCTTGTCCAGAAGCTATTTCTACTCTCAAACAATTGGGATAATTAGGGCGAAGAGCAGTGGGACAGATTTGGATGAGATTTGAGGATGAGATTTTGGGAGAGGGGTGTTAGATTTGGGGATGAGATTTGGGAGAGGGGTGACTGATTTGGGTGAGAGATAGAGTTTGGGATGAGATTCGGATCCAGTGTGAGATTGAGTTTGGGTGACTGATTTGCAAGAGAGAAATTGGAAAGTGAAGTTTGAGATCGAGTTTGGGTGAGAGAAATTTTAGGCAAGTGAGTTAAAACTAAAGGGAACGAACTCAAACTGAAACTCAAAATTTTAGGGCCAAATTTTGGGTCAGGCGCGAAGCCAAATTTTGGGCACAGTGTCAAAATTTTGCCCAAAACTTTTGATGACAGTAATAAACTATCATGGCCCAAACGATATGCATGATAGTCCGAAACCGTCATTGAAACCTATTGATGACGAAAAATAAACGTCATGGTAAGTGTTTTACCATGACGTTTATAAAACATCATATAATTGCTCCGTGTTTTACATCCATGACGTTTGCTGCCCTAAACGTCATGGAAGCCCCCTACAATGACGTTTATCCTGAAACATCATAAAATAAGTGTCATTAAAGGGTACATCTCTAGTAGTGTGGGTTGATTGATAAACACCCAAATTATGACAATTGTCAAATTTCTATCGGGTGATTTCATTTTCATCTCATCACGGGTAAATTCTCCAACTCAAAACTATGTAATTGATTAAATATGCAGTAAATGACTTATCTTATTTTGTTAATATAACTACAACATATGCAAAATATTTTATATCTCAAAATAATACAAAATTTAATTTTGGTCCAATTTCAAATATTGTTATAATAAAATAAATCCTAAGTGAGAAATTCTACGTATATACTACCCGTATGTGATACACATATTTGCAAATGTGACAACATATTTATAGGCAAAGTGAAAAATATTGTGAAATCATAAAATATTTGATGGGGCTTAACTTTGGCCCTCTCTTACCGGAGATAGTTTAGTAGTCTATAAATTAAAAATAATATTTTTGAGGGCTAAATTATAACCATGGACCCAATATAGCCCTCTTCTACTGGAGATGGCCTAAAAAACTCTTGGGGCTAGTCGGGCGAACAGCAGGTGGCTAGCGCTTAGAAGATTAATCGGGGGATTAATCGGTTTTCTAGCTCATCTCTAGACGGACTATAATCAAAATGGTGAAGCACCACCTAACGCCTAGGCGAAGATTTTTAGACCATTTCAAAACAATCATATATATGAAGCCTTGCTTGCTTCTGTTGTTCCGAGCGTACACGCCCACTAGTCTTCTCACCCGCGCGCATGTAACACAAAGATCGCTAGCTAACATTATTGCTATCTTTTTTTTTATTTTATTAATTATTTCATTTATCACTATGTTTGCATGATCGATTTTAAAGTGTGTCACGTACGTATAGAAGTCACAAAATATACATGGAGAAGTACCTATATATATGGTACATAGGTTCAGTTCATAGATGAGCTATTGGATGAAACTAAACATACATAGTAGGTTCCAAAAATATGTATACCCTGAAACAATAGGGAACTCGTAACCGGTAGTAAAATCAAAACTCAAATTAAGTCTCATATATAGTAAAAATAATTGGTGCATGCATAAAGCTTTACATATATCGCTTTAGAGGGTGAAACTCATTGACACGAATTATTACGGACAGAGATGAGTATTTAATTTATTAGTAACTCAAACTTTACCGAAAAAGATGTTAGACTTAGATAGCTAGCGAGTTTGAGTCTTATTCACTTATAACGGTCGGCCATAACTGTGAACTCTCTCAATCTTTGGAAATATAAATAATTCATTTTTAATTGTAGTTGTGAACTTAGACAGTATGTATTCTTTTAATTTAATGAATGGAAGTTAATTACTTTTTTCTCAAAATAAAAGAGTTCCGACGTTAGTGAATATAATTGTACAAACTAATGCAAAATCAACTACTTTCTGAAAACAGGCTCTTGATAATTACATCATTACAATGTGTTGTCTGGACCATACTTAAGATAATTGTTCCACAAGTATGTGTTGTCCCTAATGAATCTCAGACTACATATCCTTTTCAAAACTTATCGTCTGAGATTCAAGCTTGAAGAAAACTGGCAATAGTGTTGTTTGTTACCTATTGTCTGAGACTAAAGTAGATCACACTTTTCTGGAAGGCCATGTTTGAATTATATTCAGATGACAGTATTCAGGTTGTGCATGATGTCTGTAATGCTTCTGAGATTAGAATTATTCAGCATAGTGTTGTCCAACTTGAATTGACACAATTCTTCTGGAAATGTCCAAATATGGAACTGAAATGAGTTTCAAACGTCATTTACCAAACAGGCAAAAACTCATCATTGTTATAAATCATCAAAACACACATAAAATTCAAACAGGTCCCCAAGTATCAAGACATATATTACATATTAATACAAGAGTTAACTAAACTACAATTAACCATGGGATGTGCTTATTCTGCTACAGTCCCTGAGTCCAACTACCATCTGCTGGCAAGTCTGTCCCATATATATGTTGCTGCCACTCCTCTTCTTACTGATCTTGAAATTTCATTGGGATCAAGAGATGCAAATGTCTTGGATCAGTAGCTTCTGTAACAGATGCAGTGTAAAGGAAAAGCTATTAGCTTGAAAGTGAGGGACATTAAGATCGAACAGTAAATAAAACTAACTTATTAGCTTGCAACAGATGCCTCAATCAACATTCCTAGTCACAATCTTCAAATCTTTGCCTTAATAAAAGGTCGATAATCCAATGGCAGAGCAAATAATATTTTTACATGTACCAAAAGTTCCTTTTCATCAAATAAGATACCAAGGTTTCCATTGAAGACACATTAGTTTAAACTCACTTTAATAAACCAAGGACTGACTGTATATTTCGAGGGCATCTAGGTCAAGCCCTCACTACCACAATATTCAACTCCATGAGTTTATACATAATTTATAGCAATGAATAAAAGGAACTGGAAACCAGTGAGTTGAAGTAAATTAGTTGTAGCTTAGGAATATCAGATGCTTCTTTTGAAATATATATCCCACATCAGGAATTGGGACCTTGCCTGTGGGTTTATAAAGGTTTGGGCCACTCCATCCATTGCCAATTGGTTTTGGATATGAACCCCAGACTACTTTATCATGGTATCAAAGTAGGTTACTCACGTCCACGTGTGAAGCCCAATGGCCACACGCACTCCACGTCACCCAAAAGTTGTCCACGTGTATGGCTTGAAAATTCGCCACACATGCGGGGGCGTGTTGAGATATATATCCCACAGACTACTTTATCACAAGACATTGATTCATACTTACTCTTCCATAAGCAGTTAAGGACTGCCATATTTTGATTCAGTGCTTGTCTTCTCTTTTAGTGGCTTCGTCACTCTGCTGCTATCATCCCTCTTATCATCTTTTCCCTCTTAAAGTTGCATTGTCCCTTAATTGAATTTTAATTTATTCTGAACAGACTTGCTTTCATTTTCTGGTTGCCTTTAGCTTCTGTTGAGCCTGCTTTGCTTTCAAACAGACTATCTTCTTCCTAGTCTTACTGCTTTCGTTTTAAGTATGGATTATCTTCACTTGTTCTGCTAAAGTTTCTTAATGAGATTTGATGAATACTGGACTCTAATTTGCTATATTCTTTCTACTATTATATATATAGAAGTAGAACAAAAAAAAAAACCTCGTTTCATCGAGGTTTAAGTAAAAATAAAATAAAAATATATATAGAAGTAGAACATCAGATATCTATTACTGCATAATCTCCTTGAAGTTAAAAGGCAAAGGTCTAACTATATAATTCAAACACAAATATAAAAGCACAATACCATTCCATTCCTACAGAATAATGCATACAGAATCAAAGTTTCTTGTTAATTTTGGAAGTTGGAATGTACCAAGACAAGGTGGTACACACTACACCAACTGCCATTTAGTCTAAACCGCATAGGAAATTAATAGCTAGCAATTGTCTCCAAACTGAAACTAATTCAAATATTACATTCTCCTAATAGTAACCTTAATCACTGCAACCTCATTTGTCTTTATCAGAATCGATAATAATAACATCATCTTCAGAACCACATGAGAACATCATCTGAATCAGAATCAGAGTCAATAATAATAACATCATCTTCATCTTCATCTTCAAGAAACCTGTCAGTTTTGCTGGCCTTTGACCTTTCACAGTGATTGTGTCCATAGATTTCAACAAAGAACTTGGCATGTCCATAGTAATGCAGAGTCACATATTCACCTAGCTTCAAAGAGTTTCCAACAACAAATTCTTCCCAACCCTCTTCCAAGAAGATTTCTCTCCCAATCCTTTTCACATCCACATTCCAACTTCCAGACATCGTCTCAAGACGGCACTGCTGAGGCACCACTCCATCAGAATTCCAGCAGAACTCTCGGGGGATTTGCTGCCAGAACCAAAATCCCACAAGGCCACAAATGGTCATGAAAGACTTACAAGCACAGAACTTTTACAAAGACATAGAAAACAAGAGATTTGCAAGCTTAGAATATGAAGAAGTTAGAAGGAACTTACAAGCTTCCCACTGTGAAGAACAGACTCATCCAAACACTTGTAGAAACCTGGACAATGAGTGTCTTCATCCTTTCTTCTTCTGCTGCAAGAACCGATCACAGTTTTGGGTTTGCTACCTTTTACTTCGGGTTTGAATAAAAAAAAATGATATATATACACCATCTAGCCCTCTGTGATAGTTATTACATATAAAATGAGAGCAAAAAAGCCTAGCTGCCTTTAAAGCCTCAAAAATGCTAGAGAAAAATGCAATCCAACTACCAAGCCTGCAGGTCATAAACTTTTGTTCAAGTCATAGTACTTTAAAATCTGGATAGGCTATAAATTCAAAGCCTGCTTAGTTTCTCCTTTTGTGTTTCTGTTACTGTGCTGGTAGTGCCATTCATTTATTTACTACACTCTATTCTTGTGTCATGTTTGCTCTGTCCCTGTGAATCACTTTGATTCTCTGCACACACCTGTTTAATTTTCTGATAGCGTCTGGTCCTGCTTTGGTTTTAATACATTGGTTCTTACAATCTGAGTAAAGAAGCTCCACAGAGAACACAAATTGTTCCACAACATCCCACATAAAACTGCATACGAATCAAAAGTCTTGTTCTTTTCATATGCGAAAACCAAACGCCTTCGGGGCACAGACAGCAAGTTCCTCTAAATATATAAACAAGGTCACATAAACATATTGCAACTCAATGTTGATGCATTGCCCAAAAAATGCCAAGTATTACAATACATTTGAAGAGCAAAGGTTATAGGTAAATAATAACGAAGAAAATAACAATTAATAAGACGAGCCAAAAGCTTTTATTGGCCAAAATGAAGAGCTCAACTTCATATAACATATAGTCGGTCGACCAGTTACAAAGTTATGGATTAGTAATGTACATCAAACAATTTGGCTCGACTATACTGAACAATGGGAGAAAGAATATCAATTCAATAGACCCCTCAGAAGTTTAAGTACAAGTGTTATGTTCTTTTTCCCATAGATGGTACACCACAAACAGTTGGATTATGACCACATTTCCGAGTAGTATCATGGGATATCCAATGAATTGATCTCCCCATGTGCCATATCAAGATCTAAGAAGTGAATTTTCTTGGGAGTTTTCTATCTTTGGTTTCAACAATCAACGAGAGTTTCTCTTCCTGCTGATTATGGGTTATACAACCAATACACTGCCAACAAGTTGCTACAGATGTACATTCATTAACCTACAACTGCAACTGCATGAGAGAGTGTAATCAGCAAACAGAAAACCAAAAAGAATATAAATAAATAAAATACCAGTGTTTCTTCCACCAGTGTGTGTGTGTGTGTGTGTGTGTGTGTGTGAGAGAGAGAGAGAGAGAGAGAGTGTGTGTGCTGTATTTTGAAAGGAAAGGGAGAAGAGTTCGGTGAGTTGTGTAACAGAAATTCCAATCCATTTGACTTGGGATTGATCTCCTTCCTTCCCTCTCCTAATTCTCACAATACTGGAACTATATAGCATCACTATATCATTTTGAAGCCTACCATTTACAGTAAAGATCATATCAAATAAATTTAATTACATGTATTAACAGGACAATTATGTGCATGTAATCAAAAAGTGAACATACTTCAAGTTGGAAGTGCAGACATTTGCATATCATCACCCAAAATCCCATCTGAGGAATCATGCTTTTGGAAAGAATCTTTTCTACCACGCTCCAAAGAAGTTGCTTCGTATATCCCTTCAAATGTATTACATTCAAAAGAAAGTCAGGCAACATACTAGTGGGAAGAACATAGATACGAATTATACAGAAAACCTCCTATTGCTTATTAGATTATCAGAAGCAACAAGTGTGCAAGGCAACAAGGAGGAAATGTAATAAACGTAGAGATAAGCAAAAAATTATTCAAATAAGTACATGAAATCAACAAGTAGCCCTCTATACCAAAAAAAATACTTCATTTCAGTAAAATGCATGAACACATAATATATTAGTAGAGATGCCAAAAAAATACTTCATTTCAGTAAAATGCATGAACACATAATATATCAGGAGAAGTTTGATCACGGTATCAATCACTATCATACCAACATCAGAAATAATAAATGTTGTGCACATACCAAAGCCCAAAACTATGCAGCAAATTAGGAAACCAGGAAGAGAAAAGTCCAATTTGTACACCATTTCCATCACGATAATGCATCCTCCAGCTACCATTAAATGCTTTGGAGAAGAGAAGACCATGTGTAATCTACAGAATGATAAGAGCATTAAGTATATGACATGATCAGGAGATTATTCCCTCTCAGCTATAATGAAAATGTAAAGTAACAAACCCCGAAAGCAAAAATTGTTCGACCAGAGCACTGATGACATATATGAGCGTGGTTCACAATTTTCCATCTATGTGAATGAATGATGAAGCTTTAGACTTCAAAAGTTTTAGCCATATTATATCATTATTTTTCATAGTCTTTACGAGATTGCTGACAAAAAATACCCTTAGTCTGTCCCCAGCACCGGGAAGAGAAAAGAAAATATAATGAGATTATATTCACAGCCCCTCACTATGCAGTGCTTAGGAACCAAACAACAATCTGGAAGATAATATGTCAACAATATTATTAAATCTTCAGAAGTTAAAAAGAACCATATGCAATTTTCTCTCCATATATAATGAAAAACTGCTGACCATAGTTAAGTTTAAACAGTCAACAAAACAACATTTACAAAAGCTAAAAAACACAACTAAAATATTTCCAAATAGACATGGAAGTACTCCTAATTGGGCATTTTTACAAAGAATGGAAGAAAGGACTCAACTGCCCTGACAAGTTGTAAATAAATACCTCTCTTCCGCGATACTATCAACATAGAATATCAAGATAACTCCAAAAAAAATGGTGCTTAGAAAAGCCCAAGTAGAGAATGGCATCTTCTCGCTGCTACTAGAAGGTGATCCCTATGTGATTAGAAAAAAATACAAGAAAGAATTAAAAGGGAAATGGATAAAAAGGAGGGGAGGCGACAAAGAAGAATAATAATATAGGCATAAAAAGACCCATTAAAGCAAACTTCAGTTGCTCCAACAGTCATATTAATCCAATGTGACCTCGGGAACTTACTATGATTATGTCCCACATGGCAACAGGAAACATGAAGCATGTCGCAGAGGCAACAGTTAGAGCATGAAGTCGTCTTTTAAGTTGATTCTGAAAGTACAGAAGGCAACAATCAGCAGCAATGACTTTTTATCATATCGATTGAATAATATATATATATATAGTTATATACACACATATATACAGTTCTTATCAAGAGAGAAGCTTCACTTTGAAATTAAAGTGTGAAGTTCCTTATTTGACTAACTTTTCGGTCATATTAATGTGTGAAGTTCCTTATTTGACTAACTTTTCGGTCATATTTTCACATCTCCACCGTTCAGTTTGTAAAATATAATGCATAGATCACTACTGCAAAGTTTCATCTAATTTGATTATCGTTTGGGTGTTCGTAATCGTGATTTACACAAACAGTTCTGGTTAGACATATTTATGGTCCGTTCATTGATTTAATCTAATTCGGTACCTAAACGATCATCAATCTGAATGAAAATTTGTAGAAATGATCTTTACATTAGTATCAATAAACTCAACAGTGAAGATGTGGAAATATGACCGAAAAAGTTAGTCAAATAAGGAACTTCACACATGAATTTCAAAGCCAAGCTTCATATATATATATA
>NC_020497.1:6045427-6051229 GCF_000184155.1 Fragaria vesca subsp. vesca
CTATATATATATATATATATATATATATTACTCAGATTTAATAGGATCAAAAAGTATGAACACAATAATGGTAAAATAGATTAATACAAGATTCATCACCTTCAATGAAACACGCCGTGCAATCACCCTCCTCAATGCTGATAAGATTCCAGCAAAGATTGGAATTGCCATCTCTTTCATACCTAACACCTGTTCTGGCTGAACCTCAGCGTCCAGGTTATCTTTAAATGGTAATTTCAGGTCAAGTTACACAATAAAAGACATGATCACTATTTTTGAAAGTGAAAAGGAAAGAAGGTATGGAAGGAGACACTTATTAGCACGCATTCAAATAATAAGATGGGAAAAAGAAGAGTTAAGAGAGGATATAGAATGGAGAGTATGTTTCTGTGGCCCACCCTTGAGATAAGAAGTAGAAAGATGCCACCATTGCAATAAGCCCACCTATCTGGTACAAACGAAGAAGGATCCATGAGTTCACAAGAATCTAACATCTCTTAGTTTTCAATTAAAATCATTGTTCTCAAATAACCAGGGCAATAGATCTTCTAGTCCAAATTCTGGACAAGCCTTCACTGAATCTTGACAAAATAAAAGTCATTACTCCATCTGAGTTTACAAGAATCCAACGTCTCTTAGCTTTCAATTAAAACAAATTGATATAACATAACCAGGACAGTAGATCTTTTATTCCTATTCCTGGACAAGCCTTCACTAAAGCTTGAATATAAAAGTAGAACATTTAATGTAGTTGTAGACGAAAATTTTGGCATCTCCGTTCAACTTTGAATAAGTCTAATGAAATGAGAAAAAGACCGCTCTAGAGAGCAACATACGTTTAATTAGTGATCATATGCAATTGACATGAAGCAAACAGCCTAAGAAAGTCAGATCCATAAGAGGAACAAAGCATCTGAGAATTTTACCTTTTTCCAAGCGTGGCCCTTCCGCCCATACAATACTGCAGAGAGTACTCCAAGGATAGCACCAGAATACTCTGCCAATATAGCTCTAGCATAATATTGACAGACAAAAAAAATTAAAATCAGCTCTACTTCATCATAACAGAATCTAGTTCTGTTTGTTCAAATTATGTCCATTTTGAAATCTAGTCATCATATGTTTATTCCCACCGGCCGATTGTTCATTAAAGTACTAAAAACATCTAATAGGCAGCACTATAATACGGAGGCAAGATATGTTATGGGTTTCATCTCACTCATCACTATAATTTCTTAGTGACCCAATGGACATAATTGGAACAAACAAGAAAAAGGAAATTAGCTTAATCATAATTATACTACTAAAATTTGTATAAACAGGCAACTTGAAGTGCTTATTTAGTGTAAGAGAGCCTACCTAAGAGGTCCACATGATTTGAGGCCTTTTCCCCACAAAATAAAGTACAGAGCTGTTATACCACCATTTATAATAGAAGGAACCACCTGAAAACATCAGGAACTACTTAAGAAGAATCCGGCAACCATTTTGTAACTTCTTTGATACTTTTTCATCTAAATTCTAATGAAAGGAACAACTTAAGGAACCTGTGTATTTGTGAGCGGCCTGCCCTTCCAAGGCTTTTGCAAAATTAGAAATAGGATGGATGCTGGGATCAGACAAGTGAAGAGAAAAAGTACTACCGAAGCCCCCGTCTGAGACAAGTACCGGTACAGGGAGTAAATTGACCATATTCTCAAGAAATTTCCGACAATATGGATTACTTGCAAAGGGGTGTGCCTGTTAGGAGGAAAGTTCATTGGTAAAATCAGTTGCAGTTGAAAAGAAACAAATAACAAACACATGAAATACTAATCTCACTGATAGAATATGAAAAGCCAAAACAATACCCTTCTACGCTCTAGCACACCAAAACAATAATTCGTAGTCAAGATGTATTGTGGTTACAGCAACAAAGACCATGCAGCCGCCACATACATCCTGCAACACTGAACACTATCTCGACAGGAAAATTTCTCTACCACCCCTGATGCTAAAACGCTCCTTCTCAGAAACTTAAAAGTGAAAATTTAGAAATCCTTAGCTGCAACTATCCTCTCTAATCTCCCGCTGATTCACCTGTTAATCCCTTCTTTCTCCTAAGAGGTAACCATAAAACTTAATACTAAGTCGTAAACTATATCAGCCAAGTTATTGATATCAGAGTAAGATAGGGACTAAATAACTATCCTTGTCTTGGCTACAAGCATATGACTAAAATCAAATTACTCGCTACTTAATCTATACCTAATCAACAGCAACCATGTTCTACATTGTGCCGAATAAGACGAAACTTAACACTAGTTCTTCCATTCTATCCTTCTAAACCATGCTTCTTCAATTACTCCAATTGTTTGAAACCTTCACCGCCAAGCAAAGCAAGATCCAGAAATTATTTATTAAAAAAAAACAACAACAAAAAAAATTGATACTTTGATGAACCCAATAAACCTCACATATAAATTCACACATCTACCTCACATTCAACATCGAACACTACTAAATTAGGGTTTTGAAACCCAAAATGCAGAGATTTTGAATTTGGGTTTTACCTGAAATGTTGGGGAGATCCTCCTCGATCTTCAGAAATTGGCCTTGGAGACATCATTTTCGAAAGGATTGCTTAATTTGTCAGAAACCCTAATTGCTCAAACATTTAATCGCCGATTTTTTGCCTCTTCGTAGCTCAGAAAAATCGCCGAGTTTAGCAGTGAAGAAGAAGAAGAAAGCAAAACCTCAACACTGAGCAAACCTTTTGTTCAAGCTTCGCTCCCAAATTTCTATTTCTTCAGCTTCTGTAACAAGGGCTCGTTGGGCCGTTACTATTTTGGGCCTGAATGTCTGGCCCACCTTCCATTTTGTGACTTGCACATAATTTTTTGATACGAACTCGACTCGCACATAATTGGTACGAGGTATCTCAAAAGGGTGTGGCTGCTGTGCCGCATTGTATGACATGTCTCATAAATCTAGTCCGTCCATTATTTATTTATTATTTATTCAAGTAAAGTAATTTTATTTTACTTTAAGTGGACAGTAATGTCCTTATGATATTTTGTTTTTTCCTGCCTACTATAAACAAACAACTTAAAATGAAGACTTTGGTACTGATACTTTAGTAATCTCCTTAAGAT
Source organism: Fragaria vesca subsp. vesca (assembly GCF_000184155.1). Lineage (NCBI taxonomy): Eukaryota > Viridiplantae > Streptophyta > Magnoliopsida > Rosales > Rosaceae > Fragaria > Fragaria vesca. Next base: position 6,048,562 of record NC_020497.1, read on the forward strand.
ACTCATCTGCTCTGGTTTTTGTTTATTCACTCGCCGATTTTCATCTTTTCATCCATCTATCATGTTCAGAATGTTGTGAGATTGGAGGTTTGGACATGCGCGGCTGATGAAAATTGGGAGTTGAGGGGTGTTTTTGATGAAATTGAAAGAAGAATGACTAACATGATAATCGACCTAAGTTGATAGAGGTAAACTGAAATTAGTTCAATAATTATATTATTATAGAGCTAAACTAAGGCTCTGATGTTTAAGCAATCTTCTCGGACAAGAAGATAGCAGTAGATGTTCAAGCCTTGTGCATGTACATATTATGGTGAAGGTAGTAGTTCGGAGATATGAACATATGTTTGAGGAAATCAAAACAGATAGTTGTTGTGAACTGAGAAAGTTTTATTGATACTGAAAATGTTACAAATTGAGACTACAAACTAAGAGACGAAGTTTACAAGTTGAGAGAGAGGTACTGAGATTTTTTCTTTCTCTAAGCGTACCGTCTCTTCTCTTTCTCTCTTCCTCATATACAAGGTGATGATTTCATAGACAAGTGTAGCTTCCTCTATTTCCCATGCACCCTGCATGCCCAAGGTTTTCTTTTTGAGGCACGTATTCTACACAAAAAAACATGCATGCACTTATCATATGAGGCCAAACATGTTTGACTAGGTTTTTTGGTATTTGAAAGTCTGACAACTTCCTTTTACCCATGGTAAATTGTATGCTATACGGCACTGTATAGCAGAATTGTCTATCTCAAAAACCTCCATTCGGTGAGAGGCATATCCAAGTTGTTTTCGACCTAGGAGTGTTAGTTCACTCGGTCACCATTTTTTACTAAAAAATAATTGGTATCATCATTCTTAGTCCTATTTTTATATCTATACAATAAGAGGCTTGCTCTCTAATACTGAATTCTTTTTTTATCAAATTTTAGAGGGTACTTTTTGGTACATACGAATGTACATTACTTTCTACGTCATTCTCTCCATTGCGTGTTAACATGCACTTGCACTAGTGCTAGTGCTATGAATTCACCAAAACTTGCTTGTATATGATGTTATTGAGATTCAAATATGAGTTAATTTCAGTTTACTACCTTGAACTTTAAGTCTAAAATCAGTTTGATACATCTACTTTTTTTTTAATCAGTTTCATACCTAAACTTTCAAAATGACATCAATTTAGACCAAAATGACTAAAATAGCCCTGGTTAATCTTTTTACCCTTTCTCTCTCTCTGGCGGCGCCGTCGCAACGGCCGGGGGAGGAGGAGGGGCTGCCGCCGGGGCCTATTGCTGGTGGTAGGGGTGGATGCCGACGCTGGCCATGTGGTGGATTTGGAGGCAGAGAGAGAGAGAGAGGGTAAAAAGATTAACCAGGGCTATTTTAGTCATTTTGGTCGAGATTGATGTCATTTTGAAAGTTTAGGTATGAAACTGATTAAAAAAAAAGATAAGGTATTAAACTGATTTTAGACCTAAAATTCAGGGTAGTAAACTGAATTTTTTCATTCAAATATTCAAGCAGCTCTTATGTGCCTTTTCTTTTCTGTTGAGAAAACTCACACCTATCATCAATGGCAGAGGGAGAAAATTTTACGTATGGGGGCACACACAAAAAAACACATAAAATAGCAAGTCATCGTCGCCGCCGGTGGAAAAGAATCTGGGGATGAATCTGCGGAAAATACTGGAATTAGGGATTTGAGCGGGGAGGAGAACGCTGAGGAACTGGTCTCCTATCATGTTCTCTTTCATTTGATGAGAAAAGAGAGAGAGATGTTGTTAGTCAAAATGAATACTTTTGACTCAGATACGTGGTTTTTGTTGTACCAAAGATGCTAACCCAAGTTAGGAAGTTGGAATCATAGACTTACACTTGCACGGCTAATATTTATTCAAATATATATACGGGGTAAATTATATTTTCTATGGGAGCACATCTACGTCATAAAACCAAATGTTGATATCTCACTGGGGCCCGGGCCCCACTAATCCTATATTGGCTCCACCATTGCCTGTCATCAACAATGGTCTGATAAATACATGCAGTACGTACTTTTGTTCTCCTCTTTATTACCATCTTCGTATTACTTCTTCCAGTGTCTACTAAACAAAAACAACTTGCAATCAATCGTTACAATGCGCTGCAAAGAAGCTGAAGAGATCTGATCGGATTTGGGTCTATTTGGAACTACTTTCTGCAGGTCTATGGATTGGGACCCAGGAATCACTCATCTAAATTGTCATGGATCTAAGGTCTACCTATGGCTCCGTCGGCCCGAGTTCTCCGAGCACATTCCCCGAGAATGGAGAGTAGAAAAGGCTTAGGTCAATAGATCTTGGTGCTACAAAGACGTGCTACCCTAACATCTTGGATGTTTGAAGACCTTGCAGTTGTTATACGTGTGACATACTCTTTACAGTTTTTCAGTATTTTCGTACATCAATTGAGGTCCGTAGACAAATTTATTCGTTCTACTGTTTCGAGTCATGTAACACCTACTTGGTTAAGAATGTCTTCTAGTAGAGTAGTACACCATCATGTTCAAAATAGGCTTGTCCTTGCTTGGCATTATTCGCTCTAGCACATATATATGTTGGATGCCCCTATGTTCGACCTTTGTCGATCTTATGAATAAAGTTTTTCTTATCTTCAAAAAAAAAAAAAAA
>NC_020497.1:6051250-6054827 GCF_000184155.1 Fragaria vesca subsp. vesca
TTTTTTTTTTTTTTTTTTTTTCAGACACATCTGCCAGTAGAAAGAGATGTGGTCATGCATATTACGAGCCTAGCTTGCTTACATTTGGGAAGAGCACGTACTAGTATTCTCTGGTGTTAAACTCTGTCCATTCTTATCTGTCCACTTATTTCAGCACAAGTCTACTCTCATAGTGCAGCGTTTTGGATGTTTATTCAGAATTGATCCCTACAAATATGTAGAGGGTGGTATATATATACACTGAGTGAACACTTAGAACTGATAGGGGATGTCATCCTTAGGGTGAATGAATTCTAAATTTCTAATCAAGCAATAATGATAAGAAATAGAAAAATCACAATGCTTGAAAACAACTATCACTGTAAGAAATTCATCTCTCATAATCATATGCATGCAGATTGCAAAATGCAGAGTGACAATGAAAACGAAGATCTCATTGAGCTGCAATAGCATATATATGCAGCCAATATGAAATAATTAGGTTACATGGCGAATTGAACAACGACCAATAAACCATACTTGAGTCGAAATATGTACTCACTAGCAAGCTAGGTACAGATAGTTCCTTTGTGTGTATGCAGTGGTAGTCTAGGAACTGGTGTTGGCCACCATGGGGAGAACACCAACTGGAAGAGGCGAGGATGACGACCAATATAGCTGTCCTCATCATTTGGGTCGCTCTGAATAATTGACCACTGTCTGGTACGAGTGTTGTACATGGCAGGGAGTTCCCGCATCACTTCCTCATCCGTATCTATATCACATACATAAACGATATCCCCATCAGTAGTGTTAGGGACAAAAGCTGAGATAGCAAGCTTATCAGGAGCAATATATGTATCCACTGAATATTCCTCCGAGTGTTTCACACATAATTTGCCGGCTGAGCCTTCCAACTCCCAACATATTATACGTTCACCCAACTCGTCCCAGCCCCAGAATAGCAGACACCCTCGGTGCACACCTGTGCATTCTATAGACTTCACACGCTCATCAGACACACGCTCGTCAACTAGGTCAAAGAAACAAAACTCATCAGGAACATGATCATCATCACCTTCAATATTCAACCCGATCAGACCAGCACCATTGTGCCAATATAGCATGCCATTGTAAGCTACGCCAGGACCTGTGCACATATCAAGCGCAACGTCTCGCGAGGATGACACAACTGTTTCTCTCCATTCACATGTCTTAGAAGAGAATATCTCGAGATTGAATTTGAATGCCGCAGAATCTGAGGAAGATGTATGAGGAAGAACTCTCACAACAGTACACCTATAGTCCTTGTTTAATTTAAGAGTACTATTACTTGTCCCATTACCGTTCTCCTCATAATAGTAGGGATTGCAGATGAAACCAACTGGTACTAGACGAGGTTCGCATCGAGGTGTGGGAGGAAGAGCAACCCATTGCGTGGTGTATGCGTTGCATATGTAGTATTCTCGTTGGTCCAACTCAGTTCGGCAGCACAAAACTAAATCATTACACGTTCCTACCACTATAGGGTCTTCTTCAAAGACTGGAGATAGAAGAGGATTATTGGATTTGGAGGGTGCTGAGAACTTGGTCGACGACGATGGCGGCATTGCTTTAGCATAGGGGAAATTCCGGCCTCTGCCGTCTATCAAAGACGGTACTATTGGGGTGGTTTGCTTATTCTCATGGTAACTTTGTAGACACAAAAAGCGGCTGACAAAATAGGGATTGTTGGAGATGAGAGTACACCAACGCTTGGACACACAAGTGCATTGAAAAACAGATTCCTTGCTGGGAAGCCGACAGAGGATTTCGACTAATAAAAAGTCATGGAGATCATCGATATGACAGACAGGTGCGGCTTTGAAGAACCAATTCCTTGCTGGGAAGTTGATAGAGGATTTCAACCAATATAAACTTAGGGAGATGATTGATATGAACAGGGTTAGTATAACATATATCATAATTTCTGATTTTTTCTTGTAAATGAAGAGGATGAGGATCAGAAGCAGAAGATGTTGGGGTTGCTGATGATGAATTTGCTTTATTCAATTGATCTCACTGAAAAGAAATAAGAGTTTTATTCCACGAGAGCTATAAGAAAATGCAAGCAAAAACAAGACCCTTCTACGCTCTAGTAGTGGTTACATGCAGCAGCCGCATAGACCTCGCTGAAAGATAACAGAGACTTTGTGGAAAACTTCACACAAAGCAGGAATTGTATTGCTTATTTATTTTACATCAGATACATGTTATAAGGTAACTATTAAATACAAAGATTTACAAAGACGTGAAAGAACTAAACTAGATATCAATTAGACTTGGCCTCCAAGACTAGAATCAATTAGAAGATTTGGACGTGATTTTGGGGATCGGAAAAGAGTTATTTTTTTTTTTTTTTTTTTTATCAGTAGCAACTTAGATCATTTCTTTACTACCCCTGTTGCTAAAATGTTCCTTGTTAGGGCATCCAACCATTGTCCTTCAACCCCCCAGATTAAAAATTTGACTCACCCGAACATAACATGTTTTGCATCTCCAATCCTTAATGTCAAAACTCAAAACTCAAAACTCAAACCCTTACTTTTCATGTGGAGACAACTCAATTTATGAGTGTGAAATTTTAGTTTTCCTCTTAAATAGTTGAGTCAAAATATGACATTTTTAGGTTTAAACCTATTTTGACTCTAGTTGTAATTTTGTTGAAAATACAAAATTGAAACACGTAAACATAAATCATTATAGGTTTTAAGACAAGGGAGATGCCCTATATTAGATCTTGCAAGTTGTTCTTGATAGATTACAAAGAAAGTAAGAACCATCTTTGACAATACCAGTAGGTTTAAACTGTGTCATCATAAAGCATTCACTACCAGAAGAAAGGCTTTAGCTGACGAAAAAAAAAAAACCAGGCCGACGAAGCATTTTTTCATCGGCTAAAGTCCACTTTAGCAGACGAAATTTTCTTTCGTCGGCTAAGTTAAATTTTCGTCGGCTATGGTAAACTTTAGCCAACGAAAAAAAATTTTCGTCGGCTAAAGTTCACAAACTATGGCCGACGAAATATTTAAAAGTTTAGCCGACGAAATTAATATGTCGTCGGCTAAAGTGCTTTATATTTGCGGATCTGGACAGCAGCAGCTCATCTGGGAAAAAAAACGGGAGAAAAAGTTTGGGTGTTGTCGAAATCTGTCCATAATTAGTTTGTGGAGCCATATATAGGTACATATATGTATATATACGTTGATTAATTGAGTTTTATTTGAGTTGATCGATTTTAAGTGTGATTGAGTTTATTGATTTTGATTGTGATTGAGTTGATTAATTTTAAGTACGTTGGATGTATATATATGTGTGTTGATCGATTTGGTTGATGATTTGAATTGATAATATATATGAATTAATTTGTTGTTAATAAATAGTAGATATATATATATGTTAATTAATTTATAATATTATTGTGTTGATATGGTATGAAGTTGTTGATGATATATATGAGTTCATGATAATTTTGTGATGATGTTGATATATAATATTGTTATGATCGAGTTAATTGATTTTGAGTATGTTGGATGTATATATATACATATATGTTGAT
>NC_020497.1:6056034-6062634 GCF_000184155.1 Fragaria vesca subsp. vesca
AAAGACTTGTCCAGAGTGCCTTAGCGATGAGGGAAGGCAGCAGTCATTGCAACAAGATATGCAGATTGGGTCACCGTGCTTTCCTTCCATATAATCACGAATGGCGATTCGATGACAAGGCATTTGATGGGACCGTAGAACACGGTGTGCCTCCCAGAAGATGGACGGGAGAAGAAATTTTAGCAGTGCTTAATGAGTACGATTTTGGGCAGCTCAGCAATCATCCCAATATTGTGGCGGTAATACCTAAAAGACCCGACAGGTACAAATTCTGGATACATAAGAGCATATTCTGGGAACTCCCATACTGGAGTAAGTTGTTGATCAGGCACTACCTAGATGTGATGCACATAGAAAAGAATGTTTGCGACAGTGTGGTGGGCACAGTGCTGAACTTGGAGGGGAAGACAAAAGACGGTCCTAAGGCACGCATTGATCTAAAAAAAATGCAATTAAGAAGACATCTGTGGTTGAAAGAAGGGAAGAAAAAAATGCCTCAAGCTCCTTACACCGTGAAGCCTGACCAGATGAACATAATTTTCAAGTGGATGAGTTGTGTGAAGTATCCTTCAGGCTATGCAGAAAATATAGCCCGGTGTGTGAACTTCCGGAACAATAAGATGTATGGGTTGAAGAGTCATGACTGTCATATCCTGCTACAACGTCTCTTCCCTGTTTTCATTTGACCGTTCCTTCCCCGTCAGGTGGTGGAGCCGTTAATAGCGTTGGCAAGATTCTTCCAGAAGTTATGCACACGGGAAGTGAAAAAATCTAACCTCCGGGAAATGCAAGAGGACATCATTTATATCATGTATAAATTTGAGAGGAAATTTCCTCCAAATTTTTTTGACATCATGCCTCACCTGATGATCCATCTTCTCGAGCAATTGTTGCTTACCGGTCCAGTACACTACACTTGGATGTATCCCATGAAAAGGTACGTTTTTTACACCTGAATTCCTCAATATATATATATACATGTTCAATAATCATAACATTTTGTAACTTGATTTATAGGCAACTTGGAGACTACAAAGATTATGTGGCTAATAAATCCGCGCCTGAAGGATGTATAGCTGAAGCATATATTGCGCACGAGTGCGTCACCTACATGAAGTTGTATTTAGGAGCGTTGAAGGAAACAGACAAAGCCATGCCGGTAGATGTACCGAAGTTCAATCTTTCCATACTCTCCAGTGATGTTGAAGTTTATGGAATTTTGCCAGACTCCTACAAGTTGCAACCACATGAGCTAGTCATTGCCCACTGGTGGGTATTGATTAACTGTCCAGAAGTTGAATACTGGAAAGACATCCATCTATATTGTCCAGACATTCAAGGTGATCTCGAGTACCACAACAGGGAGTTCGCAAATTATTTTGGCGGCTGGGTACGTAATTCAATATTTATGTACGTATTTATGTTTATTGCATAATTATCTATATTTACAATGTTAAATTGTTGGTTGCAGATGAATCATATTCAATTTGATGGTCACCCAAATTGGTCGCACAAATTAAGACTTCTAACGATGAAGCCGATAATGTCAAGAGTTTATCCGATGTGCAAGGTGAATGGCGTGCAATTTATATGTGAACAGAGAGACAGCAGACGGAGAACACAGAATTCTGGGGTGATGGTGCATGGTGGGCGGAATGGAGTTGACTATTACGGTGTTCTTGATTCAGTGGTGGAACTCGTTTATGGTGAAGGCATGACAGTGCACCTCTTCAAGTATAGATGGTTTGATACTAGCCCGCAGAGCATGAAGACCGATCAGTATGGAATATTATCGGTGAACACTGCTACAAGTTCTTACGAAGATGACCCGTTCGTTTTTGCCACATCGGTAAAACAAGTGTTTTATCTTGATGACCTTGCTAAGGGTGACGCGTGGAAAGTAGTCAATCTTGTGCACCCTCGAAACATTTACCGGGCGGCTACACTTGGAGAGGCCGAAGACCAGGAAGAAGATGTTGCGTATCAAGAGCCCAACACAATAGGTATTCCTAACTCCTCTACCGTTCGCCTTAATAATTTTAAAGCGGGTCGTTCGGTGCGAATTCGTGATGAAGAGCCAAGGCTTATTGATGTTGATCCAAATCAAGAAACAGACGAATACTCTGGCGATGAGGAAAGGCATAGATTACCAGAAATTAATTCTGACACCGAAGAAGACTCATCGGATGATTCCGATTACGAGCCTTAGTTTTAATTTCTTCGGATGTAATACATTAATTTGTAATAAAAAAGATTGTATTACCTTAATTTCTAGTTTACATATGTTGAATTCATATTTCTGTTATTTTATATGAATTTTGGTGATATATGAACAGGAAATTAGTATGGTTTAAATCCTCTGTTTTAGGGTTTGTATTTTTTTACTTAAGCCGACGAAATACAACATAATTCGTCGGCCTAAACCATCTTAGCCGACGAATTATATTAAAAGTCGTCGGCTAAACCAGTCTTAGCCGACGAAGAATACTAGAAGTCGTCGGCTAAAAGAATTTATAGCCGACGAAATACCCTAATATTTCGTCGGCTTTATTAATTTTTATATTTTTTTATTACATACTATAGCCGACGAATATATTAGGGTATTCGTCGGCTAAACCCTGAACTTTTTCTGTTACATACTATAGCCCTATCTTCGGTGGTTATTTTGCGTAAAATTTTTATACGACTTATTGTGTCTCATCGATTTGAAAATATTTTCAGTTGAAGATCCGGCCAAAATAGGAAATTTAGACGGTCCAACGACCTTTTCCGTGCATTTAGGGGTTTGACTTACGGGATTGACCGTCCGGATCGAGCACTTAACCTTGTCAGATCAAGTTGAATTTTTTCCCATACATGTATTTTATCATGATGGTCAGATCTGACCGTCGGATTTCCTTTTCTCAAGTTTGATTATCACAATCACAACATGCTTACTAATGTTGTATAACTTGTTTACCTAGTGTTAAGTAAATATTCCGTTTCAAAAACAAATTATACGTAGAACCTTCAAACGTAAAAAAGTCGTGAAATAAGACATGATCAGAATGGTGAAATACGTCTACGGTTGAAAAATCACGGTATTCCGATCATGTCTCGGTGCCGATAGTTGCGGTCAATGCAATTTTCCATTCTTTCTCCCTATGGGTAGCCCTATCTTCGGTGGTTATTTTGCATAAAATTTTTATAGGACTTGTTGCGTCTCATTGGTTTGAAACTATTTTCAGTTGAAGGTCCGGCCAAAATACGTAATTTTGACAGTCCAATGACCTTTTCCGTGCGTTTAGGGGTTTGACTTAACGGATTGACCGTCCGGATCGAGCCCTTAACCTTGTCGGATCAAGTTGAATTTTTTCCCATACATGTATTTTATCATGATGGTCAGATCTGACGGTCGGATTTTCGTTCTAAAGTTTGATCATCACGAGCAGCAGTCACAGTTTGACGAATGTATAAAAAGTTATAAAGCCGACAAATTTAAATGGTTATAGCCGACGAATTTTGTGTTTAGCCGACGAATTTCATAGGTTTAGCGGACGAATTTCAAAGGTTTAGCCGACAAATTTTATCTTAGCCGACGAGATTATTATCTTTAGCCGACGAAATAATTATTTCGTCGGCTAAAGTGTTAGGTTAGCCGACGAAATTATTACCTTTAGCCGACGAAATAATTATTTCGTCGGCTAAAGTGTTCGGGTATAACCCAGCGCTCGACTGGTTGTAAACCCTAGCCTCCTTTTCCTCTCCCTCTCTGAATTTCCCCTCCTCCGCCTCCGCTCCCTCGGTCGTTTGGTCGCCGCCTTCTCCCTCTCACTCTCCCGGTCTCCGCCTCCTCTCCTTCTCCCTCTCCCGGTCTCCGCCTCCTCTCCCTCTCCCTCTCCCGGTCTCGGCCTCCGCTCCCTCTCCCTCTCCGCCCGGCCTCCTCCTCCTGCTCCGACCGGCCTCCTCCTCCTCCTGCGGCCTCCTCCTCCTCCTCCTCCTCCTCCTCCTCCTGCTCCGGCCGGCCGGCCTCCTCCTCCTGCTGCTCCGGCCTCCTCCTGTTGCTGCTCCGGTCCTCCCTCCTCCTTCTCGAGTACGTTTTTGAGCTTTAGTTTTATTTTGTGTTTGCTTTTATTTTCCGGTTAATTGCAATGTTGTGATGTTGTTAGGAAGTGTATATTTGTATTTAGGAAGTGTATATTGTTATTTAATAAGTGTATATTTGTATTTAGTATTTAGGAAATGTATATATTTGTTTTATATTTTGTGTTTGCTTTGATTTTCCGGTCAATTGAAATGTTGTGGTGTTATTAGGAAGTGTATATTTTTATTTATGAAGTGTATATTTAGGAAGTGTATATGTGTAAAATTTAGGAAGTGTATATATTTTTTACATTTTTTAAATGAGTTTGCATTTTTTGATTTTGTGGCCTTGATTCAAATTAATATTTTAAATAGGATGAGCGGTAATATTAGATCGACGAAGGGTTCGAAGGGCCAAAGGTCCGTATCGTCTAAGGGAACCTCTAGCAACCCTCAGACGTCGTTTCAGGGCCTCATGACAGCTAGACATGCGAGCCTTCTGCAAACGGCGCAGAGGCAGCCGGAGGTGCCCCCTTCATCGAGGCAGCGGGGCTTCCCTCATTCCTCGAGGCAGTTGTTTGCTCAGCCTCAGACGGAGGTGTCTGCACCCCGTATGCCTGAGATACACCGGGCGCCCACTCCAGCTCCTACTTCTTCGGATAGTGGGTCATCTGGGGTACAGATGCCACCGCCTCACCTATTCCTTCCGCGGATGATACCGGCCATACCTATAGTCGATGACTCAGGGACGCCGATTTATCCACCTGCCCCCGCCAGTGGCTCCATCAGCGGCGTACCGGTTCGTGCCTTTTGATACGCCTCTTATTTCCGCGAGGGTATCATCATCGGAGGCGGAATCCGTCGCGTCCGCCTCCTCGCCCTCAGGTAATGAAAGATGAATGATGTGTTTTCTTATAATTCTCCGATTTTAATAATCAATTTGGTTTATCATGTGATAGGCACCGTCGGAGCGAAGCCGGCAAAAAAGAATAGAGGCCCCGTCACAGGGAAGGCTCTTGAGAAGATCGTCGGTACCTTAGGGAGGATTGTCATCGGTACTGATGGGGATGGCGACGTAGTATCGGGCGGGAAGTCGAGGACGTACTCCGGCCGCGTGGGAGCGCTCATTAGGGATAGAGTCCCTATGTTGTGGTCAGACTGGGGCGAGGTCCCGCAGGAGGTTAAGGACATGGTCCACAACGCGATGTCGGTGAGTTTATAAAATACCTGAATAATATTATGTATTACATTGTAGATTTCTGGAAAAACTAAACTAATAAACGGTTAAATGCAGGCGTGATTTGAGGTTCCCGAGCCCTTGAAGAGCAGCTGGGCGGACTTTGTGCATGGGGGAAGGTACGTTGGGAAATTAATGAAAAAACAAAACTGTATGTCATATTAATAATATTTCTAATATTTTTGTTGTATCTGTAGGTACAAGGAGTGGAAGAACGAGTTGCGGACCCATTGGACTACGCACGGGAACGCACGTTCTGCTACCCCTGTTGAGTTCCAGTACAGAGAGTACGAGTGGCGTTGGCTTCTGACATCAGAATTCAACAACCCTCGTAAACAGGTATTTAAATAAATTAATTAGTTAATTTATCATTAAGTACGTGCGTTTTAAAATATTTTACTAATAGTTTACTTTTTTCTTTGAAGGCGGTTTCCCGGGTGAACGCTTAGAACCGGCAACGCAACACAAGGAACCATCATGCCGGTTCTAGACCGTTCGCTGTCTTCATGGACGAGGCGGCCAGGGAACATCCAGAGGTCAACCAGTACGTCTATACGTACGAGAGGGCATATCCTGACTCCTAGGAGGATATAATAAGTACTCTTTCCTTTTTACGGAATTTTTAATTTTGCTTATATATATGTCAAAATGTTAATTAATAATTTTTTTCCTATCCAATTAGGCAAAGGTGAGGGAGGCTAGTGACGAGGTGATGAGTGCTATAGTGAGGGAGACATGGCCGGACACGCAGGAGGAAGAGATGTCCGAAGCCATTTCCCGGATCGACACTTCAGATCCGAGGGTTGGGGCGAGGATCATGGGCACAGCCTTCCCACTGCGAAAAAACAACTTCTACTGCCGGGGTCTAGAAAAGAAGGGCCAGGGGGTCCTGAAGACCACTCCAGGATTTCAACGAAAGGCAGCCTCGACCAACAGCAGGACGACTTAGCTAGAGTCGGAAGTTGAGAGACTACGGGAACAACAAGCCGCTCAGGCTGCAGCTCATGTTGCTCAGGCTGCCGCTCAGGCTGCTCAGGCTGCCGCTCATGCCGCCCAGATAGCCGAATATAGAGCCTATACTAGAGCCCTACATGCCGCCCAGCAGGCCCAGCAGCAGCAGATGTTCCAGTACTTCTAGGATTTTACAGCTGCTCAGCTTCAGGGACTTCCACCTCCGCCCATGCCTGCGCCTATAGAGTTACCTCTGCCGCCGCAATCTCCTCACCAGCCAGGCCCCAGATTCGGATATTGATTTAGACCATCTAGATTTTGTGTAGTTGATACCTTATATAGTTTTATGT
>NC_020497.1:6062654-6125481 GCF_000184155.1 Fragaria vesca subsp. vesca
TTTTTTTCCAAAGGGTTTAGCCGACGAATTATGGCATGTTTCGTCGGCTAAACACTACTAAAGCCGACGAAACAACTAAAGCCGACGAAACAGACTCTATGTCGTCGGCTATAGTTATTTTTAAATATTTTAATTATATACTTTAGCCGACGAATATCTGTGTTCCATCGGCTAAAGTCTGTGAGTAAAGCCGACGAATATTCTGTTCGTCGGCTTAAGTCTGAGAGTATAGCCGACGACACAGGACGTCGTCGGCTAAAGTCTGGAACAATAGCCGACAAAAAATAGTTCGTCGGCTAAAGTCTGGACAATAGCCGACGACGGTCTTTAGGTTCGTCGGCTAAAGCGATCACCGACGACCCTTTCCCGACGACACTATAGCCGACGAAGGCTCGTCGGCTAAGGTCTTAGCCGACGAATTATGATAACAGGTCGACGAAAATTTTTCGTCGGCTAAAGTACTTGTCCTGGTAGTAATTGGTCAATTTAAGAGTAGGGAATATATATATATATTCCAAGAGTAGGGAATATATATGCTACTAAACGTACATATCACATGTCTTAATACACACATTTTAAAAAAATTGAGGTTGATTGTAAGAATGTATATCGAGACTTTTGGAATAAGTTAGGCTAGAGTTAAACCCTATTTGTTTTTGGAAGGCAAATGAGAAATCTATGTCTATAACCGACATCGATCTCCCATGAATTGTAATCTTAAATAGGTATTTTGGTACATACATGTTTAATAACCTATTTGATTCATTCACATAAAAGAACGAGACCTTTTACTTAAAAAAACAGAGTTCCTATTGCTATGAAAACAAGAATATAGCCAAGTACACGCTTTCATTAGACCAATCTCATTAGGTGTCTCCCCAAAAAAAAAAAATCTCATTAGGTAAAACGTAAAAGTAAAACTATTTGCCTCTACATTTTGCCTCGCGAGTTGCGAACTTGCGATTGCCCTCATTGGAGTGTGCAAAATGGATAAGGATCCCCTTTGTTTGTCCTTGACTTTAAATCCTATCCATTCAGCCAATATCCAAAGGTCCTAAACCAGCAAAGCTCCACTAAAACTCATTTAATGATTAATTTGATGAAAAACGTCGTGTTTTTTATTTTTTGGACGAAATGTTAAGCCTCTCTATGTTCTCCTTCGTCTTGGCTTCTTCATCCCTCGTATTTCTGGGGTTTCGAAGGTCTGAAGAGGCCTCAATTCCCAGATATCCAAACGACAACCTCACCAGCAACTAGGGATTCAATCTTTCTTCGACTTCAGTTTTAGGCAATTCACGAGTAATTGGGATTTTCGAATTTGAATCTGGAGATAGGAATGTACAATTTCAGCCAAACCCAGGGAGGTGAGAATTTGAAAATCTATGGGTTTAATTGGACATATTGGTGGGGTTTATAAGATTCACAGCAAAAGTTAAACTACTCTATGGGTTGTTTTGGTCTGCCAATTGAATCTTTATCATCTATATATCTTTATCATTGCAGTTTGCTTCTTCGAGTTTTATCAATTATTATTGTTGGCATCCTTGGTGAGATTTAAGTGAATTGGTAAAAGGAAAACTGGGTAAGTTTGCTTTGCCATAGATTGGGGTTGTGATTAGATTAAGGTCTGTGTGAGGTAATGCATTTGTGCAGAGCATATGGAAAGCATGTTTGTCAGTCCACACCCAATCCAGCTATACCCAAATTCATGATCTCCCTCCACATCTAAATACAAGCATAGTGATCCGGATGATGAGCTTCGGAATCTGCTGAAATGCGTCCGAACCCGGGTTCGAGCCTGATGCACATTGCTCAGGGAGTTCTCAAACTAGTTCATTGTTATATCCAAGGGTTCAATCCTTCTGGTTGGATGTCTCTGTTATATAGTTTTGGTCTTCAATTCATTGTTTCAAGTTTGATGGATTCAATGGAAAGTGCAGATTTTGGGTGTTGCAGAGTGCAAGAAGACGGTTTAGTGTTGTTAGCTGTGCAGCATTAATTTTTTGTAATTAATATAGTGTTTGCTGATGTGGAGTACCTCATATACGGCTGAGATAGAAAGCCAAGGATAACCAAATCCATATCCATATTGCTTTGCTTCTCTGCCGTGCCAGCCTATATAAATAAATCACCACCTTCAACAGTCCAGCTTAATACCAAACAGTCAAAACCTATATGTAATGTAACCAACGACCTAGATGAAAACAAACCCCCTCGCCGCACAAAACATAAGCCACACTCAATCCCACCTCGCTCAACGCCCTACTCTAATTACACATCAGCAACCCAGACAGGGTCCAAACTCGTAGTATCAAATTACCAAAAAGGGCATCGTCGTATTGGGTCTCTGTCCCAAAGTCGCATAAGGCCGGAGGTCAGGGATTGTGGGAAAGGCAGAGACTTGGAGAGAGATAGGGAGGCTATGGAGGCTTACAAGAGATGGGTCAGGGAGAACAAGGAGTATGTCCACTCTTTGGAGTCTCTCGCCAATGTGAGAGCTTCTATCTCAATCTCTCTAAATTTCACTGCTTTCTCTACGTCTTATGGTTATGAATTGATGTCAACTTTATGCAAATATGGGTGTTTTTCTAGTTCATTGGATTGTTTATGCTATTGGGTTTACTGGGATGTGTTCAATTTGGTTAGAAAGGGAGAGAATATTATAAAAAACCAATCTTTAGTATGAAGAATTACATTCTGGGATTACTTTGTACCCTTTTGTGGAGTGTTTAGTATGGTTTTTATTTTTTATTTTTACTGTTTGTTCTTGTTGGCTTTAGTTTTGAGTCTTTATATGTATCTATGGTTGCTATAAAGTTGTGGGTTTTGAGAAGAATGTGGTCATGAGTGTTTCAGAGTAGTGCAATGCAAGTGTTCGCAATTTTTTTGTTAAGACAGAAAGAAGCAATTTCGAGTATAAGTAGTGCTAGTTTGTTCTTTGGTTAAATGAAGCTTGTTTACATCACCCAGACATGTTCCCTGCGCTGATTTGTGGTTTGCCTTACCAATAGTTTGGTTATCATTTTTTGGGTTTGCATCACAAGCAACGTGAGTTGGAAGGGGAGGACAAGCATGGAGTTGTTGTGGTGTGATTGTGTTTATGTTTATGTTTAAATGTAGGGCTTTATGTTCTGTTTTCTCTTTAAGTCTATTGTCTTCTTAACTTGGTACGCAACGTTTTTGTGCAGGGAATTACATGGCTTCTACCCGAACGGTTTTCTGAATCAGAGATAGGACCAGAAGCAGGTTTTTTGAAATTTTGGTAACATTGGCTACTTCTTGTTAGCTTAGATATGGCAGGGCTTCTTTTAGTTTTCCAACTAAATACCTTCTAATAAAAACATAGATGTTTTGTTCTGACATATGTGGTGTCTGTTTAGTTGTAACTAAACGTTCTTTTGTTGATTCCACCATTTGTGTTGTGTGTTGAGTTGTATATAGTGAGTTTCTCCTCTGAGTGTCTATTTCTTAGATGTGTGTGCATATCACAGACTGCAATGTTGGTAATATTAGTTTTATATGATTCTTGCAGTAACAAGTATCTTGGGAATAATAACTGCTGTCAACGAACATATAATCGACACAGCTCCTCCTCGATTACATGTTGGCCATGCTGAGCGTAATTCTTTACCTTATCCATTGTGTATATCTGCACTAAAAGACTTGGAAACGTTGGTTGAAGTTGCGGCTCAACATTACTTTGGTGATGAGAAAAAATGGAATTACATTGCTATTATGGAGGCTAGCAAGTAAGGACAGTGGATAGCATGTCTCACTCATTATTTTAAGCAACTATTGTATGTAAGTTTGTTCCTTGCCTCATATTTCATTGTTTATCAGGGTGCTAGTTAAGTTAGCTTTGTTCCAGAACAGTGGATATAAGATGCTTCTTCATGGAGGACAGACACCAAATGATGAAAAAACTTTGGAGGCTTCAACTCCTCAGCGTAGAACTGGTGGTTTATTGAAGCCTGGCGAGCAGCTTGGGAATGGTCACTTGAGAAATAATCATGCGCAGGATCCATGGAATTTAGAAGGAAGAGCACTGTCTGCATTGAATAGGTTTGGAGAAAGGGCTAGGAGTGTTTCAGATCCAGAATGGTTGCATAGGGTTCAACACCATCATGCGATTATGGAGCCGCCAAGTAACTACTCATACACCAGGAAATGTTTGATTACTATTTATATTTGTTTCTATTAATTTATTTTCTCACAGCTCCAGTGGTTGAGAGGTCGACTCTATCCTCCTTAATATCCAAAAAGGGTCTCAATGGGGCTTTGTATGTGGCTGGGGAAGTGCTATTTATAACAAGACCACTTATCTATGTTTTATTTATTCGGAAATATGGAGCTCGCTCCTGGATTCCTTGGTTTCTTTCACTGGCTGTGGACTTCACTGGAATGGGCATTCTTTCTCGAATTACTTCGTCCACAGGTGGTACAGAAGAGCAGCAGTTTCATCTTTCTGTTCCTGAGAAGAATGAGGTCAGATATCCCCAAATTCTTTATAGACTACGAGATCAACCGTCTACAAAGTGTCATGATCTGTTGTCCTTTAATTTATTCCCATTGAAGTTGGTGCTGAGTAGCTCTTTATATTATGGCACGGATTCAGGTTAAAAGACGAAAGCTGTTATGGGCACTTTACCTCATGAGAGATCCATTTTTCAGCAAGTATACAAGGTAAATGCATAAGTCGTTTTAAATAATGAATGGTTTCCACCATCACAGATAAATTGAGAAAAAAAAGCCCCTTTAGACTTGATCAACCCGCTGATAAGGGTCTGGTAAGCAGGGTGGTAGCTGGCAGTCGAACTGTTCCTCATTTGATATTACGTTGCTCCTTTACTAAGAGCTTATCATTTGTTTGATGAATCTTGTGGTTGATCATTTTAGGGGAAGACTTGAACGTACTGAGGATATGTTGGGACATATACCTGTTGTTGGATTTCTCGCAGGTTGGTTTATAGTTTATTTTCTTCATTTATAGATTGTCTTGTTACTTTCTGAAGCTTACGTTTTTCTGTATTGAGCACTTGATCGGTCAACAACAGAATTTCTGGTTTGTGCAGGAAAACTTGTTGAGCTTCTTTCAGGAGCACAGACAAGGTATACTTACATGTCAGGATCATAAGGAGGTTGCAATGTGTTATGGCTTTTAGAGTAGTTCACACTCAACAGTTCGTCTAGGACTTTAGGTGAAGCAAGTTCCCCAAGCTGTATGATGGCGCTGATGTACTTTCAAGTGTTCCATAAATATCGACAAATTTATATGAAATTATTGTATCAAAAATTGTTGCATTGTCAAAGGGAAGTGCTTTTTTTCTTTTAATGTGACCTCACCGAAGTAAACAGACCAAAATGCACACATTCACATGGCTAGAACTTTCTCATCGTCAGTCACGTTTCCCCGCTTAGTTAACAAGTCAATGCAACACAATTTCATAAAACTTTTATACTTTTAAGATTATGTTTCTCAAAGATTATGAAACCATTCATGTGACCCAAAAATCTGTTATTTTTCACCCTAACGTAGTATGTTTCTCTCGTAAACAAATTCAAATGAGGCATGAATAGAATTTCTTAAAAAACTTCTTTTACCCACTTTTCTTTTTATCAGGTAAATAATATTACAATTTCATGAGTTGAACTCACACCCTCTTACTTATTAAGAGGAAACTATACCGCTAGACCAAATGGTACTGGTCTTTACCCACTTGAAAAATTGAAAATTAAAAATTAAAAATAAAAATAAAACTATATAAATGAAATAAAGAATCTGCAGTCTTCATTTTCTCAGTTCCTGCTTCGGTAAGGGAAGGAGCCAAAACCCTAAATCCCAAATTGACAAAGCAAGCAAGCAATTCATCAAAATCCAAGGCTGGTTGATTGAAGCAGAGCATAGATACGCTTGGTATTTGGTGAGTCCCTTTTTTGATTTGCTTCAAGTATCTCATTATCATTTGCTCCAATTATGTTTAGTCTATGCTCTAAAAGATTGCAATTGCTTCTTCCAAGTCGTAGCATTTCTGTTAATTCAGTGACCCATTTGCGTTTCTGTCAAATCCCAACTTCATATTCATCAAAATCATTACTGGGTTCTGAAAATGGTAAACCACAACAGGAAGATAAAGGTGGATCTTTTACAGTTTCATACCTTATAAACTCATGTGGGATGTCCCCAGAAATCGCTCTCAATGTGTCAGAGAGGGTACACTTTGAAACCCGAGAGCGACCTGACTCGGTTATTAAGCTTCTCAAAGATCATGGACTCAATGATGCCCAAATCCCATTGCTTGTTAAGAAACTCCCAAGGCTCCTGTTATACAATGCTGAAACCCTTTTGCCCAAACTTGAGTTTTTCGGTTCTATAGGCCTTTCAGGCACTTGCCTCCTTTGCAATCCCATTATCTTGACGCGGAGCTTAGAGAAATGTATCCTTCCTTGTTATGATCTGATCAAAAGTATAGTTGTTGAGGATAAAAGGGTTGCTAAATTCTTTAGGACCCCGAAATGCACAGTTTCAGCCGACTCACTGAGATATCTTGTGTCTATTGTTGCCATTTTGAGAGGGCTTCAAGTGCCGGGTTCCACAATCTCTATTTATGTGACATGGTATCCTTTGATGTTCGTCCAAAAAACTGAGTGTTTCAAGGAAGATGTCAACAAGGTCATGAGTATGGGAATCCCACCTTCATCATATTCGACGTTCATGCAAGCACTAGTTGCGACTTTTCCGTTGGATGCATCAAAGTGGGAACAAAAGATGCAATTTTATAAGGGATGGGGTTGGACTGAAGATGATATCATATCGGCATTTAGACAGAATCCCATGTTTATGAAATTGTCCGAGAAGATTGTTTCACCCAAGATGTATTTTCTTGTGAACAAAATGGGGTGGCAGCCTACAGATGTGGCTCGGAATTCATATGTTTTAGGTTATAGTTTGGAGAAGCGGATCATACCTACATGTTCAGTTATTAGGGTTCTCCTGTTGAAGGGCTTAATAAAGAAGGGAGAATGTTCCTTGGTTAACATTCTGAAGATGAGTGAGAAGTACTTGAATAAGTTTTTGCTCAAATATCAACAGCAAGTACCTGAAATATTGAGCATCTATCAAGGTAAAACAAGTCTTGCAGAACTTGGCTTAGGATTTGAAGAGACAGCTAGAGTGGATCATTTGTAATTTGCTCATTAGAAGAGGATTATAAGAAGCACCTACCAGTGTAAGTGACCTTTGCACTTTGGCAATCTCTTACCATTCTACCCTCAGCACATCTATTATCTGCAATTTAAACTCGGGTCAACTCAAACTCCTCTGTGACCGAGCATGATGACATCTTGATTAGAAATGTTCAAAATTTTGCAGCCTGTTATTTATCTTAAAATCCTCCTTTCAAATGTTGGCTCTATACTCGGTATCATGTATCCCTTTTGAAATATTGAACTATGTCCTCTAGGAACTCTTTCTCCGGCAATCATCAATTTGCTGCCCAAAGGGAGCTTGAATTTTTTTTTCTTTTTCTTTTTTTCTTTTTTAAAGACAAAAAAATTGAACTGAAATAACATCGACTGTAGTGGCAAAATCCGTTTTACATTGGTATTACGCGAATCAAGGAGTTTAACTTTGTTTACACCTCCACCCCCTGATGTAGTGTAAAGAGATTATCTGTAACAATGGCATAAGCATTGTCTCGACGACAATTCGACTCTTGAAGACCTGCAATGACATTCTCATTCGAAACTCAAATCACCTAATCAAAATATTCTCTGAGGTGTAGCACCACCCTTATAAATGATGAGCACAAAGCCATTCAACTGGAACTGTCCCTCCAAAACGGATTCAATATCTCTTAGATCTGATTCAGGACAAGACAAAATTTCTATTGAAAACATACCCCAACAGTTCCATATCCTTTAACCAAAGTGCTCAGTTGCAGTCTCACCAGGCTCACCGCAATTGGTTAACTATTGAACATGCAGCATATCCATAAGGTAAAACAATAACATATGCAAAAGAAACCAACCTTAATAAGTTGGCTTAATTCATAATGCTAGTAAGAGCGCAATGAAGTTGGACCTTTGACGTACAATAGCAAATTCACAATCAAATGTGCAGCTAAATGCTCAACAAATATTTATGGGATCCAGTAGAAACAACTCCATATAAGGAAGAAAATTACATAAAAAGGAAGGATAGACAAAAGGTATAAGATCCTCCTTGACATCATCCAGCAGAGAGTTCACCGCAGATCCGAACTTGACCATATGCATAGCAAATCCAAAACCGGACAAGATGAAAGATTCTAGTGACCATACTTCTGGAACTCCCACTCACTGTTATCTGTGTTAACAAAAGATAACCACAATGAGGAAAAAAACACTGATGTTCTGAAAAGACGGAAGGTCTAGGGATAGCTAAGGATTCAGAAGAGAGTGATAAAGATATCTTACCCAGGGGACACACTTGACGAGTCTTGAGCCATCTGCTAATGCAGTGGAAGTGGAAGGCATGGTTACAAACCCCTGCAGAGTATAACACACAGTTCAGAAAGAGACATACCACATGCTTAAATGTATATACATAACTCCTGCTCCACTATTTCTACAAGCAGTCAATGGTCATAACTCAGTACAAGAAAACTATAGCAGCAGCATCCCTTTTAAACATCAACCCGAAATGGCATATCATGTACGCAATCAAAGAACCGAATGTGACAGAAAAGCTAGAGTAGAAAAATGAAGATACTAAAACCTATTGGGAAAAACAATTTACTATTGGAGAAAACCTTATATTAAAAGAACCTAACAGAGCCAGTACTCTTTCAGATTTTTCACCAGGATGTCAAAATGCAAACTGAAATAATGATAATTTACTGAATCCTTTTCCTTTACCCTATTACAACTTCCAAATCAAGAAAACAATCCAACCTAAAACTATACGCAGAATATGGTGTCAAGGCGATATCACAAACAGTAAAGTCATAAAATATCAAAACAAATCTAAACCACACAAAATCAAGAGTTGAAAGCTGAAGCATACCCCAAGCAACAGTACACTCCTCACTCGTAGCACTCGCCTGGTTCGCCTGGCACTCGATGCCTAACCACACCAAACAAACACACAACATGATCAGCCAACAATTAACACACTAAAAGAAAAAAGAAAAAAAATCGAAACACGAACAAGAACAGAGAAACTCACAGAGGTCCATAATATGGTTCCTGCAGATGGCGCAATTATCCACAACAATATCTACACAGAACAAACCAAATCAACATCAACACACCATACACCAGAATTCCAAAACCGAAAGAAGCCACAGGAACTAGGGTTAGGGTTTAGAGAGGAGTAGCTTACCCCAGGCCCAGAGAGCGACGGCGTTCCACTTCTTGATCTCAAATCGCTTGGGCTTCTTGGTCGATGAAGGACCTGCAGAGCTCGAGCCCTCACCTACGGGAATCATCGGCACGTCGGAGTCCAATGTCGCCATGGATCAGCTTCAAAAAATCAGCACATAAAAAATTAGTTCAAAATTACAAATAAATCCAGCACCGGTTTCATGATCCTTCTCTGAATTTCAACAATCAAAGGCACAAAGGTACAGAAAAAAAAAAATAGGCCAAAGGTGTAAAACGTTGAAGCTGAGCAGATTGGAGCGGAAGAACAAGAAGAGTGAGAGATAAACGTACCGAAGGAAGATCGCGAGCAGATAAATTAGGGTTTGAAGGAAGAAGGAGACCTTGATTTGAGAGAGAGGAAGAGAAAAGAGATATAGGGAAACCAGAGATGGTGAATGGAGTGTGTACCGGGCTTTGTGTTATATACATCGGGTCGGGTTTCATATTAGTGGGTCGGGTGTTTTTTATTTATGGAATTTTATTTTGTTTAGTGAAAGGGTAAATCAGTTTTCTTAAATAAAAAGAGAGCAAAGGAGCCTGTTCTACCGAATACAAATGTGTATTTTCTCAGGTTTTGTTTTCCTATGTTTGAATGTGTAAAATCGTAAATGTTGTAACAATTAGTGAAAAATTATGACTACACTATGACAACATTTATGTTGCCATTCTAAACTCCCAATGGGGGCTGTTGATATGGTCATTGAACCTCTCCCGTTCTAGGATTTTACAAGTTCTATATTGGGACGAGCTTGTTGGAAACACATAGTTATATGAATGGATTTGGAGCGATGATTCGAATTATGTTCGACTTGTTAACTTTAACAAATGGGGTTACCAAAGAACTCAATCATGAAATTAGACACTGAACAACTTAATCATGGAATTAACTCAATTTACGATTTTGAATGTGTATAGTTACGTTAGCTTTTAATTCGTCGACTTATTTTATAAGTGAGTGCTAACATTAATCAGTCGCATTACGTGCTTAGTAACAAGTTATTGAACAAAAGAACTAACATATGGGGTTACCAAATAACTTAGTCATGGAATTAACCACTGAACAACTCAATCATGGAATTAACTTTACGATTTTGAATGTGTATAGTTACGTCCGCTTTTAGTTCGTCGGCTTATTTTATAAGTGAGTGCTAACATTAATCAGTCGCATTACGTGCTTAGTAACAAGTTATTGAACAAAAGTTGTAATTTGTAAGATCTCTTAACGATACATAGTCTATAACGTATTTCCCAATATCTGTGTTATTATCTGTTAAATCTCATTTGTTCAAAACTCATAACATAATAAGCATACAGTTATTCCAAAGGGATGAGAAAACAATGTTTTAAAGAGTAACATATATTACCGAATGAGATTGATCAAGTATAAGCATGTTAGCTAGATTGTAAGTGGAGCGAACGCTGTAAAGATTCTCCTGATAATAAGAGATATTTGGTTCGAACCCTAACTTGTGAAAACATCCTTCAAAAAGAGGTCATACATACAAATTGCTTCCGACCCTAAAAAATAGCTCACTAGACTACCGTTTTTGAAAACAAGAAAGAGTAACATATTTCATATTTGTGTCTCTCATCTCTCAATTTTGTTCTTGGACTTAAATATTAAAAAAAATTAGAAATAATATTGGTCTCCCTCCCTGGACCTCCCCAATAGGAAATAGAAAAAGACATTAACAGTATTATTTTTCTCATTGGACCCAATCTCCCCCACCTTTTGACCCACCAGAACAAGATAAAACCCTATCCAGTGGGTCCAACCACGTGTCAGGATCTCTACGTCCAATCTCATGAACGATGGCCAACGAACCGTCAGATTCTCCTCCCATCTTTTCCTGACAAATTACCATAAAATTCCACAACACATCTCTTCGTATAAATAACCACCCTCCCACACAAACAGCCTCTTCGTTTTCAAGCTTCCCTCCAGTCTCTCTTTTCACACTCCAAATCTCTCCCTGTAACTCTTTCGAGTTCTCCTTTCTGGGTTTTCATCCTTCTCATCTGGGTCGTCCTTCTTTTGTTAATAGCCATGCTTCAAAATCAAGAGGTTAAACCGGGACAAGTGGACCCCACCGGCCGCGGCGGGACCGATTCTCCACCGTCACAGCCTCCTCTTGTCATGAAGGAAGAGCAAGAGCCGGAGCAGAGATCTTCGCAGGCGATTACGGTGGCGGTGAACAAGCCGAAACGGACGTCGACGAAAGACCGGCACACGAAAGTGGAGGGGCGAGGCCGGAGGATCCGAATGCCCGCCACGTGCGCGGCCCGGATCTTCCAGCTGACCCGGGAGCTGGGGCATAAGTCCGACGGCGAGACCATCCGGTGGCTACTGGAGCACGCCGAGCCGGCGATAATAGCCGCCACCGGCACCGGGACCATCCCGGCGATAGCCATGTCCGTCAACGGGTCGCTCAAAATCCCAACCACTGCGCCCGACTCCGGCGACCCGGCCAAGAAACGCAAGCGGCCCTGCAATAGCGACTACGTGGACCTAAACGACACCGTTTCGGCTGGGCTGGCTCCTCTGACCACCACCACCCAACAACAACCGACACCACCACCGCCGCAGCCGGTTGCCCAAAGCATGGTCCCCATGTGGGCTGTGACATCAAACGGCGTCGTTCCGGGGACGTTCTTCATGGTCCCTCAAACTCAGTCCCCACACATGTTCACATTCCCAGCCACCGCTAACGCCCCCTCGCCTTTCCTCAACATGTCGGCCCGGCCCATCTCCTCCTTCGTCTCCTCCATGGGCACCAACACTCTCTCGTTTATCTCCCCAGCTTCAACTCCTCCTCCGGCCTCCGCCGACATCACCCACAGCACCGTCGCGACCACCACCACCTCCCTCCGCGACAAGACGGAGCTCCAGTTCATGTCCGGTTCGTCAAAGCATTGACCACGGCGAAATCTCGGTGGTCTCGGTTCCCGCTCCTCCGTCGTCAGCTAGG
This sequence comes from Fragaria vesca subsp. vesca, assembly GCF_000184155.1. Taxonomy (NCBI): domain Eukaryota; kingdom Viridiplantae; phylum Streptophyta; class Magnoliopsida; order Rosales; family Rosaceae; genus Fragaria; species Fragaria vesca. The sequence goes on from NC_020497.1 coordinate 6,075,026, forward strand.
GTTTTTCATTTTTTCTTTTTTTGGTTCTCTCTCTTTGAGCACGTGGTCACGTGAGGGCGTGGAAAGTGGGGTCGGATTAGGCGGGGGGAGGGGCCCACAGTAGGGTTTATAGGGTTGGGGTTTTGCGCTGTGGACCGTGTAAAGGAAAGAAGGGTGGGTGAGGGCTGGGAATATATTTGTTATATATATTAGGAGGAGGTGGGCCAGCATACATGTGTCCATTTGAAGGTGGGAGCGGGGCCCAATGGGTGGTGGGGACGGCAAACGGGACCGTTTGAGCACTACTGCCGAGGCGGCGGTCGCGTGTGGTGGCCCCTACACGGGCAGGAAGGGCGAGAGAGAGAGATCGGGGCCGACGGGGAATGGAGACACGTGGCCTCTTTAGAGGTGGTGGGTTTGTTTTGTTGGTGGGGCCCGGAGGATTCAGAGAGTGATGTAGGGGAAAATGGAAATGTGACGGTGAAGATGAACATGGGGCGCAGGGGATGATGGTTACTGTTCACTTTTTTGTGTTTTTATTTTCTTTTTGGTCCATGAGGAATGTAAATTGAAGAAGAAAATTATTATTATAATTTGGGAATGGACCTAATCTGAACACCAACTTGTATGATCTTGTTTTAATGGATGCTTTTATTCTGCTTTGATTATAACCCTAAGATATGAGAAGTTGATAGTTAGATGATAACTAGGAGAAGCTCTACCTAAGGCTAAAGTCAGATCCTTAGGATTGGAATGTGCCCCCAAAGAAGAGCGCCTAACGGTTTATAAACCGCAATGCCACAATGACGAAGATAGGATGAGGTTTGGCAAGGTACTCTCCAACATCAGCATGTAGAGGTGATGCCGAGGTTGTGTGTTTATGCCTTCACGGACCTCTACAAGCATTGTTTTATGTTTGTAGATGCCGGTAGAGGATGACTAAAAAGATCGGTACATAGGCAAGCGGGCAATGAGGATGAAGAGATCTGCAGCCGAGGGAGCAAGCGGTATAAACCAATTCAGGTGACCAATGTATATAGCCTAGTCGATAAACCAATACAAGTGACCAATGTATATATCTGAGTGGATAAATCAATAATGCGAGTAATTTTTTCTTATTTTTTTATAAGTGAAGAATCATTAGCAACGATTTTTGTTTTTTTATATGTTTTTATGTAAATTATGGTCGCAGAAAGATATGTATTGTGGATGACTTGTAATCATTGGATTGAGCATCCTTATGTCATTCTTATTCCATCTAATGACTATAAGACAACCAAGCAAATCCAAGTAACTTAAATCCAAACAGATAAGCCAGATGAGATAAAGATTTTCTCAGTTTCTCCGACACAACATAAAAAAAAAACAACAAAACAAAACCACTTACGAGAGACTCCACATTCGAGCGGATCAAAATGGAAAGCTGGGGACACAAGAAACTAGAGAGAATTGAACCAGAGAGCCGGCTCCACGATAAAGTTAGCTTCACAATATACATGTTGAAAGATGATTGAATCAAAGCAAGCCCGAAGATATCCTGCACCAACACTTTAATTCTCACGGAGTACTATAACATCAGTTTTGCTTATCCCTGGCTTATTTGAAGTTCTCAGCACTGTTCACTGTGCTCTGAGAGGTAGCAAAACTAGCACACTAGCTGTGGTCAACTCCAGCCAGTTAAGAAGGTCACCCATCTCCACATTCAAATCACCCGTGGCTACAATATTTGGATTAACCATGTCTTGTGGGAGATACAGCGTTGCTAATTAACTGGAATTCTATATGCATCGATCATTGATTCGATTTTTTAGGTCCCCAGTATCATAAAACAAACATCGCCATTGAGAGAACAAGGTCGCTGATCTTGAAGTAGCAAAACGAGGAGACACTATTGCTCACTAGATTGGTTATAGTAGATGAGTTTGTGCAAGATTTTGTGCAAGGAGAAACGAGAAGATTTCATTCAAAAAATAGTAGAGAATACTCCAAGAGATCAAGCGATAGAGATTATTGAAGATTTGAGTTAGCTACGATGATGAAGTTAGCTCCCCAAATAAAGAAAACTATGTAGAGAATCACCAAGAACAGAAATGTCCTGACTTCTTCTTGGCATGTTTTTGGCTTGAACCCTAGAACTGTATCACTACATTGAAGGTCTGGTTCCTACCACCATGGATTAGTAATAGAATGCTCAAATTAACAAAGTGAGGAAATGCCAATACGAGTGATATGCCAACAAAGTTGTAAATACCATGAAACAACTTTAATTCCATGTCAACTAATAGAAAGGCTAAGAAACAACCACCCAGAATAATTCTTTGTCATCTAATAGAAAGGCTAAGAAAAAACCACTAAGAATACAAGATGCAAGAGCCTGTGAAATAAAGGGAACAGTAAAACTGAAAGCACCAGTATCTGATAAAGTAATTTTATCCCCAATCCTTAAACCACTGGATCCAGCACAACCTCAACAAATTCGTCGTAAAAGTTTCCAACTTTCCCATTATCTATAACAAGACAAAAATACTTCGAAGACAAGAACATGAAAAGGAACACAGAATTACGGAGACCCAATCACTAAAAGAACTGCCGAGCCAAACCAATCTCAATTGTAGAGCGTGAAATTGCAACAACTTTTCAATTATATTCAACAGGAAATTGAACCCATGACTAGATTTTCATAACACAAAATAGGGAGAACCAACCAAGGCACCAAACAACAAGGAACAAAAACTAGCATTAACTAAGAGAGAACATTTCTTGCATGCAACCAAGAGGACAAAAGAAAATAGAATCCACATTGAGTAATACTAATGCCAAAAACACGAATCAAATTCATATTCAAATGCCTTTTGAAGCCTCACCATCAAGTTAATACTGACATTTTATTCATCAACAAACACCTCTGCAGTTCGTATAACTCAGTACAACTAGTCCTCCAAACAAACCTGTATAGTTTATAACTAATCATACAATCATATCTAATCATGATGCGACAGTCGCTGATGTCTTAAGATTCTTTGGTGGTGGGTTTCCTCCAGAGAGAAGGACATATGAATAGAAGCAGATCATTGCAGCACTAACAGCAGCGTAAAAGCCTGTTGGAAATACTTTCTTTGTCACTGCGTAGGTCTGAAGGTTTTTCCATAGAAGGACCACGGCCAGAGCGGCTTGTCCGACAATGAAGGGTAAACTAGATTTTCCTTGCCTCCAGATCTTTAAGCTAAAGATGCTAAGGGCTAGAAGTGCCCCTCCAAACATGATGCCGGTGCCCAGTGTGGCAGGATTTCTGGAGAAAACAAAACCAAGAAGTCCACCACTCAGAACCATCCCACCAAATGGAATCCCGAAACAGAAATCATGAATCTTGGCTGCTCGTTTCGGTGGTCCAACTTGTTCATCATCTAAAATGGGATCCGAATTTGCAGGGGATGCATCCCCTGTGTAACTAGCACAAATCCTTGTCTTTGAACTGCTTGCAAGGTTCATAGCAAGACTTGACAAAGACTTTGGGTGAAGAGTGCTTGTGCAAAGAATTGAGGGATGTCTTGACATATGGAGGTGGCGATTCATTGCAGAGAAGCATGAGAGCTGCGAGGTTGTCCCTGCTGCCATTGTTCTCATGTTATCTGGTTTTAACCACCAAGAGTAACGAAGTGGTCACTAGCCAATATATAAGCCAAAGTACTGGATGCAAAATCAGAATTTTGGGCAGATGCAATGCAAAATTTAATTTAAGTTAACGCAATTACTCGAGCTACGAATTAAAAAACACTTTCATTACAGTGAAGACAGACAAGGTATCTACCTCAAACACCAACTTCTATATAGTACTGATAATGACATAATCGCAAATGTAGACTGCTAACCCTTTGACCAAAGACAGACAAAATCCATCAGATTGGAACAAATGCCAGCATAGATAAACACTTTTTACGTCCCCTATTCTTCATCCCAGCAACTGTAATGTTAAAAGCTTCTCAGTGAAAGACAACACCCGAGCAGACCGAAAGCAAAAATGTCGACACTCTTCCTACTTTCATAACATTAAGCCATTTCATTTGAATATGTATGCTTATGACCCTGACTGCAATTCTTCAGAAGATCACACAACTACTACTACAACCTAGAATATCTTACATCAAACTTATTTTCCAATAAAACATTTAAACTGCTAGAATTCAGAAAACCAAACGTAGCTAAAAGACTAAAAGATAGTGACATATAGCAGATGCGGGATTCAAATTCTAACAATTTCGATGCCTAATCTAAAATATGGAAAGAAGCGAACTTCAACAGTCATCAGATCAGAACCAAATTGATTAACATGTTGCTCATCATTGCTCTCGCAAACAACAAAGGCAAATCAAACAAGAGGTTTTAAGGGAATCAGAAGCTTACCCGGAATTCGAGAAGAGGCGAATATGATGAATCTCGAACGGAACGAAGGATTGAGGGGGTGGGTTGTGGTCGCCGCTTGAAAAACAAGACTGGGTGTGTGTAGAAACGGCTCTCAAGTCTTCAACTACCGAGTTGTACACACTTCTACTTCATTTTCCTTCCTTCTCTGTTTTTAGCTTTTTATTTATTTGTCTTATATGATTCTTGTATGCACGTGTATTTACATGGTCATCTTCAATAAAAGGCTAAGGGCTTGATATAGCCCAAATTTTGAGCAAAACCAACTCTAATGGGAGGCTATGCTATACCAAAAATGAGTTTTAAGGGGCTATAGTGCCAAGGGCTGTGTTACATTTAGCCCTTTGCATAGCAGCTGCTAAAGGAACGTGTGCTCTACAAGTGCTGGCCAAATTTTCTCAATTAAACAGATCAATGGCTAAGATTAAGGAAGGGCGAGGTCAACATGATGATGTTTAAATCTATAGCCCTTACGGTCGGAGATGGTCAAAATGATAACTCTCACTATTCATGTAAATAGATCAATGGCTGAGATTAACAAAGGGTGTGGTCAGCATGATGGTGTTTAAATCTATAGCCTTTACAGTTGAAGATGGTCAAAATTATAACTCTCACTATTCATGTAAATAGTGATTTTCAGGGGCCAAAATTTAGCTTGGGGTCTATTTTAGCTCCTTTCCATTGGAGATGGCCTTATATGATTACATCTTTTGGGTCAAATATGAAATATCTAACCATATCTGTGTAGCATACATCAAGCTATGAACCGTTCGATCGTCTTGAATTCATAGCAGCTAAACCCGTTGTATTTAGCAAAATTCAAGACGATTGGACGGTTCATGACTTGATGCATGCTGCACACATATGTATAGAATCTAAACCCGTTGCATTTAGCCTAATATTTTCTATTTTGGTGAGAACTTTTTACTTGATAGGTTAGTTTGGTAGAAGCATGCTAAGCTGCGAGTATGCATAAAAGGCAGATGATAGTTCATACAATCTTTACTGGACATGCTGGACATGAAATAATCAATTAATTTAGAAATGGCTCCATTGTTTAATTTTTAGCTTAAGCAAAAGGATAAAACAAAAGATAACACCATAGAACAATTGCATACATATAGCTTTTTATCAAACTGAAAAACCAAAGAGGAGAACTGAAAAATCACTGAACTGAAATTTTGGACGTTTTCCAGTTTCCTTTGTGGAAGTTACATGATATATTTTTCTAGAGACTGAGTGTGTATTATCAAAACTATGGCAATCAGTACATTTAACTATACCAATCAAGAAAGAGAATGGAAAACGTAAGTACAAACAGGAAGAGCAGAAGAAAGGTCCTGCTGCTGGTATTTCGCTGGATTGCTTTGGAAAGCTCTTTGTTGCCGAGATCTACATTGTGTGTGGCTTCAACTGCCTGTTGGAGTTGCACAGAGATCATTAGCAGTAAATCTTTACAATGCACACTTATGCCTTTATACAAGATTCAACCATAAACCACTGATAAGTAACACTCTGGGAAAAGAAACAGTGGGAGAATGTAGCAAACATAAATCATGAAGCAACACGTATCAGATATCCACTCACTTGGTCATAAAGTTGTTCTATTTGTTCACGTTGTTGCAGAACATGTGTAGACATAAGGTGATTTAGTGCAGACATTTCAACCATCTTATTTTCAGTTTCTTGAACTGCATCTAGAAGGCTGGTCAGCTCTACCTGCATTTCATAGCAAGGACAACAATACATAAACTGTAAGCAACTTTATGTGCTTGTAGGTTTGTATCTTAAAACGTAATGGAGCTAAGATGAACAGCTGATGACCTGAAGGGCGCGTGTTTCATCATCCAAAAGCTGTTGTTGGACCGTTAGAGACTGCGCCTGATATGCTTCAGGTTCCCTGACCTCTAAATTGTTAGAACTGGAGGTATCTTCGGATTCTTTTTTTGGAATCCGGTTAAGTTTTCTTCTTGGCGTTGCTCTGCTAAAGGTATCTTGGAAGCGTATGGATCTTAGCTGATCATACCGGGACGTGACAGAATGGAGTCTCTCACTTAAAATCAAAACCTACAGATTTGAGCACATGCATCAGAGAAACTTAAATAACCATGATGGCATTCAACCCCTGACTTGACGAATATAAAATACCTGCTTGCTTGCCAGGATATTAACAACTTTCCCAATAATATAGCCTAGGAAAAATTAGCTTAAAAAAGAACAAAAACTGGATGATTTCCCTATCCAATCGAATCGGGCAAAAAAGGTAAGGTTTCTGAGTACTTAGGCTGGCTTATGTGCACAACAGACTATAGTATAAATGGACATATTCATATAACATGAGAAAGAATCATACCACACCATGCTTGTGTGCTATAGTGTCAGCATTAGAGTGATCCACCCTAATACCAAGCCAGCCCTTTGACTTTGCCTCGTCATCATTGATGCTATTTTTGAGAACACTAATCTGTTCTTGGCACACTTTAATAAAAGCACTAACCTGCATATAGAGATAGGAGTAAGCACAGAGAAAACCATACAGCTTGATTGGCAAGAATACAGAAATATATTTCACCAAGAAAAATAAAACAATAGCAAACTGAAGTCCAAAAAAACTTTACTGAAGAGCAAACTAAGTCCAGGAATCATGATATATATAAAAGGTAGCAATGACAGTAGAATCAGAGGAATAATTCTACGAATTTTCTGTAACAATATCTATAATCAACAGATGATATCACAATGTCAATTGAGAACTTACTTCCTGCTCAATGCTATCTCTTTCATGTTCAGTGGTGCGATGCCGATCCACATAATCCTTTCGATGTTTCAACATAAACTGTTCCAGAGCTCCAATGCTTTCAAGCTGAGTCATTTATGAAAGTAAATGGATCAAACACTAGCAATCTCCAATATAACTTAATATAAAGTCTATACCAATTCTGAAGAAGAATGTTCACTGAATCAGAGAATTAGACAGTGGATGCATGACATAGCCTAGAAGGGAGTAAAAATGAAAGTTCTGCATTGGATGTCTGAGGATATTGACAGATAGAATACATAAGAATTAAACACACTTCCTTTAGTGTAACAAGTATTGACAATTATTTGCAACCACATACACTTTTTTTTTTTTTCCTTTTTGGGTGATATGCAGCAACGCATAAATTTAAGAATCAGACATGCAAAAAGAAAATATGGATAGCCATATTTGCTTGTCCTCAAGCAGAGTAAAAATATGAATTCTGCAATGAGCATAGCCATATTTGCTTGTCCTCAAGCACAAAGTGAAAATATGAATTCCTTAGTGAGCATGGCCATATTTGCTTGTCCTCAAGCACAGAGTGAAAATATAAATTCTTTAGTGAGCATAGCCATATTTACTTGTCCTCAAACACAGAGTGAGAATATGTAGTGTTTCCCTCTAACGTAACTTAAAGAACAGATATTTAAAAAGGACACGTCCTGCAATAATATAGAGAGTATTGAGGAACACCAAATCGCTCCATGATGCCCATGAACAATATGTCCTGATTTGAAAGCTCACTAAAGATTTTGGTAAATAATTCAACGACTTGGTAGAGGCATATAAATGTTCTATTAAGCCTGATTCTACTATTAGCTAGCTCAGTGACCAAGTAAAGTTTGTTGGGCTGGGTAATTACTTTGTTGATTGCCGCAACTCAAGAGAAGCAGAACACGTATTGCTTATTGGTGGCGCTAACACTGGTGCTTTAGGAAATGCCTACAATTTCTGCTTACGAAAAACAACGTTCAACCGGAACACAGGTATCTCAAGCAACATATGCTCGCCAAGAGAGATTCAGAGTACCAAGCGAAAAATAACGGAAATATGGATATATGGGTAGGCATAAAACTTTCAAAACCAATAGAGTACAACCATTTCCTTGAGAGCAACAATGGTGAAAAGAACCATTCCAACTAATAGTATCGAAACAAAATTAGTTTCTTCATACACTCTTGATTGACACACAGGACATCAAGTCTTATTCGTTAGCTACAGATTCGGATACGACAACTACAGATGCATCAAAACATTGGGTTAAAAGGCAAGGCATTGGGAAGTGTGCAAGAATATGTACCGTTTTGTAAGCAGCGCGGGTGAAAGGTGACCTTTGGCGAGGTGGGTGTATAATGAACTTGGCCATAACCGCTGCCAATTTGGACTGTAAATTTTTGCATAATCAAACACTTGTGATTCAAACTCTTAAAAAAAAAAAAGTAATCTAGAGATTGATTGAAGAAACCTCGTTGTAGCCGGAAGAAATGGCAGCCTGCCGTACTGCGTCTTTGAAATCTTCCATCCTATCTCTGAATTTCGCCATTCTTCAAATTGATATCACACAATTCCGACTATGCCCAACTTCAGAAGGAGTCGAGGACGCAGTGTTCACCTGCGATCTGGTTTTATACTCGTTCCGGGTTCGGGTCTCATGGTCCGACCCGCATGTGACAATGGCTAATGTTTTTTTTTCTTCTTCGTTTTTTTGACAAAAAAAAGAAGAAGAAAGATTTCAAAACAGAAACCCCCTGCCGCAACCTGAACTAAACTGATCCAAGTTAAAAGTATAAGAGCAGAAAAATGAAAGTTTGTTGCACCAATACTAGCAATAGCGTCAGCGACAAAATTTATGAACATATTTTGCTCCACGAATTTGAGCTGATAAATCAAACTCAAGAAGGCGTTATTTGTCAAGAGTTTCTAATGAGCTTTGCTCTCTTTTGGTTGAGTTGCTTGAGTGCAAGCTATCAAAATTTTGATTTTTGGTACTGAAATCTAATTTCGATAATGTTTCAAGGGATCCTATGTTTCAATTTAACTCTTATATTGGTATATTTAAGTACCTGAGCTGCTTTAGGAATATTACTGATTCCATTCTTACGCACTAAACAACGGCAGACTAGCAGTGGTTCGATTCTCATGCCCAAAATGCATTCTCAGTTCTGTGTGGGTTTTCAAATTTAAGTAATACTGAACTTAAATTTTTATAACACAATATGTAGTAAAATACTAAAAAGCTTAAAACAAGGGTGTCATCAGCAGGGACTGAACTACCATACATGCATACATGCTGCATACAATGCATAAGGACACCGGGAAATAAACATCCTACACATCGGCAACGAAAACAAAAGGCCACGAGAGCAAAATGATAGGGCAGTTGGAAATTCACATCAGAAACCTGAGCAGCCTAATGCTCTACAGAGTTACCAAGGTTCCAGTTGATTTAGCAATTAACTTGGACAAGTAGATAAATGGCAGTGTGCTCAAGGCCGCCTTAGCATCTCCATAGCACAAAGTGTACAGAGGATCCAGTGATTGAAGCTTCTAATGACCATACTTCTGAAACTCCCACTCACTGTTATCTGGAACACCAAGACGAACCCCAAAAAGATAGTTAGGAAAAAGCTGATACGCTGAAGGCAAAGAGTGGGAATTAGACTCATAAATCATACCTAATGGGCACACTTGGCGGGTCTTGAGCCATCTACTAATGCAGTGAAAGTGAAATGCATGGTTACAAACACCTGCAACAATAAGATGTTAAGAACCAATATCACAGACCAACAAACAAAATCAGATATAGATTCCACAAGCTTGATACCAGTCATCAGATGCGAGCAATAATCAGTTCAATATACTACGTAAGTACAAGGATCATTTTAACAAGCAACAAAAAGATTCTAGCATGATGACAAGTATCAGTTTCAAACAAAGAAAAGCAGAGACTAATGTCCGTAAACATGGTAAGATACAGCTTTGAGAGCACATATAAAACATATCAAACAAAGAAATTCAAGGACACTAATGCTAGGTAAAATTTGATGATATGATTCTGCAATACCACTACAAGAATCTCCAAAAACAATTTGGGAGATAAAGATCTTAAAAATCAACCATAAAAGTGTTCAGTTCCGCGATTAATGCCATAAACTTCTTTCATCAATGAGCCATAAACTTCTTTCATCAATGAGCCCAGCATGGCTACAAGCATTTAAAACCACCATAATCTGTCCATAATTTGGATCAACAGTTGGTTTAAACATCATCCAAGCATCACTTAGATTCCCACATTTAGCATACATATCAATATGGCAAGAACCCAAGTGAACATCTGATATGTAACCTATTTTCTGAACAACAAGTGCATGGATATTTTGAGCCAAAAGCAAAACACAACGTTAGCACATGCAGAAACAACACTGCTCAGAGAGAATCGATCCACCATAATCTGTCCGCAAAGCATAGAACGGAAAGTTATCAAAGCATATCCATGCTCACCATTACGAACATACCCAGAAACCATTGTACCCCATGATATGAATTCAGTTTTCATCTCGTCACCCGTAAACTTAGACTTTGCTCTGAGAGGCATTTTTGAATATCAGTGATGCATTGTCCATTCCCCCACATTTCCAGTACATATCTATCAACGGAGTTCGATGATATCATTTTCAATGCCAAGCCTCACAAGCCAGCCGTGAATTTGTCTCCTGAGTTTGACAAGAGATAGAGAAGAAGCCAAACCCAGAGCTACAGAGAAAGTGATACCTTGAAACAAAACTCTGTTTCCCACCATCTCATTAAGTAGCTCCAATGCACATCTTTCATCCCATTTTGCATTAACCTATATACGACTGTATTCAAACTAGAAACATATTTGGAGGGTAACCTTCTGAACAACTTCTCCATGTCTCCAATATGCATATATGCACCCATCATAATATTCCAAGTAACTGTATCTCTATCATTCAAACTAACCCTAAACCTTGTTGCATAATTTATTGCTCCATATTTGACGTAAACATCAAGAATTGCGTTGCGTTCTCCAACACCAAATCCAATTCCCCATTTCTCAATATCCACCCACGAATCCCCTTCCCCATCAAAAACATGCTTAAACTAGAATGACTCTTCAAAACGCTCGATAACATAAATTAGTTCGAACAAACACACTCAACTTGCATCTCTTTGAAAAGCTCCACCACCATTCTACAAGCTCCAGTCCGAGCAAAGTCAGAGATAAGTATAGGCCGACATTCTACAAGCTCCATCATTTTCCAGAAAGTATTTTTGACAGGACAATGTTACTTTTGAAAACAGTAGTTTTCCTTTTCTGTTTCTCCCTACGTCTAAAGCAGCTAACAGCTGATAAGCAACTAACATGTTGAAGAGAAGGCTGAGAAGCAGATCAATTCCGTAATGAGCATAGCCTCATTAAATTTGCTTGTCCTCAAGCAGAGTTAAAATATGGTAATCCAATGAATTCCAACGTTTCCCTCTAACGTAACTTCAACAAAATAATAATTAAAACAAACATGTCCTACATTATCCTAGAATGTATCAGAGAACAACAAATTTTTCTAAGATACCCATGAACAATAGGTCTTGATTCGGCATAACAACTTCCACTCTATGAAAACTAACTGAGTCAATAACAAGCGCATAGCAAACACATATTCTAAAAGATAGTAGCATAAACACGAATTCACAAGAAAAGGCATACATACCCCAAGCAACTGTGCACTCCTCGCTTGTTGCGCTTGCCTGGTTCGCTTGGCACTCAATGCCTACAACCACCACAACAAAACACTCCAGTAAGTAAACCCTAACCAACACCACAAAATCTAAACTACATTGCAGAGCAATCAATACAGTAAAAACTCACAAAGATCCATGATATGGTTTCGGCATATAGCACAATTATCCACAACAATATCTGCAAACACCGAAAACCAAAACAACATCACAAAACCATTTATCAAACAGAAGAAGGGACTAGGGTTCCGATTTAGCTACCCCAAGCCCAGAGAGCCACAGCATTCCACTTCTTGATTTCGAATCGCTTCGGCTTCTTCACCGAAGACGAGCCAGCGCCGCTGGAGCCCTCGCCTGCCGGAACCATCGGCACGTCGGAATCCAATGTCGCCATCGCGAATGCGATTCAATCCGTAAACTGACGACAATTCAAGAAAATCAAAAACCGAAAATATGTTTTACTTTGCAAGAACCCTAGGAGCGAACAGGGTACAGAGCTTTTGGGGTTCAGAAGAAAGAGAAACCTGAAATCGGAGACGAGGACGGAATTTGATGACGCAAGCGTGACGTAGAACAGGCGCGAAAGAGAAGACCGGAGCGGCTGAAAGAGAATAGAGAAGCCTTTGGGGGTGATATATAGAGCCACAGAGGTTCTAATCAAGTGTGGGAGGTACCACAGTACACAATTTTTCTTTCTTGTTTTATATTTATATTTATTTTAAATGATTTTCCGTTTTCGAGTTTGCTTACTATCTTGCATACAGAGGACAAATAGGATCATTGAAACACATATGTGCAGTTTCATTACAAATTTCAGGTCACCATGGTTCCACAAGTGAGCCTACAATCAAATAAGAATTATCGATTCAAGTGATCATACATGAGGCGGTGTTAGATGAAAATGACTTGTGTTTGAAGGGTTGTTGCGGCTCAACTTTTTTCTAAACTTGTTTTACGATAAGAGCCATGAGTTGGAATTAGCGACATAAAACGGTTTGTTGATTTTTAAAATTTTAAGTATTTAGAGTGAGCAACGGTAATCGCAGGTAATAAATCGTTACCAAAAAAAGATGAAAGAGTTGTTTTTTTCGACAAGAAAGAAGGTGAAAATTGTTGAAACAAATATATGTATGTTAGAACTATAACAGAACAAAGATTTTTTTAGTTAGTAAAGTAATTGATTTAAAGATTTATAATCAGTCATCATTAGATGTAAATATAACGTTGTTTTGTTTTTAATTATAAATCCACAAATATAAATCTAACGGTGGTAATTGACCATGAAGCTGGCTAATAATTGACAGGTGTCGTCGTCCTCTCTGCGTTAAACCCTAGTCCCAAAACCCATACCTGAAACTTGAAGATCTGCAATCTCTCCGCATAAAGGTGAAAGCTTTTAGTCTGCTAAATTGAATTGGCTTTTAGCCTTTGAAGTAGATTTCATGTCATCTTTCTTTAATCCTGATTGAATTGGCTTGATTTCAATGGTGCTTCAAATTTTGAGCTTGAGGAATCCATACCCATCTGCAATGGCTTTTGCACTGTGTTGTCTTTAATTAAAGTTTGAAACTTTAGATTGATTGGTTTCTAGTTTCATTGTTGAATTGAAAACTATCTATATTGATTAAGATGAATTATTGATACATAGGGAAATGGGTTTCCGGGTTTAGTGGGAGATGAGTGGATGGTTTCGAGTATAGAGTTTACTTCTAGATGATCCTGTGATGTAATCTCACACTACAATGCAGTAAAGCTTATCTTTTTGGTTCTGTGTTATATCTGTGCAGGATCAAATTAGTTTTGTCGCCAAGTTAGCTATTGGAGCTGTTTGTTTTGCTTTGATTTGATACTTGATTCAGAAATGGATAATACCGCACTGCCAGAGTGCTCTGTACCCGAAGATGTTATCCAGGCGCTTTTGAGTGTGTCAAACTCATCTAACCTTGTAGAGTCCATGGAAGATTTAATACAAGTTTGTAAAACGGCTGATGGTCGTGAAGACCTTGCCGCTAAGAATGTTCTTCCGACAGTTATCCAGCTTGTTCAATCTCTCTTGTACCCCTCTGATCACTACCTTCTGACATTGTCTTTAAGGCTTCTAAGAAACTTGTGTGCTGGGGAGGTGGCGAATCAGAACTCGTTTGTTGAACAAAATGGAGTTGCAATCGTATCCAATATTTTGAGTTCTGCAATTTCTCTGGAGCCGGATTTCTGGATTATTTGTGTGGGATTGCAAGTTCTAGCTAATGCTGCATTGGCTGGAGAACGACAGCAGCATGCAATTTGGCAGCAACTCTTCTCAGAAAAATTTGTTGCTCTTGCACGAGTGCGTAGCAAGAAGACTTGTGGTCCGCTGTGTATGATTATCTCCACTTGTTGTGATGGAACCCCTGAACTGGTTGCACAGCTCTGTGGTGACTGTGGAGTAACTATTTTGAAAGAGATTGTTAAGACTGCTGCTGCAGGTAATTATGGATATATATTTTTATTGCTTCTTACATTTAGCTTCAGTTTTTCTGTGAAATCGTTTATTGATGATTGATGACTCTGCCTAATTCATACCATTCTTATGTTTTGTGTCTTAAATCAGTTGATTTTGGAGAAGATTGGTACAAATTGCTTCTTTCAAGAATCTGTTTAGTGGAACCTTACTTCCGGCCACTCTTCTTTAGTTTAGAACATGTTGGTGAGAATGCTGAAGACACAGAAGGTGGGCGAGAGTCTTTCTCGAAAGAGCAAGAATTTTTGTTGAAAAACGTATCAGAGATCTTGAATGAGTGTCTTAGCGAGATAACTGTTCCCAACGATTTTGCTTTGTGTGTTTTTGGAATATTCAAGAACTCCATCAAGGTTCTTAGTTATGCAACAAGAGGCAGGTCTGGACTTCCAACCGGCTCTATTGACATTGATGTCCTGGGATACTCGCTCACTATCTTGAGAGATACATGTGCCCAAGGGACACTAAGAGGATCTACAAAGGATACCATGGATGTTGTGGATGCTCTGATCTCCTATGGTCTCATTGAATTGCTGTTGTCTTTGCTTCGTGACCTTGAGCCGCCAGCAATAATAAAGAAATCTATCAACCAAGCCGAGAACCAAGAAGGATCCAGTTCTTCTACATTAAAACCATGTCCATATAAAGGCTTTCGGAGAGATATAGTTGCAGTTATCGGCAATTGTTTATATGGAAGGAAGATTGTGCAAGACGAGATCAGGAGAAAAGATGGGCTACTTCTGCTGTTGCAACAATGTGTAATAGATGATGACAACCCGTACTCAAGGGAGTGGGGTATTTGGTGTCAGAGGAACTTGTTGGATCGGAACCAAGAAAATCAACGGGCAGTGGCTGAATTGGAACTTAAGGGGTCTGTTGATGTGCCTGCCCTTGCTCGACTTGGCCTCCGAGTAGAGATGAACCTGGCAACTGGACGTCCAAAGCTTGTTAATATCTCATGAAATACGACTGCTCTGGATAGCCATTTCACATGTAAAGAATGAGTAACTTGTGTAGTCAAGGGTAGTAGATAGACCATCTCTGGGATCTATTTTCTTATCAAGTTCAAGTTCAAGTTCAAGTTCATTGTTGCCTACACTTTTATAACAAAATTAACACTGTTTTAGCATTATTTAAATACAGTGCTTCAAGTTGGCTACACATAAACAAGATGCCTTATTCTCAAAAAAAGAAGAAAAAGCAAAGATGCATAGTCAGAGATGTTACCTGCATATCAACATTATAATGTGCCAAATTGGCAGAGTTGTACAATGCGTTGTTGAACACCAAAAGTTAACCAAACTGTACAAAAGGAATTTATTGGAATTCTTCTCTAAACAATGAATTCTTCTCTAAACAATCTGCAACTCTGGATGTGATGACAGGCAGATCAAATGCTCAGGTTTCCTTGAATGCCAAAGAAGCGACTTGGTCTACCAAAGAACGAAATTGAATAGGAAAAGAAACCCTAAAAGCGCCTATATCCCTGTTGAATAAAAGAAAACCCTATCCTCCTATGGGTTTGCTAAATACAACAAAAAAACGTTTCAAAACTGTACTAACTGAGTTCTTCTATAAAACTGAACTGGTGATCAAATTGTCAAATTTTCTTGAATGCCAAGGAAAGAACCGGTTATATTTCCTCCTGCATCGGGGAAACTCTCACATCCAGGAAGGGATGTGACTTTGCCTTTTCGATCAATTTCAACTGGATACTTCAATAGATGACCCCTCATCTCTGTAACCTCCTCAGCAGCAAATTGTTTCCAGTTCATCTCACCCATTGCTCTAACTCTCCTAACACATTCAAGACTCTCTGGTTCTCTAAAACAGTCCTCAACGGTTCCTGTGTGCTCTGCCCATAGTGACATTCTATATCCAAATATCTATCAACCAAAACATTCGCAACTTCAGGCCATATAAGTGAAAAAGCATACATTCTCAAAAAATAAAAAAATAAAAAAATGGAAAAGCATACAAACAGTTGTAACTATGTCCCTTTATAGACTCTAATAATTCAAAACCTGCATCTAATCTGGATTCTGTGATTACCTGTCCGAGAGGACTAGAATGATTTCTTGCCCATGTATGATGAGGTTGGTAGGACCCCATTGCTATTTCAGTGTCTCTTGTCCCTTCCATAGAGCGCTGATTGATGTTTGCGGACCCCAGTATAACATACTCGTCATCGACTATCATACCTTTTGAATGAACATAAATCATAAATCGCCTGCTCTTTTGACTAAATGCCTGGAAACAGGAGATGCAGAAGATATATAAGTATATATATGGTAAATCATACTTATATATATATATATAAGATATATATACAAGGAAAATTGGGAATTAACAAGAGTAACATATTAGAAAAAATTGCAATCCTTCCTCTCATTCCAAATATCACGACCAGATAATTAATAGGACATATCTGGCGTGCTGCTATTAGGTACAGGCACCTTCTGCCTAGAGGAGTAAACGAGCTCTTGGTTGTACCACAATTGGCATGTTTACTTGTTTAGGGGTAAAACATTTACCTGTGGAGTGTTTGCTGCGTGAGGACTTCCAGAAACAGAGGTATTATTTACATCTATAGCCTCACGATTACCAAGACAGAAGAAGTTTAGATAGTCTTGGGGGCAGAATGCACCCTCCAACCCCATTTCCACCAACGCCTTGTAAATTGTCTCATACATCATTTGCATTGTCTTGTGCTGCAACAATCAATAAAAGATCCGGACTTAAATCCAGAACTCAAGCATACACAGTAGTAAATATTAGCCAAGGAATAAGCCACACCTGATAAGTTTTATTAGTATACTTGGGTTTCTATCTTACAGTGTACTCACATGATCGAAATTGATAATTATTTTCTTAATAATCTCAGCTATCTCACTCCTCCCTTTAAGCAACAGTTCTAAACAATGATATAACCAAAACATTGTAACCCATTCAGTTCCTCTATACCCTACTATTGATATTTGGATTCAAGTGAATATTGTTTTGGAGCTTAGTGTCATCACAATCTTCTTGAGCCCAAATGTCCTCACCACGAGAGGAGTCAGACATCTAACAATGAGTGAGCATTTCAAATTTGGAACACCACCTCTTAACCTACCCATGTTTCCAGTTACCAATGCCTCAACAAGCACAAATTTCACTAACTACAGAAATAGTATAGGTGTATTAAAAATTTGGAATTCTTATAACAGGTATCAACTACCGAGTAAACAGTTGAAGCCCACCTGCCAAAACAGAATTCTTTGTGTTGCTGCACCAGTTGGAACACCTTCTGGCCACATGGGAATAACAATATACGCAGCGAATCTCTGGTTTGCTCTGATTTTTTCAGCAATCTTAAGGGCAATTTCCATGGGAATCAAATTATTAGCACCTGCATAAACATTAACAGATAGTTTAACCAAAGGAGCATGATTGCAGATTCAAAATATACAGCTAACCATGAACTAGCTCTTAAACATAGGTTCTCTAGTGGACCATATATTTTAAGACAGTTGAGTACTTTCACACCCATGCACTGTAAAACTCATACTCATAAGTCATAACTCATCCACTATGAATTTAATCTTAAAAAGTAAGGTGCATAGCTATCAATATGGTCTCTCCAAACCAAAATGTTCGTTTGTATATTAACAAAGATGATGACTATCATTTCAATCTTGAAAAGCAGCAGTTTTACCAAATGAAAATTTTACTTACCTAAGTCTTTATATTGACTCCAATTGTATGAAGACCCAATAAAATATTGATTCTCTATATATAAGAAATGTTGGGCAGCACGGATGGCCTTCACATATGCTGTATGTATGCTCATGTCGATCAGCACATTCTTTCCGCACACCAGATTCTGTAAGAGAAGTGCACTAATCACCAGTCCGAACTCAACTTCCAAAAGGTCACAGTAAAGAGAAAATTATCGGTAAATGTTTTTCACCTTGCTTGTTGCTTCTTTTGGATCCTTCGGGAAACCTTTAACAGAGTTTGAATCAATTGAACGGAAGATCTGCATTGGTGAAACGCCAGGGAAAGATTATTGGTTTTAATAGTTTACTTTTCTTATTTTGAATTTCTGGTTTGGGTATAGGATTTACTTAATCCCACCCCATTTACTAGTCGAGCAAGTTCCAGGGGCAACCTCAATAATCAGTCATAATCTCATTACCTGAACATGCCAAGTTTCAGGATCGTAGTCACTAGTGGAAGCAGCATGGGATGCTCCAATTATGTCTGGAATCCTTTCCAACTTGAGCAAAGAATCATTGTAGGTGCTTTTTTTCAGTTTCTTCATCCCTTGTGGTTTTGAAGCCTTTAACCAACGCTCCTCAAAGTTGGTCAGAACATCATATGCTGCTGGACCATCAAGCCTAGAGTGCAAATCGTGCCATGGCTCTCTTGGACAACCAGCGGTGCTACCCTTTAAAGTGATAAGAAAAAAACATATCAGAGAAACAATTGCATTAGTTACTAAAAAAATAACAGTAGCACACAATGTACTGATTTCTTGGCCCAAATTCGCAAGTGCTTTAGTCTATATACAGGAAGGATGAAAAAAATTGATGTATATACTGGTGGTCTAACTGTATGTCTGCCTCTAAATACTGAAAGATTACATATGAGGTAGAACAGCAGTACAAAATTATACTATAAATTTCTATTGTGATTTGATGTTTTCGCCTAGCCCATATCTTAATGCATTTTGCACTTGTTTCTTCAGTATAACTTTCAGTTTGATTCACTAAGGGACATCATTATTTCACATGATATAAATCGGTTGCTGCCTCTGTGCCATTCGGAATAGTTGAGAGTTGAGACGAGTTAAGCTTTTTAAGAAAACTCAACCATGAAATTACAAAGAGAAGATCTGATAATTACCGTGAACGTTGGGTTGTGATAGTCATCTTTATGCGCTGTTTTCAACGTCTTAAATAGTTCATGGTTTGGAGTATCATATCGCCCATCACATAAGTCAAGTCCTCCGACAAAAGCTAGGATTTTCCTCTTATTATGGCCAGCATCAGCATCCACAATTACGGTTTTCTGATGGTGCGTATAGATTGTCCCAACTTCCTAAAAATCCAAAACAAGAAGCAATTCAATGCCACACATTTCACAATACAGAAGGAAAAAAGAATCTAAGGAATACCATCAAGACCAATACATGAATTGAAGTTATATTACTCAACTTAGTTAAGCCTAAATTTTAGCTAACCAAAGGTAAAAAAGAGTTATACTTTGGCTATATGAAATAATAGTGTTTAAACAATCCCTATTGCTCTGCCTTTTTATCTATCTATAATAAAATATAAAATTAGCTCATAAAATAAGGAGAGGAAGACATTTTCAGAAAAGATAATGTTAACATAATCTGGAACTCTATGTTATGCCTTCTGCACAGCAATATATGGAAGAATTGTGCTGTGGAGTTCATTCTTTACAAAGTTATTGAAAAGTTCAGTGTTAATTGTTTATTTTGCAACTCATAGATAAACAGCTCAACAATTGAGTTTATTCAAATCCTGCAAGAAACTGAGAATACTTGCAAATCTCCAGAAGTTTTGTCAAACATATAAAGATGGAAAAGCTGAAAATAATTTATTACGCTTACCCTTTGCTTAACCCAGCTATGTCGTTTTCCAGCAGTGCGGGGGCAAAGCAATACTTGCACTGAAGAGTGCTTGAAAAACCGCCGAATTTCCTCATCATGGGTTTGCATGATTCCATCCTGCAACAAATACTTTCAGGGCACATACACACAAAAACTAACTAAAAGGACTGCTTCAAAGAATCTCACAAATCTTGTACTTATAAAAATAATCAGATTCAAAGTCCCTTAAGATAGCTTTTCCAGAATTTAAAATTTGAAAGGTACTTACTGTTTTATAGCCCAGAATGCTCCTTGAAGTAGGGTCATCCCAAACAAGCAGCAGCACTCTCACTCCTTCCTGGGACTTGGATCTCAGAAGATCACCTATGGTGACATTTGATGCAGCACCACCATCCCGAACCAGTTTGACATTGTGCCAAACTGACCACCCAGCAATGTAAATCAAACGCCGTGCTTGACGTATTGCATCATATATGTCATTCCAACACTTCCCATGCACATATGGCATCCCCCCATCTAAAATTAGGTTCGGAAGACAACCGTCTGGTACGTGAGCATCTTGGTAAAGAGTAACCTTTCCACCAGTCCTAAGAGGAAAATAGGTGCCAGGAACACCATAGTAATCAGGGCCTGCCCCAACTCCATTATGATAAATGCTCAATCTCTCAATTGGAGTGTACTGAATTGAAAGACTTAGGACCGCTCCAGGTTTACAAGGCTTCCCACTAGCATTCAGGATCGGGTAAATTCCCTCAACTCTTGCTCCTGAGTATATAACTTCTACCGGAATAGCCACGACTCCAATAAGCTGGGATCCCACTAGATCACTATCTTTAACAACAAAGTGCACTTCAGGGGCATGATGGGCTACTGGAACATTGAAATGTTGTGTCCAAACAGGAAATTCAGAATTGCTTATCACATATGTCCTCCCAATTACAGCATTTGCAACTGAAATCGACACATATGGATCACTAGTAATCCCACGGTTCGACTGCCCATCAGCTTTGTTGGTTCCAGTCCCTGGAAACCTCATAAGCATATCCCCTAAAGTCTTGTGGAACATGTCCATGTTCGGCAGGTTTTTCGCCTCATACACCCAAATATCCAGATTCCCATGTAACAGCAAAACCTTCAAAGATCCTTTATTCTGCAATGGAACAATCTGTAAACTCTGGCTATGTTGCGAGCCATTGATTGAAGATGTTGGGGTTAAAACAGGAGCTGACGGTTGTTCCACCTGACCCGAACAAGTGTTACTTGCCTCCCAACTCGAAAAAGAGCTATTAGGATACCCATAAAGCTCCCCAACCTTATCAAACCTTGCACTCGAAGGTGCTGATGGCGCCACTGCAAATTCATTTGGTTGGTTCTCAGACATATGCAGATTACTCAAAGCCTGATCCAATGGAGGGTAAGCAGAAGCCTCAGTTCCTACAGGCCAACTCTCATACCTCTGGTGAAGAGAGAACCTACTAGCAGGCAGAAGATTCTGTTGGGGGCTTTCAGGAGGAGGGTACATCCCCGACTGCTGATACTGAAACTGGTTAGACTCATACTTAAAACTACCACTGCCCTGGTGTTGAAGGGTTGGTAGAGGACCACTCTGAGCCCTTGGCCGGGCCGGCGGGTATGGATAGGGATAAGGGGCCTGACTGTAGTCGAAAGAGACTGATTGGAGTGAGGCCGAGGAAGGTGATGCGGGATAGGATGTAGGTGATGGAGGATAGGATGTAGGTGATGGAGGGTAAGTAGTGGAAGAAGGTGCAAGTGATGGAGGGTATGCAGAAGAAGGAGGTGAAGCTGAAGAAGGGTAGGGATATGGGGCAGGTTGGTAAGGAGGGTATGAAGTATAAGGGTATGGATAGGGAGCAGGACCAGGACCAGGAGCAGGACCAGGACCAGGTGGGTATTGATCTGGTGGATGAGAGTATTGAGCAGGAGGGTATTGATCTGAAGGAGCAGGTGGGTATTGAGCAGGGTAAGCATTCTGTGGGTATGGGTAAGCACTCTGGTATGGTGGATAGTATGGTGGTGGAGAACCATTGTTATCCATCACTGAGCTTAGTTTTCTTGGTCCCTTTTTTCTCACAGAAACTGAATCAAAAGCCTATATATCTCTAATGGGTTTCCTATCAAGATTCTGTAATACATGTATTCTTGAACTTGATCACACAAACCAAAAAAGATTCAATCTTTGAGCAAAAGTCCCTCTTTTTTCACAGAAACTGAATCAAAAACATATATATCTGTAATACATGTATTGTTGAGCTTGATCTCCAATTCCAGCTAACAATGGAGTTTTCACTTTTCAATCACAGAACCAAATAAAGATCCAATCTTTGAGCAAAAGATCAATTGGGTATTACAGTCCTATTGAACAAGAAAAGCTGAATTGGTAGAAGTACCAAAGCGTGTGTTAGGATTACAGAAAGAGAGAAAACTTAAAGGGGTTACCTTGTTAGAATGAGCAAAACAAAATTTATTTGATAAGGTGGGCAAAGTTGGAACCTTCAGAGAAAAAGCTGCTCCATCAAATCTTCTTCTTCTGAATATCTTTGTGTTTCACGAAAGCGTGTGCAGTAATTAGGATCAGAGAGATCATCGTATTTTGCCCAAACCAGAAGAATGTTTACGTTTTCCAGCGGCCGGTTACCGTTACCGTTGATGTACACGTGGAGTAGTATGATTGGTTGGTCGACATCCAGCTCATCGGTTTCTGACACGTGAACATAACAGAAGACAAAATCAGAAGAAAAGGTAGGACGTCTCTGTTTGATCAGAGCAACATCAACTCATCAAGTACGACATGATGACGCAATAAAGCCAATAACTGACCAGGATTTATTATCATGTTTTCTCATAAATGGAAGTATGGAAGCAAGGGTCTTTGGTTTGGAAATAGGTCAGTCATCTTTCCTACAATGTTACGAAGTGTTATTTCATTTAGGATCTTTACACAAGATGGTGACCTACATGACCCTTCTTGCTATTAAGTTGTTGGAAAGATGTAGATGCTCTTCAAAGAGCAACTAAGTGATATTGATAGGATTTTTTTTGCCCTTTTGGTGGGAAGACTCTTTGAAGTAATTACCATATATAGTGTTACATCCAATATGAACATTAACTATTCAAAATAGTAAAACAAGTGATGGGTATCCATGCCATTTATGTGATGAAACATATAACGTGACTGGGTTTCCATCTTTTCTTTGGTTGTTTTCCAAAGATGCATCATTCGTTCCAACACGTATAGACACGGTATAGGGTCAAGAGTAGGTTGTGGAAAATGTGGCGAGGAAAACAGATTTTTCAACTGATTTAGGTAAGGATAACGTACAGTACTCAAGACAAAACTCTCATAGTCTCATTTGACTAAAAGTCCATCCATTAATTTGCAAGAGCAGCTTTCCTAAACAATTTGTTTAGTTTGATTTAACGACATCTTCTCGATTTTTATGATTTTATTTTAATTTAAATGGTCCTTAAGGTCACAATTTTTCATCCAAATAATCATTTCATCAATTTTTTTTGTTAGAATACTGATGTGGCCGTTAAAGCCATGTAACAATTTAATTGAGAAAATTAGCAGAATGACCATTTAGATGAAAAATCGTGACTTTAAAAACCATTCAAATTAAAATAAAACCACAATGACTAAACATACGTCGACTTCAAACCACAAGAACTATACAATATTTTACCCTATATTGAATGTGAAAAACTAAAAGCAACACTTGCATGAATCCAAAGCCTCCTGGTAAAACAAACATCTTAAAGTTACTGAACCACTTGTCGTAGCAGGTAACAGTCGTAACACAAGAACAGAGCATTTTGCAAGAATCACGATTCCACTGCTATATAAAGCAGATCAGCGAACTTGAATCACATTTACTATTCCTATAACCAAAGTAGACTCAAGAGATAGGAAAAGACTTCACTGTAGAGTTCGGCTCAGGGAACCTTACAAAAGCTTTGAGAGCACAACAAAAGTGGTGCATGCTCACACCATCAGGAGGAAGATACACTGACATATCACACCATTCAAGCATCTTGGAACTATCTGCCAGCTTTGATGAATAAAATTGCAGTTTCCGGGACCTGAAGACAAATAGTTTCAGTTTAGTTTCTAAGTTATATATAAACTGACATATTCCAACAATAATCCCAAAAACTCTATCACAACGGACTTCTCCCTCTTTGTATGTAGGGGAAACAACATGCTCTAAGCCAGCACAACTCATACTTAATACCAAATTTACTGCATCTTATTCCTATGAAGTTAAATGTCTTGAGCAGTTCAAGAGTTATGGAATTTTGAGAAACTCTATTATGCTATAAACACTGTAACTGAACACCAAGAAAACAGGTATCATAAATAACTGAATACAAATTGAACAGTTGACCATTCTGAACACCTTAAGCACTTCAGGTGTATGGTTCTAGTCCCAGAGAGGAGCACAGGTTAACTAAGCACAACAGACTAGGAAAGCAGCTACGGAAACTACATTACGACAGAAGTAACAAATCTTCTCTTGCAGCTCTCTTAAACCCACAGGGTTCAACAAACTCGAATCCCTCCCCACCCCCCCCCCCCNCCCCCCCCCCCCCACCCCCATCAAACTACTAAGTTCCCAACTCTTTCATATTCAAGAAATCACAACCATAATCTTGGACTTGTGACTGTAGGATGTCAGCATTCCTTAAAGACATCCATCAAACATATTTCCATGTCCCAGAGACCTTTATCGGACACCATAACTAAAAAATATGCTACAATTAACAAGACCAGTACAACATACACAAAACAGGCTTAAAAAAACAAATATGTCTGAATAAATTTTTGATGTAAATAAACAAACCTCGTTCAATCTCCACTCTGATATAGTGCAAAACAATTTGGAAGATTCTTTTGATGAGTTAAAAGCAGGGTCTGAATCTTTCCCAAAGATGGCAAATGTGAAGAAAGAAACTTCTGAAATCTGAATGCCCTTCATTTCTCTCTCTACATCAGATCCGTAGAGGAACAAGTGTCTATGAAATGGAGAGCCAGAAGGAGTTCTCCACAGCTATAATTTCCTACGCTGACATCAAATTGGATGAGAAACAGATATATGCTGAAGTCGTTGTACAATTTATTTACATTTACACCAACAGGCAAAATCAATACAAGATGATGCTGATAGCAGGCTTCAACCAACACATATCAAGCACGCCGTTTGCTAAGACGCCAGGAGTTTGGTTCATGGTATCTATCATATAGTGGTTCAATACGTTCTTGACGCTTGCGCTTACTCATCTTGGTAGGATCAGCCACCTTGAAGAACCTGGGTGCTAGTTCCACAAGCCATTTGGGGTCAACAACTGTCACCTCCCGCATATACTCCTTTGTAGTCATAACCAACTCATGGTAGATGACCCAATCCGGTTGTCTCTGGAAGAGAGCACTGCTTGGATGGATATAAACTGGCTGATTCTCCACTAGGGTTCTATAACCCTCTTGTGGGTCCTTTCTAGCACCATGGAAGAAAAAGCCTGCAGTAATTGCCTTCCTGATCTTCGTAAAATTCTTTCCAGCACTCACAACATCCAGTTTATACCTGATTATCGGAAATTGTGGTCAGAACGCAATTCAACCATCAAATGAGCAAACACTTTTAAAGAGTATATATGCACCAAAACATGTAAAATTATTTTTCATGCAAATCTGAATCTAGAAAAGAGTACCTAAACAGCCATTACATACAGCATGATGAATTTATGATCAGAATACAGCAAGACAAATTAGAAGAACATACTTATCCATGATGCTTAGAAGCTGTTTTCTGACATCCTGCGCCCTCCTAAGGGATCGAGACTGAACGAAGTTCTCAAAACACCAAGGCCCTGAAAAGTTCTTAGCTTTCCAAGCCTCATAGACTGCAAGTAAAGTCAGATGATCTCCCTCTGGCTGGAAAAACTTGGCTCTCTTCTGATCAGCCTGGGCTTGCTTTTCCCTAGGCCTGTAAAATATATTTCCTGTCTGAATCATAGAAATGATAGTCAGGATCTCATCACTACATCCAAGGTCCACACTGGCCAGAAGCATCTTAGATAACGGTGGATCCAGAGGAAACTCGGCCATTTTCCTACCCAACTTGGTCAGAAGACCCTCTTCATCTAGCGCTCCTAAACTGTAAAGTTGTTCCATAGCAGAAATGAGTGCTTGGGGTGAAGGAGGATCCATAAAATCAAAAGACAAGAGATCATTTATCCCCATTGCTTTCATCGTAAGTGTAGTAGTCCCAAGATTTATCCTCTGAATTTCTGGAACTGAAGTAGGGGACATCTCATTCCGGTAAGCACTCTCAGTGTAAAGGCGGTAACATTTCCCAGGCCCAGTACGGCCAGCACGTCCAGCTCGCTGCTTGGCTGATGCTTGTGAAATTGGGGTAATGACCAGTGAATCTAGCCCCTGCTTTGGGTTATAAACATTTTGCTTTGCAAATCCAGGGTCAATTACATAAAATATCCCATCGATGGTCAGTGATGCCTCGGCTATATTAGTAGCCACAACTACTTTCCTCTTCCCAGGTGGGGCTGGATCAAATATCCTTGACTGCATTTCACTAGGAAGGGCACTATAAACTGGTAAGATAATCAACTCAGGCACATTTTTACCAAGACCCTTCATCCTCTCATAAAGTGACTGGCATGCAAAATCAATTTCTTCCTGTCCCGTCAAGAAGAGAAGGATGTCACCTTCCGGCTCTGTTAAGTGAATTTGTAGAACAGTGATTAACGATGCATCAAGGTAATCACTTTCTGGCTGCTTGGTGTAGAGTATCTCTACAGGAAAAGTTCTTCCGGGGATAGTGAAAATGTTACAGTTGAAGAAATAAGATGAAAACTTCTCAGCATCCAAGGTAGCAGATGTGACAATCAAACGAAGGTCTGGCCTACGCTTCACAAGTTTCTTCAATAATCCAAAAAGAACATCTGTATAGATTGTCCTCTCATGAGCTTCATCAAGCATAACCACAGAGTATTGAGAAAGATTCTCGTCAATCAGTATCTCTCTAAGAAGCATACCATCTGTCATGTACTTGATTACAGTATCAGGCCCAGTGCAATCCTCAAAACGAATAGCATATCCAACTTCCTCCCCCAGACGACAACCAAACTCTTCAGCGACCCTCTTGGCTACAGACATCGCAGCCACCCTACGTGGTTGTGTACACCCAATCTTACCCATTGTAGTGTAACCAGCTTCTGCAAGATACTGTGTCACCTGAGTTGTCTTGCCTGAACCAGTCTCACCAATGACAACAAGAACTTGATTGTCATGCACTGCCTGAACCAATTCTTTCTTCAGCTTATAGATAGGCAAGCTCTGCCTCTGTTCCTGAATTGAGAGCTTTGACCTCTGTCCAAAAGTGACAGTCTTCCCAAAAGCATCCTTCTTCCACTCAGGCATGTCATAGGCCGACAATCCAACACCTCTAAGTTCCTGTGCAAGATGCCTCTCACCAGTCTCTGGCATTGGATCTTCCCAAGGACGATTTAGATCCTTTGGGATTGAATCTAACATGGTTCTTTGCTGCTGCTCACGCACTTCTCTACGCTCCTTAATGAGTGCAGATTGAAGTGCAGCTGCACGACTCAATGACCCTTCTGGATTCTTAAAGATTTTCACCGGTGACATATCTACTGAATACCTGGTTTGCCCATGCAAAAAGGCTGGCTCATCCTCATTAAGCTCAATCTCAAGTTCTTCCTCAGCTCCTTCTTCTTCAAAAAGCATCCCATCTGTTTCTTCATCATACATGGGATACTCTTTGACACCCAAAACACCCGAGGCAATCAGCTGTTTGGCTTCCCACTTTTCTGGTGAGCTCATTCTCTTCAATGGCCGGCGAGATGGGGCAGTAACATCCTCTTCCACAATCCTAATCCCAGAGAGACCCGTCCTTGTCACAGGCCCCTCATCCTTTGATATCGATGGGTTTGTCCTAAGAGAATCATCCTCTGAGTTCTTCAGAGGAAGCAAATCCTGGCCAGTATGCTGATCAACATCTCTCATTGAAAGGCTCAACTTTTGACCAGATATTGAAATCACCTTAACATAGACCTCTTGATCCCTCTTCACCACATCTTTAGCATTTCCAATTCGCCGAGTTGCAATCTGCGAAACATGAACCAAACCCTCCTTCCCTCTAAAGTCGCTGAACTGAACAAAGCAACCCGTGTCCATCACTTTTGATACCCTACCCTTATAAACCTTATACAATTCAGGCTCCTCAGAATGGTGCAGTCCATTCTGCTGATCTCCACTTCCTCTCCTATCACCATCATCGTCTTCTCTAACATCACCATCCTCTACATAATCATCCCTCCTGTGCTTGTTGGAACGATCTGTATGCCTTCCCTTATCATAATCATGATAATGTCTATCTCTTCCCCTTTCATCTCTATCATACCTATCCCTTCCCCTCTCTCTTCTGTCCCTATCCCTATCCCTATCTCGGTCTCTGTCTCTGTCTCTGTCTCTGTCTCTGTCTCTTTCTCTTTCTCGATCTGTATCTCTTTCCCTACCTCTACCTCTGGGCCTATCTTCTTCACGCTCATCTCCCCATTCTTCTCTGTCATTTTGCTTTTCCTTGGTCTCCATCTCAATTTCCCTCTGGATATCCTTTACCCTATCCCTGTTATCAGCAATAGACAAAGCCTTGAACTTGCTTTTACTACCTTCAGCAGTGCTCTCTTTCTTTGAGTCGTTCTCGGACTTTGCCTTTGGAGGAAGAATTGCGTGAATGATAGTGAGCAGTGTACGGACAAAGTAATCAGGCATCTCGGCACCGTGTTCCTTCAATTTGGCATCAAATTCATCCACACTCTCACAGTTTCTTCCCATTTCAGTTATGAACTCGGCTAGAACTTTGTCCCCAAACCCTAAATGAGTTTCCAGCTCTGAACAGACCTTGGAAACCAAGGAAAGGTACTCGAGCTTCTTCAAACCATCATCAATGGCAACCATTGTTGGAGATTGGTTATTCAAACACTGCAAAAGAAAAAGAGTATTAGTTACACTGCAAAATATAATCAAGCTTGAAAACACATAGGAGGACTGTAGAGGTTAACATACAACTAAATATTGGATATCTAAGGAAGCAATTCACTCTAATTCCAATCGATTTCATTATATAGATAACTAGTAGTTAACTAACGAAACTCCCAGACATTGATGAACAATGCTAGCATCAATTCCATTCAATAATTAGAGAAATCACCACAAAAACGAGCTAAACACGGCTCAAAACCGCCTCAAAATGCCAAATCCCATAGTGCACTACAGATTATCAAACCCAGCCAAACACATCAATCCAACTCGTAGAACCACACCGCCTAATCCCTAATCCCTAATCCAATTTCAAATCACGAGAAACAAAAACTAATACTCCAGTAAAACACATAATCGATTCGAAAATCACTGGAAACAACAAAACCTAGCATATCCAACTACGAAAACGGAGAAACAGAGGGCGAGAAAACGAAGGAGGCTGCGATAGGGTACCTGAACGGCGGCGGGGAGCAGAATCTCCGGTGCGGCGGACAAAGGCGACGGCGACGGAATGGCGGCAGCGGAAGCGGAGAGAGGGTTTCCACAAGCTTCGAATGAAAAGAGAAAAGAAGAGAAGGGGGTTTGTTTTTGAACCTCTCACAAGTCTTAATTAAGTAGCCGTGCATCGGGCGGCCCGATTCTAATGGACTAGGGCGGTTTAAGAAACCCGGTCTAGTACTAAAAACCGACCCGTTTTAGGTTCACCTTGCCGCCTTTAATAATTGGGCTCATCCAATTACGAAAAGGGCCAGCTTAGGGCCCCACACACGTCTATTTTTAAATTATTAATTGAATATATTGAATAATATTATAATATCGATCAACTCATCAAGCCAAGTTTGTTCCAATAAGAGAGTTTCAAGAGGACCGTGAGGAGATGCATAAATGTAAAAGCAAAGATTATATCTACTTATCAAAAAAAAAAGATTATATCTACTTAAAACTATGCATTTAGTTTCAATCTTCAAATTCGTGTATCCCTCACGAACCTTTAAAAACTGTCGCTTAGATGAACATGTTTTTTGTGTTATGTTTCTTAAATTAAGTTGCAGGTGAGATATATTTAAATTGACATTTGTCTGCCGCTGATTGGTTATCGTTAGCTCTAGCTAACCACTAGACACAATCATCCATGCATGGGAGAAAACCAGTGGGAGGGGGAACGGACTGCAGTAAGGGAGAGAGATATTTGTCTTCTCTGGTGGTAATTTTTAATTAACATAAAACTTTAAACAGACTGAGAGCAGTATTATAATTATATATAAACTGATGACAGAATTATAACAACTTTGCATTAGAAGAGCCGTAATTAAGAAGAAGAGCAGGGACAAAACCGTAATTTCTGGAAACATGACAGTGTATGAACAGTGCAAGCTCTCAAAAATGGTATATAGTACATGATTGATCAAGCAAGCAGTGTCCCGAAGAGAATAGGTCCAGTGAAAAGTTTGCATTGAATACTCTATGTTATTATGTTAAGCCAGTGTAAAGATCATTCAAGTGGTCATGTAGTGCTTGTTACTCCGTGTATATGATGAGATTATCCATGTTTTGTTTTGTCATAAAATTATTCATGTAGGTGCATTATTATCGTTTCTTGAAAGTTAAAAGAAACAAGATGTAAATCTGCATGATGTAAAGAGAAATGAGTTTGTCAACTAACTTCAATTAGGGATCAATATATAAAGCACTGATATATAAAACTCAAAGTTCGAATTCTGAATTTGGCTAATAGCAGCATAATCATACAGGTTTATGGTAGAGACAATTAGGCATAGAACATTGTAGGTTATCATCATTCTTAGAAAATGATGAGCTCTAATCAGAAGTTGATCAGAACCTTAAAAAAGAACAATACTTGGTGTAAAAGTAATACTTGCATGAACCTAATGCCTTGGGGCAGAATTACAACAATCAAGTAGATCTGAAATTTTTTCTCCAGATAGATACATATTTGGTTCATAAATCACATACATTAGTAGTCTTGTATGTTGTATCCAATGTTCTGAAAATTTCCAAATTCTGTTAATGAATTCTGGGATAAGTCGCTTCTCTTTTCTCCACCAATAGTCCTAAACTAGAGGTTGCGTTGCTTCTGTTTAGCCCTAGAACAGTTACACCCATATCACTGCAATGGGACTTCTAACCCTATATTTCTCACTCACCCAAACCAAGGATCCAAAGGATGAATTGGTTGTGGCACTCATTCCAACAAAACTTACCTTGTAGCTCAATTTCTCACCCATCTTCTTAAAAACCAATTTCCTAGGCTCAACAGTAACTGATACTCCAATGGGTGCTTCTACTTGCACTGCATAAGTACTAGGGTTAATAGCACCAACATTTGTCACTGTCCTCGTGTATGTCGCACTCATTTTCCTGCCATCTCTTCTGAAAACCACTGAGAGTGAAGGGTAGTTCAAGTTGCCGGGCTGAAGAACTGTGCTATTGCTAGGACAAGTGAAGTTACTAATCCCACTGGAGAAGAGAGCTATTTGGGGAGATGTGTAATTCAAGCTACACAAATAGAGCAGGTAGTCGTTGGTGGTGATATCGTAAATTAGTCCCGGATCCGCAGCACTTTCAGGGTCTGCATGCCCCGAACCAAACGCAAATGGGTTAGCTGGTTGAGAATTGTTTGAGCCAAAATCAGAAATTGGAGAGCCTTTGTTGTTTAGTGTATAAGCTGTAGTCATGAGTGCAGATTTGATTGCTGCAGGTGACCAATCTTTGTGCACTGATTTGATAAGAGCAGCTAAGCCACTAACATGAGGGCAAGACATTGAAGTGCCTGAGACCATGTTAAACACCACTTTTCTCTTGTCACTTTTAAGCCTGGTTGGGCTAGTCTTGGCTGGCCAAGCAGCCAATATGTTGACACCAGGAGCAGTCACATCAGGCTTGATCACGTCCGGTCCAACTGAGCTTGGTCCTCTAGATGAAAATGCTGCCATCACCGGAGCAGTTCTACCATATACCGTGCCTTGGAACACAAGCATAGCTGTAGGTTTCTTTGCTGCACCTGCATATTCTCTCACAGCCTTAGAAGCTATAGCTCCAAGAGAAGTGGCTGGTAAAATGTGAGCATCAGCAAGAAGTTCCTCCCCTTCAGCTTCATTATTGAGTAGAAGCATTCCAGCTCCTCCTGCTTTCTTCACTTCCTCTCCAATTTCAGTCCGGCTGTGTGTTCCTCGCTCACATGCCACAATCTTTCCCTTCACAAGGTTTATGTCAAGTGAGCCATCGACACAATGCTCAGCTCCTTGGCCACCTGCTGTTCTGTTATACACAAGTGGCAGCTGCTTAGTTTTCTTACCTGAATATAATGATGACCCCTCAAAAGTTTGTCCATTCCCAAGCTTCACTAGCACTGGGAAGCTTCGGTCAGTGTAGCTAGCAGCAACAGTCAGGATCCAAGGCGCGGTATTGCTAACGCTTGAGCGAAATGGACCTGAATTTCCAGCAGAAAATGACACGGAAACTCCATGTTGTACAGCACCAAATGAAGCTATAGCAATACTGTCACGAAAATAAGGTCTCGAAAGACCTCCCAATGAGAGTGACAAAATGTCTACACCATCAGAAACAGCACTGTCAATAGCAGCCATTACATCAGAGTTAGAACACCCCAATGGCCAACAGGCCTTATAGGCTGCAATTCTTGAAGAATATCTCATTCCACTTGCCGAGCCCTTTGCTAAGCCAAACAAGCTTGCTTGTTTGACAACATTACCGCCTGCAGTTGAAGCAGTGTGAGTTCCATGTCCTTCGGAGTCACGAGGGGATCTATAATCCACTGTTTCATTGACTGTTCCAACAATAGCCTCATAACCTTGCAAAAAGGATCTTGCACCAATAAGCTTATTGTTACAATTTGACTGTGAGAACTTGGTGCCTTTTTCACAAGTGCCTTTCCAGTGAGAGGGTACGGGGGGCATTCCTTTGTCCTTGAAGCTAACATGTTCTGGCCAGACTCCAGTGTCAACAACACCAATGATCACATCCGAGGCCAAGCTGGGAGCACTCCAAAGTCCTTTGCCTTGTTGTAAGCCAAGAAACTGAGGAGAGTGTGTGGTGTGGAGAGTTAGTAGCTCATCGGGTGTGGCATATAAGAAACCATGGATTTGGCTCAAGGCTTTGAGCTGATTGGCTGAGAGTCTTGCTGCGAAACCCGAAATAGCAGTGTTGTAGGTGTAAAGAAGCTGAGGAGTTGTTGATGCTTTGCCTCTTACTTCTTCCTCTTCTTCTTGAGATGAAAGTTCGGCAATGGAATCCAACACTGCTTTGTAGTAGTAGTAGTACTGTTGGTCTTTGTGATCAGCAGCAGGGATTTTCGCCTTGTCCATGTGAACAATGTAGGTCTGTGTTTCCATCAGAGCAGTACTAGTTGCAGCCATGAAAGCCAAGAACAACAAGAATGCTCTAATCATCATCATGCTACCTGTGAAATAGAGAAATAAAGCAAGAAATGATAAGGAAGATGAAGAAAACAACAGCGAAAAGTGTCAACAATGGAGGAGACAGAATCAAAGAGTTGTTTATAAGATATAGGATGGCATCGTACCTCCACAAGGAAGAGAATGAAATAGTATATTTGGGATGAAAACTACCAGCTTAAAGACCTTGTTTATATAGGAAAGAAAAGAAGAATATATTGTACAGTAAATGAAGCACCCTAGATGACTTGAAGTTGACAGTTTGATCTGTTTCTGCTTATATAAGCGTGACAGTCGAAAGCGCACGCCTCAGTTGGATCAAATCTACAAGGATTCTGAGCAAATTGCTTTTAGAAGAAGCTTGGTGCAGTAGAGAAAGCACCCAAAAATAGAAACATTGGCACTAATTAAAATGCAGGGAGTATGTACAGCTACGAGCAGCTTTGCAATACTATTATATATGGTCCCCTGAAGCAAAAGAGATGCTTGTTGGTGGGTGAGAAAGTGAGCTTTGCAATCTCAAGTTTCAATCATAGCGTTCCATGCCCATTCTGTGGCTTTCTTCTCAAAGGAAATCATACACATGCTAGCTAGCAAAATGATTTGAAACCCAACTTTAGGGAAGATTGATCAATGGAGTGTAGACCACAAGACATGAGCAATTGATAGTTCTTTTTGGTAGTTAGCACATGGATCCTCATCACCAATGTCTTCCTTGGAGTCCAATTCAAGGTATGGCAAAATATCAAAGCCAGCAAGAAGGCAGTAGTGATTGCATCATTGAAATGAAAGCAATCGAATGCACTTACATACACTCGTTTGAAAATTGACACACGTATCACATTTACTGATTACATATCTCATGCGAAAAATAGTTCTTTCGGTAAGATGGAAACTCATGCTAGTTGCATAGGACTCCACCAAAAGAGAATATGTACCACTAATTATTAGGCCAATATACTTGTCACATCTTGCAGAGGCGAGACCTAGCGACATGTATGTTGGTCTCACCTCTGTAATATGTGACCGGCGATATGGTTCACTATATCATATAGCACTAGTTGAAAAGAATTAGTCCACTTACTGAATTATTTTTAAACGATCTAACCGAAAAACAGATAAATGATTTTAAGATCAAGCTCAAGGTTAACTTTTTTTTTTTTTTTAATTTTTTATTAATAACTCACACATACTACATATGTCGTGAGGTTTGAATCTATGACCTCAAAGTTGTCAATTAAACACCTTAACCAACCAAGTCACAGCTCACAGACAAGCTCAAGGTTAACTAATCTGATGGTTGCTTTAAGGTGAAGCTATTAGTTCTTGTGGAGAATTAATACTTTTGACCCAAGTTATACTCCCTTATTTCTTTGAAAGAAGCACATAGTTTACATTGAAACAACTATACCCAAAGATTGGACTAATATTCAGGTTCTCAGTTCTGTGTAACATTTTCATAACCATTTGAAACTTAACCCTACTCACAAATTAAAAGCATGATCAACCTAGTACAACTCTTAAATTCCACATATGAAAATAACTTTCAAATGATGAGAATCTACTTAATTTCCTGGACTGTATACCACAATGGGACTCCTCACAGTGTACCTAGAGCTTTTCCATCCAAGTGAGCCAGACACCATTGTCATACTGTCCATCGGATTCGCCTTCACCTCAACTTGGAAGCTCCTCTTTTGCAAAGCATGAGAGAAAGTCAGGCTCATGGGTTTGACAGTGATTTCCACTCCCTTTGGTGCTCTGATAGTGGCATTGTATGTGGAACTAGCAGGACCAACATTAGTGACAGTTCTTCTGAAAACAGCTACTGTTGGTTGCTTGCTGCTTTTCAAGCTGAGCTGCATAGTGGGATAGTTGATAGCATCGTAACCGAGTCCAGGAATCAATGAGGAGCAGTTTATGGACTTTGAGCCAACTAATGGAGCTAATGAGGAACCACTATAGCCTTCATGGCATAGGAACTGAATGTATGACATTTCATCCATGTCATAAATTAAGCCTGGATTCACAGCTTTTCTCGGGTTCACTTGACCAACACCATAGGCGAATTCTGCTTCTGCGTTCACTCTTTGGCTCATCGGTGTTGCTGATAAAGAGTTAATGATTCTTATGAGATTGTAAGCCATGATGAATTGAGCATTATGATCTAAGCCATTATGAACTAACTATGAGTAATATTTCGAAGTGCTAAATTATACTTCACGATCTAACAAAAAGTGTTTTCTTATTTTTCATAACATTTTCATATAAATAGGTAAATGTGCTTTTGGAGTTGCTGAAGCACTTGGAAGCACAAACTGGAGAAGCACATGTTAGGTGCATCATCATGGAGCGCTTCCAAGGTGATTGTAAGAAATACTCGAGTGTTTAATAAGCTTTGCTTCTAATAGAAGTGGTAGTAACAAAGTGCTGATGAGTATTACTTTGTACAGAAGCTATCATTTGATAAATGTTTCTGTGCACATAATAGAAAATTAGAAACCAAATTTCTCTTTGAACTTCATTTTTAACCCTCATCAAACAATATTTGCCCATTACCGCCACAAACATTGTAATAAACATTAATAGTTATCTAAAAGCGATTTTAAGTTTTAACAGTGTCAAAAGCAAACTGCATGTGTCCAGGATACCTCATAAGAATTGCAAAATCCATATGTACTTCATACCTGTGGTCAGGATAGCAGATCTTATTGCAGCTTGAGACCAATTCGGGTGAAATGACTTGACATATGCTGCTACACCAGCAACATGTGGACATGCCATTGAAGTTCCAGACATTAGTGTGAATTCTGAGTATTGTGTGTCACCATCCAACCCAGTAAGCGTCTTCAATAGAGTGTAAGATGCCAAAATGTTAATCCCAGGTGCTGCAATGTCAGGCTGCATCAAAACAGCTTCAGTTTCAAGCTGAACTTACTAGACGTTAAGGTAGAAATGATAATCAACACTAAACCTTGAGAAGGTGTTCTGATCCCGGATTTGGACCCCGGGATGAAAATGAAGCAACATACGGAGCGCGTCTTTGTGCTTCTTGTGACTTGAATATAACTGCTGATGGTGATCTACATGAAAAAAAAAAATGAAAAAAAAAAAGGTACTTGTTTACTTGGTGATAAATATCAAACATTTGATAAAATGAGGCATAAGTTATTGTTCAGTTCCTACTTTGCTGAATGTATATAGGCATCAATGCTTTCTCCAACTGTAGAGTTAACCATGGTTCCTGGTGCCATAAATATTTGAGCAGCATCGAGAAATTGATCATTTTCAACAATGGTACCAACTCCTCCATTTCCTTTAATAACCGAATCTGTACCCCAAGATCCAAATTGGCAGAAAACAATCTTTCCCTTTACTCTTTTAGGGTCTAATGAGCCTCCAAGACAGAACCTGATATACACAGACAGTTGGAAACTCTAACTGTATCTTTGTTTCTCGAGATTAGTTTTGCTTGTTATTCTTGATAGCTGAGGAACAAAATGATCATACCTTGCATTTTCTTTGGTTTCAGAGCTTTGTGCTACATCAACCCCACTAACAAGAGGGTACAACTTCTTCTTTGGATTGAATGTGCTCACTCCAACCCCCTGCATATATAAACATACATAACCAGGTAAAATCCATGGAATATTGACAAATAGTCAGCATTTGTACCCTTTGAAAGTTCATCCCCTTCTTTCTTGCACCTTTAATATTCTAACCAAATTTGGAGGTCTTACATAAGGAGTATTCAACTATTCAAGCAGTTCTTGAGAGGGTAATATGAAATACATATGGACTAGTTTTGGAAATCTTGAAAAGTAATTATGGGGTTTTAGCAACCAAACTTCGAGACTGCTGGATAAATAAAACTTCTGCAGAATACGTAAGGTACACTGTTGTTCGTCCAATCCAAATTTTCGCTAAATTTACAGTCCAAAATGTACATTAGTAGTACGTAGTAATTTACATTGATACTTTTAGTTCAATCCATGAACACTTTCAGAGTTTCAATAAAACAATTAGTACTTATTATAGTTCAACATGTTAAATAGTACCTATACTTTTAATCATCTTTCAGTACTTGGTAGAACTTTAAGAAGAAAAGTAACTGACTATTGCCTGTTAGTTGAGAATATCATACGATGGGCTTCATGATAAAATGTATATATGTAAATCATTTAAGCAAAAATACTTACTAATATATCCTTTCCATTGCCCAAATGAACTTTGTTAATGAACTGCCTATCAATGCCACTAGCTGCCACAGTTACCAACCATGGTGCATGGTTAACAATACTCCCCAAACTTGGTCCATCATTTCCAGCTGAGGCCACTGTAATGATACCCTTCTTCATGGCATGAAATGCACCAACTGCTATACTATCTGAACCATAACTAGGTCCCCCTCCACCAATGGAAATCGATATGACATCCACGCCATCATGTATGGCAGCTTCATACGCAGCAAGAATGTCCATGTCAGAGCAGCCGAAACTAGCCCAACAAACTTTGTACATGGACACCCTAGCTGAGGGCACTGCCCCTCGTGCAGTGCCCTTAGCGAGGCCATAGAGGTTGGCATTCGGGACTAGGTTCCCAGCTAAGGTCGATGAGGTGTGAGTTCCATGTCCATCCACGTCCACTGGAGATAAGATGTCAGCTGGGTCTGGAGTGCCATCAAGCTTGAAATATCTAGCTCCTATGATTTTGCTACAAATAACGTAGCATGAATATAGCATTAACACATAGTAGAATTTCCTTCACTATCATGTAACTGTTAGTATTGCAGCATTGCCATCCACAATAGTGGATGAGGCTTCAAGTTCAAGTTTCATTCACTATGGTCTATGGTAAAACAAATAATATAAAATTGCATATCAGAGATATGAGTCATATAACAACATTTAAATGGAAAAGAATATGTAGATGTCAATATTGATAATGGTGATTTTGACAGCATGTTCCACATCAAAAACAAAAAGAAATATTAAAAAAATTAATTAAGGTGCTTTTATTTGTTGAAAGTAATACTCAAACTAGAGAGAGACCAAATTGCTGATAATTGATAACATATGCTCTCATTTTCTTTTGCTGTAAAACAAAATTATGGAGGAAAACATGTTTTGGTGTAACTTGGACTGAGGGTTTTCACCTTTACCAAAACTAAAGTAGATTAGGAATTAATCTCTTTCTTCAAATGACAGAAATGTTTGTGAAAGTTTACTTGTTGCATCCAGAGAAATTAGCAAACTGGCCACAAGTTCCTTTCCATTTTGCTGGTGGAGGACCAAATCCTTCATCCTTAAAGCTCTGGGACTCTGGAGTAATTCCTGATACAAGATTTTCCACCAACATAGAAGCATACATAAGTTCTTTAACATCTAAAAAGTAAAAACTGAAGTATAAATTATGGTAATATCAACCAAGCAGGAATAAATTAGATGTCAGTTTTTCAGTTACCTGTATCAAAGAGTCCAACAACAATATCACTTTCACTTTTTAAATTTCTTCTAGCTGTTAATGGTAACCCAATGAAGTTCCATGACCTTGTGGTGTGCAGCTTGTGATACCTATTTGGAGTCACAGAGAGAACTTGATCCATTCCTGCACATTCACAAACACGTACAAGACTCGAGTTAATCACAGAAATATTCACTTTCCAGACCGCTTGTAATATTACTATAACAACTTAAACGCAATGCGGTGTGACAGATTGTACTTTACTTGATAGCTTTTCGGCTTCGTGACTAGAAAGCTTAGCAGCAAATGCATTGAAGCTCTTGGTGTAGCTATAAACCATGGACTCTGCAGCATCAGAATAGCTGCAAAGGACATCAATATATACATATATTATTCAACTTTGTAAAACTTGTACATGTAGCTTCTTTATCTAATAAGGAAAGGAGGAAGTGTCAATCACTAACCTTCCGGTTACAGATGAGAGGACATTCATATGTGTTTGGGCTGCAGAGTGTTCATGATTCACAGGATGATCTCCCAAGTATACAATGTAGAACTTCTGTGTAATATTTTCATTACCATGATTAGAAATGTTAAACAAGTTTAACACTAATCTGAACATTAGGGATTGTGTACCTTTCGGTCTTGCTCATCTCCTTTGACACAAACAAGGCATATTAGGATCAAATGGATTAGAAGAAGGGAATTGAAGCTGAGTCTCATGCTCCCCATACTTGAAAATAAAGGTGAATTTGGGGTAGCTCTATACTTGATCTCACCACTGAGTTATTATATATATGTATACATAATAAAGATTAAGAAGAAGCTTGAACTTAACTTGGTTTTGGGGAACCTTAAAGTTAAGAGAACAGAAATTCTGGCTGTCTATACTCATATATTGTGCCAAGTCAATGTCATGTGTAGGCTAGGCAGGATTGCTTCTTTTGGAGAAACTTAATTGATGATAATATTAGTTTCCTATGTGCTTCTTACACATTCTAAACAAGGTTATCACAATTTAGACTAGTCAATTCTGAAGAATGCCATGCCTGATAAAATGAACTTCTTACAAAGGCTAGACTAGCTACAGTTGTATACTAAGCTCCAGATCAAGTCGAGCCAGTCTACCAATGAGTAATGCAATCATACATCACACATTAATGTATTGTAGACGAACCCAGAAAATCATTATTCGTAGGGTTAGAAGAACTTGAGCAGTAAGAACAATATTCAGGTAAAATGAAATCTAGTTGTACCAACACAGAATACTGCCAGATTTGGCTTGTCTACCACTATTTCTTAAATGCCTGTGCCATTTAATATGAATTGATAACCAATTTAATTAGATTATGATGTGGAAAATCAATTTTGTCACAGCTGGTATGATTTGCAAGAGAAATAATTACAAAGCTAAAGAAATTTATCATTGTGAAAAACAAAGGGTAGAGCTTTTAATTAATGATGAAAGAATCACTTTCAAACTCAGAGCAGTGGCTTGGAAACAAAGAGGAGAGCTATCATAACCTTTCAATTACTTAAATTCCAATTCAAGCAAAAAAGACCCTTGTTGTTCTCACTGGTACAAATAAGGATAACTTAATTAGCTTCTTAGAGTTTATGAACAAGGATGGTTACCAACTTATCAAGCTTATCTTAGATATGCCTTTACCTCATTTTTGGGAAGATTGTAGTGTGAACTTTGCAGCTACGAGCATCTTTGTCTATTATCTACCGGAATTAGTATATGCTGTATAGAAAGAATAGATTTATGATGAGTGAAGTAAAAACTTTGGGATGGGGTAAATGTCACCAACGGTGAATGGTACTAAGATGATCGGAAAAAATGGTACCTGAATTTCAAATCGATCTTCATTAACTGAATTTTGACGAAAGTATTGGTAATTTGGTATGTTGGAATGGGTGGTTACATCCTTCATTGATGTATGCCTCCCAAATAAAGATGGGTGTGAGCGAAGTTGTTAACTTGTTTCTTATCATGTTAGACACCTGATAATGTGTTACTGTGAAACTAGAGACTTGTGGGATCTTTAGTTTAGCAACGAGCATACTTGTGTCAAAACTAATCAACACTTCGTAGTTTTTTCTATCTCGTTTGAGGGTTGAACACAATTGGTTCGAAGAGACATTTATGGTAGAAATTAATATTACGAAACGGAAAATTAGGAAGCCGCAGTGACCTTTTCATGTTTTTTTTTTTTTAGTGTAAGAAGTGTTTCTAAATTAGTTTAGAAACTAAAAAAAAAACAAAGACTATTTAGGAAACGATCCTCTGCTGAATCCTAAAACCCCAGCTGAAGCCTAAAACCCTCTCTCCCCCCATGTTTCTCACCAAGCTCTCCCGCCAAAACCCAAACCCACTCGCCCTCATTTCCACGCGCCACCTCTCCACTCTCCACGACCGCTACTCCTTCAAACCCCCACCCTCCCTTTCCCCCAACCCCGATCCCGATCCCAACCCCAACCCTAACCCTAATTTCAAGAAGAAGCAGAAGCCCCGGTACCGCCCCCCGTCTTCTCTCGATCGCGAGGGTCAGTTGCCGATACACTCCGATCTGCCGTTCGATTTCCGGTACAGCTACACCGAGAGCAGCCCGGAGGCGCGCCCAATTGGGCTGCGCGAGCCCAAGTACTCGCCTTTTGGGCCGGGGCGGCTGGACCGGCCTTGGATCGGGGTCTGTGCCCCGGTTGTCGACCCGAAGGTGAGGTCCGTGGAGGGGGAAGAGGAGGAGGAGCCGCGGTTGGAGGAGGAGAGGCGGAGGAGGAGAGAAGCGGTTCAGGGAGAGCCGCTCAGTTCGGCGGAGAGGAAAATTTTGGTGGAGAAATGTCAGAGGGGGAAAACCAAGAAGCAAATCAATTTAGGTAATTTCGATATTCGGTTTCGAATTTGATGAGGTGTAGAGTTTGTTTGATAATTTGGGTAGTGCTGATTTGTATAATTGGGAACTTGGTATTTGATTGTTGAAATTGATATTTTGGGTTGTTTTGATTTTGCTCGACTGTTATTGGTTTGAGGTTTTGAGCTATTTGATAGATTTGGTAGTTTTGGGTCTTTATTTAACTACTTTGATATAAAATTTAGTAATTTGGATTCTATTTGCTTTGTGGGGTTGTACTCCTTTTGTTGATTGATCAAACTTGGCTATGCAAAGTTTCGTACTTGGTATTTGATTGTTGTTGAAATTGATATTTTGGGTTGTTTTGATTTTGCTGGACTGTTATTGGTTTGAGGTTTTGAGCTTAATATTTAGCTACTTTGATGAGAAATTTGCTAACTAGTTAGTGCATTTGCTTTGTGTGGTTGTCCTCCTTTTGTTGATTGATCAAACTTGGCTATGCAAAGTTTCGTACTTTCGCTATGTTTGAAGTTTTCTATTCTCATTCACCAAACAAGAACAGGCGGCGTGTGTGCTGATAGTTCAGTCTGCTTCCTCTTTTTTCTCTCTGCCTGACATCTTATTGAATGGTTTGATTTCTCGTAGGGAGGGATGGTTTGACTCACAACATGCTGAACGATATTCATAACCATTGGAAACATGAAGAAGCAGTGAGGATAAAATGTCAAGGAGTTCCGACTGTTGACATGAGAAATGTTTGGACCCAGCTCGAGGTGTGTTATACTATAATCATGGCTCTAAAGAACTATGCTGAAACTATTGTTCTTTATAGTTCTCTTTGCTCACTTATCTGCTTTTACTTTGGTATGCATAATCTTCTACTCCTTTTAGATCAATACTTGTCCATCCTACTTCATATATAGTTCTGTAGTTTTATGAAGCGTCAAAATTCTTTCCACATGCATCCCATCATCAACCCCGCTTGCAAGGTTTTGTAGGTCTGTTTGTATTTATATTTCATAACTCTGTTGGAAAGAAGTTGTCCGAGTTGAAAAGAGGGGACATGGACTGTACTTCAGAAAGAGTCAAGATAACCATACTGATGTTATACGTCATGACACATAAAATACTAAGAGGTGGTTTTGTAGAACAATGAATAAACACATGCAACGTATAATTTTTCAGTTTTCATTTTGAATCAAAATACATGCGAAATGGTTAAATCATGCACTTTTATTTCTTGGAACTTGAAAGAGAGATTAATTGCAAGTTTAAATGTGTCTGTTGCAGGACAAAACCTTTGGAAAAATCATCTATAGACATGGTAGTCTGATCATATTGTTCAGAGGCAGGAACTATAATCCTAAGAAGAGGCCTGTGATTCCATTGATGTTGTGGAAGCCACATGAGCCGAAATATCCCAAACTGATCAAAACTACAGTTGATGGGCTAAACATTGAGGAAACAAAAGAAATGAGGAAGAGAGGTTTATCTGTCCCCGTTTTAACAAAACTTGGTACATACTTTTCTAGTTTATGTTCTTTAAGACTAGATAGTGTTTCTGTGATCATTACTTATGATCCGGTTGAAATTGCAGCCAGGAATGGTTACTATGGTAATCTGGTACCCATGGTTAGAGATGCTTTTCTCGCCTCTGAGCTGGTCCGGATAGACTGCCAGGGCCTGGAGAAGAGTGATTACAAGAAAATAGGCTGCAAACTTCGGGTAACTATTCATTATTCAAGCCTTTTTTCTCTCTCTGCTCAAGCTTAATTATGTATACAGTTGCACCCTTCCATTGCTTTCTTGTGCACAGAGATGCATGAACGTGAACATCCAACTGTCTCTTCATTGGCAGCATGTTTTTCTTTCTGTGCGAACAGGTCTAGTGTTAGGACTGTAGCCTTAAATTCTTGGCTTTGTTTATGCCGACTGTCTACGTGATCTGGATCTATGTCTGCATGTGATTGCTTCTTTACATCTGGCTTTTTAAATTATATTTGCCTGTAAATACAGGAACTCGTGCCTTGTATACTGGTGACATTTGATAAGGAACAGATTGTGGTTTGGAAGGGCAAGGACTATAAGCCTGTACAGGATGCCTACTTCCTTCCAGAAAGAGAGTGTTTTGATAGTCCAGAAGGTGATGCGGTTTCTGGTGCCGAGCATTGTGAAAGCTCAGATGACAACAATAGCCAAACTGAATACTACTCTGGTGACGATGAGTAATCGCCTCCTGCTCCAAATTACAGACACGACATGGTTGTTGGTTGGAGACATGGAATTTATTTTCATCTTCAAATTGCAAATTTGGGCCAA
Source organism: Fragaria vesca subsp. vesca (assembly GCF_000184155.1). Lineage (NCBI taxonomy): Eukaryota > Viridiplantae > Streptophyta > Magnoliopsida > Rosales > Rosaceae > Fragaria > Fragaria vesca. The sequence continues at coordinate 6,119,275 of NC_020497.1, forward strand.
TCCATAATCCAGATTGTTCTGAGAATGGTCGGTTGTTGCATCTGTGGATTGCGTTGGAGTGAGGTAATATATTATGGAAATTGCTCGACAGAATGGAGATGTAATGTGATTCCTCTATACAGCAGGTGAGAAGAGATTGAAGTTAGAGAACAGAGCCAGGGTAAGAATTGTATAGATTGTTTAGAGGGAACTCAGGATATCTTGGTTCAAAAAGTCACAGTGGAATGACAGACAACGATTTTTTCTTCATCTTATTTTCTTTTTCAGACAGATGAATTGGGTATTTTTAGAAAAACAAATGATTGATCTTCCATCTTTTTCAAAATTTGAAAAATAGTTTTCGTTTTTCCATAGCAAAAATTGTTTTCATTGTGGGTGCTTAGTCAGCCTGGCGTTTGATACGTAATCTTATAATATGAGGCAAACGAAACTTATTGTACAAGGTTTCATCGAAAAAACTTATTGTACAAGGAAAATAACTCTTTTTACAATAGGATTTTGATTCCTAGCGATATCTTTTTTTGGTCGGTGTACTTAGTATTTCTCTATATATAGAGACGTCTATATAGGGTTTCTTCTCCACAACGATTACAGCACAGTTAGGGTTTCAGAAGCAAGAAAACGATCATGTCGCCGAATGACAGGAAGGAGGTCCGCCGGAACAGGTACAAGGTGGCGGTGGACGCCGAGGATGGCCGTCGCCGGAGAGAGGACACCATGGTCCAGATCCGGAAGGACAAGCGGGAGGAGAGTTTGTTAAAGAAGCGCTGTGAAGGTCATCAATCCGAGCAAGTCCTGACTAATTACCTCGAGAGTCTACCGTCGATGGTGGCTAGGGTTTGGTCCACTGAAACTGTCCTGCAGCTGGAGGCTGCTACCCAGTTCCGGAAACTACTTTGTATAGAAACTACAATCGAGCAAGTGATTCAAGCTGGAGTTGTTCCGCGGTTCGTTGAGTTCCTAGCCAGAGAGGGTCATCCACAGCTTCAGTTTGAGGCTGCATGGGCTCTTACAAACATTGCATCAGGAACATCAGACAACACCAAGGTGGTGATCGACAATGGCGCAGTCCCAATGCTGGTGAAGCTGCTTGCTTATTCTCCGAGTGATGTTGTTAGAGAGCAGGCTGTTTGGGCATTGGGAAACATTGCCGGTGACTCTCCTGGATGCCGTGACCTAGTCCTCGGCAGCGGAGCCCTAATGCCGTTGCTGGCTCAGTTGAATGAGCATGCAAAGCTTTCAACGCTGGAGATTGTCACCTGGACACTGTCCAACTTTTGCAGGGGCAAGCCACGGCCTGAGCTTGATCAGGTGAAGCCAGCTCTTCCAGCTCTTGGGCGTTTAATTTATTCCAATGATGATGAAGTCTTGGCAGAGGCCTGCTCGGCACTCGGATATCTCACTGATGGGACAAATGACAGAATTCAAGCTGTGATCGAGGCGGGTGTCTGCCCACGACTCGTGCAGCTTCTCTTACATCCATCGCCTGTGGTTATAAATCGTGCACTTCGCATTGTTGGTAATATTGTGACAGGAGATGATGTTCAGACTCAGTGTGTGATCGCCAATGGCGCACTTCCATGCCTTCTGAGGCTTTTGACACATAAAAAGATCACTATTAAGAAAGAAGCTTGCTGGACTATCTCAAACATTACGGCTGGAAACAGGGAACAGATACAATCTGTGATCGAAGCTGGTTTGATTGGCCCTCTTGTCAATTTGCTCCATACCGCTGAGTTTGTGATCAAGAAAGAGGCTGCTTGGGCAATTTCGAATGCAGCTTCTGGTGGCACTCATGAGCAAATCAAGGTCTTGGTGACTGCAGGCTGTATAAAACCATTGAGTGATCTTCTTGTATTCCCTGATCCAAGGATAGTGATTGTCTGCTTAAAAGGGTTGGAGAACATTTTGAAGGTGGGTGAAGCTGAAAAGAGTTTGAGTAACAAAGAAACCAACCTGTATGCACAGTTGATTGATGAGGCTGGTGGTCTGGAAAAGATTGAAAATCTGCAGACTCACAACAACAACGACATCTATGAGCAGGCTGTTAAAATTCTTGAAACTTATTGGTCGGAGGACGAAGATGAGACATTACCAGTTGGAGATGGTACTCAGCCAGGCTTCAACTTTGGAGGGAATGAGCCTCAAGCGTAAACTGGTGGATTCAGTTCTAGCTGAAGGAACTTTCAAGGATGGAGGAGCAGAAGTTTCCTGATATGCGTGGGTTCAATTTCAGGTCGAGTCGAGGTGGTCGGGGCATGGGTTCAAGTTCAGGTCGAGTCGGGGTGGTCGCCTGGTCGGGGCATGGGTTCAAGTTCAGGTCAAGTACGTCGGCGTGGCGGGGGCATCTAGTGTGTCTGGTTTCAGTTTGGTCTGGTGTCCATTGTGGTCGGAGCCTCGGAGGTGCCAAGGTGCATGGGTCGGTCTGTTTACTAAGTCTATGGCCAAATAAGAAGAGATCACTGCATCCTAAGGTGAAATGCAGGGCCCCTAAACGAATATGCAGGATCAAATGCAGCATCAAGTTCAATATAGTTTTGCGGTTTTATGAAGCATCAAAAATTGTTTTCAATTCTGTCCTACGTTATATATGGTTTTGTAGTTTTATTTATTAAGCATCAAATTTCTTTTGCTTTCACAAATATGCATCCCATCATGAACCTGCTTGCAAGGTTTTGTAGGTCAATTGGTGTTTATATTTACACAAAACTCAGTTGTTTTTCGAGTTTGCAAGAGGGACTTTTTAGAATCATATCTGGGACTGTACTTCCGAAAGAGTCCAGATAAACACACTGATGTTATACATTATGACACATAAATTCCTGTATAACATGCAAAATATAATCTTTCAGTTTTCATTTTGAATTGAACTATATACGAAATGGTTAAACAGTACTGTTTATTTCTTGAAATCGAACTTGAAAGGGATATTAGTTGCAAGTTTCATGTGTTTGTTGAAGGACAAAACCTTTGGAAAGATCATCTATAGACATGGTAGTCTGTCTAATCATATTGTTTAGAGACAGGAACTATAATCCTAAGAAGAGGCCTGTGATTCCATCGATGTTGTGGAAGCCACATGAGCCGAAATATCCCAAACTGATCAAACCTACAGTTGATGGGCTAATTTAGCTGTCCCTGTGTTAACAAAACTTGGTACCATACTTGTTCTAGTTTATGGTCTTTAAGACTTGATAGTGCTTATGTGATCATTTACTTACGATCCAGTTGTAATTGCAGCCAGGAATGGTTACTGTAGTAATCTGGTGAGGCAGGCGTTCTTTTGCAATGGTTCATTATGTTGTTCGTCTGTTTGTCTCTGCTAGTGTTTATAATATTTTAGGACTTTGTTGTTATGGGATTGCCTTAATGGTGTTAAACTTGTTGTACTTGACTTACATGTATATATTGAGATTATGGTGATATTGTCTCTGCTAAATGTGGTTGTATAGTACGTACTTCTCTTGCACCATATTGTTCCGTTTGTCATGTTTGTTTTGTTTACTTTTGTTGGTCGATCTACTATTTTACATGATGCTCTCATTGCTAGGAGAGAATGTGTATATGTCCGCAGTTTTAAATAGAAGTTCCATGCACTTTCCAAATTCTTGTTTACACATGTTTTTGATATTGCTCTTCAGTTGAAGACATGCAACTAATCCAAGATATTTATTTCCTATAATCTGATATGTAATAAGTTTATGCTGCTATATATCTAACAGATCCCAGATGTGCTGGAGATCGAGGTGATAAATATATCTGACCACCTGTGGATACAATATAGTATCTCTGCACTTTATCATGTTTTTTGTAGGGTGAAGTCGCTGTTGCGAAGACGAGAATGCTGGAGTGGCATTGATACTTTTTCAGAAGTCTTCGATCATGCTGGAAGTCTAATTATAATAAGAAGACACCATGGGGCATTACAAAAGCTTCAATTCGGGGCAATATCTTTTGAACGGAGCCCTTAAACTCAAAACGATGTGTTAAAAGGCAAGTTAAAGTTACCGCATTATATAAAGTTTGTCTAATTATTTTGCTATTGCATATGACATGATTTTCAATTTGTGAGACCTCTACGGAGGCATTAAAATGTTAAAACATACATAGTCCACGAGACAGTAAATGATTCGAAATTCACGAAACATTATATGATGTTCTAATCATTTTCCAAGAGTTAGTAAAAACATGTAGTAGTTCCTATTTATCCTTATATACTAATGATTGGTTTTTATGTGTTTTTCCTTCCCGCACTCGGAGCTCGTACGGAAAGAAAAAATGGGACATTGTTGGGGTATAAAATTTCGGCTTGGGCTCCTACTTAATGAATTAGGCCCGATGGTTGAAACTCATATTTACTAACAAGTAGATAAGAAGAAAAGAACGTAAAACACTATCAGATTATGAAGAACGTGAAAACACTACTCCTTCCACAACTCCCACTACAACGTGAAGTGAGGACCAAGGAATGAAAGGTTTATAAATTCACACGCTTATGGAGAAGAAAGAGGAGAATGAGGAGGAACAATCATGGATAACAACGGTAACAAGTATCGAACCGATTTCTTTTATTGTACCTACTTGAATCGAAATTAACTTGGGCGTCGGAGTGTGTTTTTGTTTTGCAGGTATCTCTTCCCTCTTGATTGATCATCGTATGGATGTGTCTAAGGGTTCTCAAGAATCAAAGAAGTGAGATTTTTGTTGGGAAATCTCTCTCCCGAATTTTTTTGCACCAATATTCAGTTTAACCAGCTTCGGTGGTGGGAATTGTTGGCCCCTTTTGAATGCTGGAGAGCAATGAATATGATACTTGTAGATCATGATAAAATTAACAAAGACTATACGACATCATCTTTGGTCAGAAACACACATTGTTTAGTGGACTTGTTGTTTGATTAATAGAAAAGCTGATGAGACAAGCTGTCCACCTTATCTTAATCATTCATGTAATAGTTCTCATAATTCTAGTTGATGACATATCCTAGCCTCCACTCCTTAAACATTCAAAACTCGAGAGACCAGTTGCCAGAAAAGAAAAGATTAATGCAAGTGAAAAATTCTGATGTCGACTCACTTAACGATACATCAATGATGTCTCGCAAAAGATAGTTTATAAATCAATGGGAATTAGAATTTGAATCTCTCAAGCACCTCTATGAGCTGAAGAAAGAACAACATGTAGCAGTAAGGATCTAATGATCAAGATTCAGGTTTAGGGTTATCGACATACCACGAGTAAGAACATACCACGAGTTCAATTCTAGTCATTTCAGTTTGGGAAGATAGCATTTGACAACTTGTTACGGAGAGGGGTATCAAGTGTAGGAGCATACCTCAACTTGCCGGCCAGCCACTATTATAGGATGCTCCAAGTTTCCTTGGAAGCCTTTCTGGGTCCATATGCAACTTCTATCATGCATTGTTTGATCCACCCCGTTTTTGAGGTTATGTTCATGATGCAGCCTTTCGTTGATTCTTATTCTGAATACTATAATATAACAATGATGCGACTTGGGAGGCATTTTAGTACCTTTTTTATGTCTGCGCATTGGTGGAATATAGCCGATGATACTCTCCATTCAATAGGTTGCACTTTGTCGATCTTCATAGTGTTAGCAGAATGTGAAAACGTACAATTGGAGAACAAATTGATTAAGGAATCAGAGAAACAGAAAAAAACGAATTCCAAATGTATATATATATCATTATACCAAGTTAGTTAGAATCCGATTACAATAACGAATCGAAGAATCAAACACTTTTGATCAATATAGTGGCGAGTATATCTTTTATAAATAAAACCAGAAGCAGAAGTTGTTTGAATGGATAAATTTTTAAAGCACTCAAATTGGTCCATAAGATTTAAAGAAATAGATGGGAATAGTAACTTATTTTTTCCTTTGATCAATTAAACAACTAATGATGCTACAAAGTTTATTTTGAGTCGAACTCACGTCCTATCATTTACAAACGTAAAACTTACATCATTAGATCAAACGGTACTAGACTGGAAGAATTACTTTTTGGTTCAAATATTATTTGAAGGAATAAAAGCACGTTTTGTTTTCTACACTTCCAATATTCTTTCCCGTGGTCGGATTTTGCCTTGTTAACTTGTCTGTCAAGTTCTCTTGAACAAGTTCCCTTATATAAAGGACCCTAGTTTCCTTATTCGTTTCACAACTAATCTCTCTCTCTCTCTCT